>NC_067140.1:25176103-25478603 GCF_903995435.1 Acomys russatus
TGCTGAGCTCTTAAGTGCGTCTGAGGATGCATCTTAGACACTTGTACCTACTCAACAAAGTCTTTACCCATCAGCCCTTTTGGGAATGTATTAAACCTGCCTCAGTGATCAAGTAAAATTAGATAAGATTTTTGTTCATTAGTTTTTTATGTATTTTACAGAAAAGACAGAAACCATACACATTTTAAAGTTCTACTTATTTCTTTTTAAAGCTATTTATTCTTACTTTATGTGTGTGTTTGTCTATACATATGTATGTATACCATATGTGTGCAGCACCTTGGAGGCCAGAAGGAGCCATCAGATCCCCTATAACTGGAGTTCAGGCAATTGTGAACGACTATGTAGGTACTGACCTGAGCTCAGGACTTTTGCAAGAGCATCTGGTGCTCTTATATAACAGAAAATCTCTCCAGCCTCAAAATATTAATAATTACTTTTTATAGTTTTCTCCTAGTAATAATTCTCAGAACGAGCACCTCCTGTAAGTTCTCTCGAAGGCTAAAGCAAATGCGTAGGGTCGCCTTCAGACATCTCTGTAGGTAAATGCCAGTGTCACTGGATCAGAAAAAAAGAAGAAGAAGAAGAAGAAAGCTGACTGGGCTGCTCCAAACAGCTTCTCATGCTGAAGTGAGCCTTCACCCTGACTAACCAGGTGCCCATTTAACGGGATTACTAGGCTGAGATGAAATGCTGAGAGAGCCTCGGATCAAAGAGACCAAGATGAGGTCAGGCTGTGTTGCAAAGACCCAGATGAAAGACCTGCTAGGGCAAAGGCTTAATTAGGGCTGTCACTCATACTAATCACATGTGACTAGTGGCATGAGTCGGTCTATGCCATCATTGCTGTGATTAGCAGAATGAGTTGGTATACACCATCATTGGCCAGTGATTGGTTGGGCCGCATGGACCATAAGCTCAAGAGGGAAGGCAGAGTGTCTCACCAGGGTCCAGGGAAATCTCTAGATCCTGTTAGCCCAAATTGGCTATTTCCTTTCATCAGGCATTGGGCTCTTAGTTTATAGCTGTCTCCTAAACAGTCTTGAGCAGGGCTCAAGCCATGAGCTTCATCTATTGCTAAGCAAAGTCCTGTGATGGGCAGGGAGCAGCCCTCTAGCCAGTCATGCCCAAAGCGTTCTCTATCTCTCTCTCTCTCTCTCTCTCTCTCTCTCTCTCTCTCTCTCTCTCTCTCTCTCTCTCTCTCTCTCACACACACACACACACACACACACACACACAAACACACACACATATACACACACACATCCTGTACCTCAAGGGAACATCCGTCTATGTTCCTCATTGATCTGATGATGTCATTTCTAGGATGACTACTCTGTATTCCATTTCTTTCCTCAGTTGTCTCTCTCTCCCATACATCCCCACCATCTTTTCTCTGCTGACCTCCCAGCACTGAGTCTGATTCCAGTCTTCTTGGCTGGTTCTCTGTTCTCCCTCCCTTCACTCATGCCTCCTCTAGCTATTTCGTCATTTGCAGCTCCCTCCCAGGCTTGCTTTATTTTGCCAGGGACCACAACATGCCAGTGAGGAGTGTGTCCTTAGAGCCAAATACCTGAGCCTGATTTCAAATGCATATTTGAGTGTGTGTGTGTGTGTGTGTGTGTGTGTGTGTGTGTGTGTGTGTGTGTAAACGTGGAGGCCAGAAGACAGTCTCAAGTAATATCCTTAGAAATACCATCCACCTCCTTTGAAACAGGGACTCTCATTAACCTGGGACCCACCAGTCAGATTAGACTGGCTGGCCAGCAAACTCTAGATATTGCCCTGTGTATGCCTCCCCAGTGCTGGGATTACCATGGTATCTCCCCAACCTCCCCTTCCCATTCTATTCTTTAAGCATTAAAAAAAAATTTTCAATTCCATAATCCAGAGTACACAGTCAAGAACTGTTTGGTTTTTGTTTTGCTTGCTTTGAGTCAACATGAGTAATGTTTTGTTGAGCACAAGAAAGAGTCTCAGGGAAGGGAGGTGCCGAGATGGGCGTGCATCTGTTAGGCTGGATAGCACACCAAATAAAGCAATAAGGAAGGTAGTCTCCCTGGGCCTGCCTTCTGCCTGATGGACCTTCCGAGGTGATGGTAGCAATAAGGCAGGCGGAGGAGCTAAAGGGGAAAACATAAATTAGGCCACAAGAGGATAAAGAGACGGATTTTCAATAGGCTTCACCTTCAGAGATGGGAGGGCCTAAATTAAATGGATCATACGAAATTCAATAAACAAGGATTGCAGATGGCTGGTGATTTATCCCATTATAATTTGAACTAAGCTGAAGCATCAATAAGCCTCCTGACCTGAAGGTTAGTAAGAGGCCTCTAATCACAAGACTGGACCAGTGACTGCTGAGATCACAGCTAAGAAGTTAGGGCCCTGGGCTTTACTGTTGGGGTTCCATTGATGAGTGCTGTCCTTGGTGCTGTGGAGCAGACAGTGAGAGTTGTCCCCTTAGTCCACGGGGCACCAGCCTGCAATCCAAAGGCAATAAAGATGGCTAGGAAACCCACAGATCCCTTTGGCTCAATGGAGTGTCAACAGGTTTTATCCTGGGAGAAATCTAATGAAAAAGGAGATGGTGCGCCTTCTCCTAGTGTCCGTGGCTCTGCAAAGCTGGCATGGAACCCATGCCCCAATGCAAACAAGAGAAGCACTCTACCCCTGAGGGGCCCTAGGGCTTCATAAGCAACACAGCCTCTAAGCAACACAGATGGGTCACAGAAGAAAGCATTTGCATACTTCAGAGTCAATCAATGCCTCGGGCACATCTCTCTAGCCAGCCTTCTTGGTCTTGTCCACTATCTCCCCTGGTTTTAAGAGCTCCCTGCCATCTGCTTCAGTCAGTTTAGCACCATCTCTCTCAGCCTTGAGCACCATCTTGAGTACAATCCGCCATGTTGTTTCAGATTGTCTTATGCTATTGGAGATGTCCTAAGACAAGTGACGCCATTTGCTCCAAGGGCAGAGTGCAGGTCTATGGATGGCTCCTCCTGCTGGGCACACACACCACCACCTTGCAAATAAGAAGAGCTAGTTGAGAGGAACTTCATGAGCATGCCAGTCCCACATTACTCTGATAAGCCGTCAGGGCCCCTGACTTGTATTTTCACTGTCATCTTTTGGTTTACTGGCACTTTTACTTTCTGACACCTTTCAGACACAGTTGAACTTCCTTATAACAACCACCAAAACAATTCTGACCTTCATCATCACCTTATTCTACACTTCCAGAAAACCCATTGGGTCTCATAACCCCAATTCCCACTCTAGCTCACCATACACAGCCGAAGAGAGAAGACACAATATTTTGTCCAAAGTGATGTCAGGTCTGATGAACTCAGCCACCTCACTGGTTCTGCAAAGCCATAGCCTCCTGCTGGGCAACACTCAGGGGACAGAAACACCCTGACTCCTAGCCATGACACACCTCTGACACATAAGCATCAAGTGCTTTGGTGCCTTAGCAAATGGGTGAGAGCCAGAATTGCTACCCTATGGTTCCTAGAGGTTCCCAGGAGGTCACAAGCAGGAACACCAGAGCTCGCTGGAGGGGTCTTGTCTAAGATAGATGAGGGCTACTCACCTGCATGCTTCTAGATGTATCCATGGAAAGGCCTCATGGGGGAACTGTGGGAGTGCCACAATTCCAGAGACTGGCTTTCTGTCATTACTTCAACTCCTATGCACAGGAGAGTGAGTCCCAGGGAGGCCCAGAGTACAGGGAGTGAGCCTGTGTCCACCACAGCTGTGTCTGTCTCCCAGCAGCTCTATAAAACCTCTGCTCTCTAAGCTTTGTCTCTCTGTGTGAAGGGTGATGTGCAATCTGCAAGTGGAAGTCTTGAAATCTGCCTGGAGTATCCTGTGTTAGCCAGCGGGATGCTTACCTGGTCCCTTGATAAGATGGAATTAAATTATCCAGCTTCCTGTAAGGCAGACAGCGTTCAGCCAGTGGTGGATGGATTGTTTCACAATTAAAACCAGCACAGAGTACACACAGCTAAGTCATTTTAATAATATGTGCGCCGAGTTGCTTATTTTTTCCAAAGAAGCATTTCAAATAAGTAATTTAGTGGTAGAAATAAACTATGAATTTAATTTATGTGTTCATTAATTGTACAATTAAATGGAATACTAATTGAGTATAGAAGTCTACCTAAATGGAACACTGCCCCGGGGTAATTAGTTCTCTTCTGTGTTTCACTGTGAACATAATTTCTGGGGGGTCTCACCCCACCCAATTAGGTTTTGTTTGGCTTTATTGTAGCGTGAATCATTCTTCTATCACAGAGATTTAATCTTCCTTGTGCAGCTGGCGGGAAGCTCTCTTGTCCTGGAAGATTATCTCTCTCTGTGGAAGGGCATCTGATGGCAGGTGGCAGGGCCGGAGCACTTTGCAGTTTTCAACATCTCCTCCATGGAAGAGGAGGCTGACAGCATGGATCAGCAGCCTGTGTGCTGTGGGGTCCCCAGTGAGAGGGTCCAGGGTGGGGATGATGTACCCCCACATGTCTGTCTGCGTTCTACTCTCCTGAACACCCAGAATGGGTTTGTTCTCAGCAAGTGATACAGTCTGCACAGGCAGCTGGCTCTGGTGCTGAGGTAGATGCTGAGCTGGCAGATATATGTACAGAGGGCAAAATCTCTTCCCATAGAAGCAAATGGCTCTTAGGAAACACTCGGTCTTCAGGGCCTTGTTCTGATGTCACTGATCAGAGGGTCTGGTTTCTCTTACCCAGTTCCTCTGGCCTGTGTTTAAGACATGCTCAGGCCAATTGTGTTGTTTCCCATTGCACAGAAAAAAAAAACAGAGACGGAGGGAAGGACAAAGGAAGGTAAGAAAGAGAGAGTGATAACAAGAGAGAGAGGGAGGCAGGGTAGCTCTCTTTAAGCTGCCCAGAATTCCTGTTTCCCTTTCTAGAGCCCAGCAGAGAGCCTAGGTAGTTGGTCTGCTGCCCAGCCACAGCTGCCCGGTAGGGTGGAGATCCTGTCTATACTTGGCATCTAAGACTTTGGAGTACATGCTTCCAACATTTAAAAGGTAGTGCATCGTCTGTCTCCATGAAGAGATTGCGTGCAAAGTGCCTTGTTTATAGAAGCTATGGGTGAATAGGTGTGGCATCTATGAAGGAGCTGAGAGAGTCAGCTTATAAAGGTTCAGGGAGGCAGAGGTCTCAGTCCAGGCAGAGCATCGTGGTGGCAGTGTATGGCACAGCTCAGTCACTGCTCCATGGCCATGGGAAGACAGAGAGAAGGGCGGGGGGGTAGGGATGCCAGTGCTTCTTCTATGGTGATGTCCCCAATGGCCTAACTTCCTCCCACTGGGTCCCAGCTACCTAAGATCCTACCTCTCCCAATAGCACTTCAGCTGGGGACAAAGCCTTCAGCACACACCCCAGATCCAAACCAAGTCTGCTGGATGTCCAGTAATATTTGCAGGAAAAATGTTCTTGTGCACCCATCTCAAGGCCAGAGGTTGGCATCAGGCCTCTTCCTCAGTTGCTGTCTAACTTATTTCTGAGACAGGGCCTCTCGGTGAACCTTGACCTCATTGATTAGGATGGGATGAGTGGCCACAAACCTTGTCAATCCCTCATCTCTGCTCCCCAGGTGCTGGGGATGCAGGCCTGTGTCAGCACACTTGGCTGTCTGTGTGGGTGCTGTGGAGTGAACTCAGGTCCTCAAGCTTAAACAGCAAGCACATGGCCAGCTGAGCCATCTCTCCAGCACTGATGATGCAATTTTTTAAATGTACAAGTCAAGTTCAGCTTCTTCAGGTCCCATTCCAATCTTAAGCCAAGTTGAGCAACAGGATGTTAGGATAGGCACAGGTCAACCAACATCCTTCCCAAGTTGACCCCTCAAATCTCTCTGCTAAGAGACTGGGCATTTCTCACAACACACCGATGAGGAAGCCAAGAAGACGGCATTACCCATGGACACGGTAGGTAAGGAGGCTTTGCTGTGGATTGAGGTATTTCCTTTTAAAGTAGTGAAATAACAAAGCAGATAAGATTGCCAAGTGAAGCTATTACATAAATACTGCCAGAGCCATAATAAAGAGTTGAGCATATAGGACAGCAAGGTTCCCCATGAAAATGGGCAAATGTAGGCACATTTGGACAAGGGTTTAAAATGATAAGGTAAACACAAAGCATAGAATATTTTCAGATGAAGAAAACTATGGCTATGTATGAACCAACACTAATTAATAGTCTCAGCTTGTTCTTTTGTCATACTGTGTGTGTGCACCTATGCGTGTAAATGTGTGTGAACGTATATGTGTTTGTGTGTGAATGCATGTCTCTGTGTGTGCATGTTCACTGTATGTTTGTGTGTGTCAGTATGTTTGTGTGTATGTGAATCTCTCTCTCTCTCTCTCTCTCTCTCTCTCTCTCTCTCTGTGCGTGTGTGTGTGTGTGTGTGTGTGTGTGTGTGTGTGTGTGTGTGTGTGTGTGCTGCGTGTGTGTGTGTGTGTTAGTATATGACAGCACACTTATGACAGTCAATTTTCAGAAATCAGTTCTGTCCTTTCACCACATGGAACCTAGGGATCAAACTCAGGCAGTCAGATGTGGCTTCAGGTCCCTTCACTCTTGAGCCATCTTGCCAGCTGTCTCCTGCCACTCTTGGAGTGTCAAACCCAGAGACCCAAGAGGCCACCCATGAATATCTTGGGAGCTTTGAAAAATACCTTAATGTAAGAGTCCCAAACATGAGCGCTGAGGCTGCGCTCAGTGGAGGCTGGGAGGCTGGGAGGCTGGGAGGCTGGGAGGCTCAGGGCAGATTTCACGGGGCAAGGTCTCACTACTTTCTGAGGCTGGGACAGAGAATGCTTAGTAAAATAATCTCATTATGCACTACCACCCCTCATGCCCAAAGTGGGGGAAATGACCCCAAATGCGACTTGGGGTCCTTTGCATCTTCCAGGTTTTTTATAAAGAAAAAGGCACTCATTTCAGCCCAAGCAACAAGTACAGAAAGGCCTCCCAGGAAGGGAAGAACCGAGTTTTATGGGTCACGGTGACCTGGTACCAATTCAGTCTAACATCCAGTTCTAATTGGAACCGAAAACCTTGTATTTTTATCTTGCTTTTACAAACCTCTTCAAATGTGAACCTAGAAACCTCATTTGAAACTTCTTTTCTCTGTCACACTTGGTCAAAATAAACCTTTACTAAAAAAACGACTGAAGTTTGCTTCTTATCCAGGAGACGGCTAGAAATGGTGAGACCTAATCTACAGTTGAAAAAAAGAATAAAAATAATAAAGCAAGCAAGCAAGCTCTGCCGGGACGCACAGCCTCAGCTCCTGGTCCCTCCGATGCAGCAAGGCCTGACCTTGGAATTCAGGGCAGGCACTCAACTTCTCTTGGCCTCATTTCTTCAGTTTTAAAGGGAGACAGAAACGTCCACCCCAGGAGAGCAGAGGTAGAAATAAGTGTTGTATGGGAGGGTAAGGACTCCAACACTCACACACAGTTGGCAGAAATAGCAAAGCTGGAGAAGGGGGCTCATGGGAAGGGCAGGTCGCATACCCTTGACATTCATGGTAAAGAAGTTTCCATCTTCCTCATCCACAGCATGGTTGCCAACACCTGATTAGGCTCCCATTTCAGTAAACCATCAGCCACCATCGTTAAGAGCACCTCAAGTCTGATAAGCTAGCTGGCTCTTCTGACACAACCCTGAGGAGAGGAGGCAGCACACTATTTGAGAAGATGGAGACGACAAAGGGACAATCTAAGTCTCTTCTTACTCACCCTCCAGTGCTGTCCCCCAACCTAGATATCTTGACAATATCACTAGAGTGTATGTCACATGGGACTAGAGGCTCCACACAGTGGCACCTGGAAGGCCGCTTCTCTCTTTGACAAGCCACAGCTACTCTCCTGTCTATGGCTAATCACAGTGGAAGACACAGACAAAAGTCAGCCAGGGAAGACACCGTGTCCAGCATTCAGTGGCTCTCTTCTGGTGGAGCCATGTATTTCTCCAGCAAGTATGTGTGACAACATATGTGTCACACACTAGCTAGAGAAGCTCCTTGACTCTTGGTGCCCAGACTACTGGCCAAGGATCTGTCCCACAGGCTGTGGTGAGCTCGGCATGTCTGATCTTCATCTCCAGTGTCTGCACATGGTCTCCAGATATCATTTGACCCAAGGTCAACAAACATTGTCTTCCTCAGGCCAGGATGCTCCAGGAGTTCAGGGATGACCTCCTAGGAGCTAGGGGAAGACTCCATATGCATCTCCTATCAGAATGTTGCTAACTGAAAAACATCGGGACATAATAATAACAATTCATCAAAGAAAACAATGGTGGAGGGGGCACTAGGGTCCTCCAGACTGCCGATGACTAAACAATTTCCCGCATTTCCAAGAAGCTGCTTTGTATGTTAAATCTATCAGGACACAGGGATGAGCGACTATGGCCACGTCTCATTGCTAAGTGCCAAGAGGGACTATCTTGACTCCAGAACCAATGAGGAGCTAGCCAATTGTACCAGGCAAAAAAGCAAAGGATCTGGTTGGTTTTGCAGATGGACAGCTGCAGAAACTCAGGCATCTTGCTGTAGGCAGACAGTCAAGGACAGTGCATGAGCTGGCCAGCCTTATGTTAACACACAGAAACTTGGGTTAAACGAAAGGAGGGAAGCTTTATTGAGAAAATGCCTCCATAAATGTCTATAAGGCATCTTCTTAATTAGTGATCGATGGTAGAGGGCCCATCCCATTGTGGGTGGGGCCATGCCTCGGCTGGTGGTCCTGGGTTCTATAAGAAAGCAGACTAAGCATAGCAGGGGAAGCAAGCCAGTGAGCAGCACCCCTCCATGGCCTCTGTATCAGTTCCTGCCTCCAGGTTCCTGCCCTGCATGAGTTCTTGCCCTGACTTCCTTCGATGATGAACAGTGCTGTGGAAGTGTAAGCCAAATAAACGCTTTCCTCCCCAACTTGTTTTGTTTTGAGTTTTTGGTTTGTTTATTTGTTTGTTTGTCATGTGTTTCACTACAGCAATAGGAACCCTCGCCAAGACAGTGTATAAGCAGATAAGGTGATGAAGATCAACTATTTTCATGCAAAGTAAGCTTTATGGCTCCCAGTTTCTTGAGTGAGTGAACCACAGCGTTCCAAATGGTGATAACTGTTGCATGGGGTTATACCATGTGGGCTGCGCTGTAGGGATCCAGCTCTAATGTAAACCATGGATCTCCTTAATTACAAGGTAGCAATATATATTGGTCGATCTGTTTTACTGCACAAATACATTAATAGAGAAAAGCACGTGTAAAGCCCACATGGGAAATAGGACAAGGTATGTAGGCACTTATCAATGTGCCTGCTCAATTATTCTGTAAGTCTAAAGCTATCCTGTGGGGTCCAATGAAACTGTCAAAGCATTCTTAGCTTGTAGATCATCAGAAATTAGGCTGAGGATTGGGATTGAGCCATGACATCATCACAGATCTTAGGTCTTACACAGGCTCACAAATGCATGAGTCCTCAACAGTGGGACAGATGCAATGTTCTAAAATATGCTTTAAGCAGGAGAAGTAAGAGTTAGTTTTGAACACAGCAAAGGATTCTGAGAGAGGAACTGGGGACCACTGTCTGGAAGTAGGCCCCCCCTTTCTCTTCACAGCTGTCCTAGTTAGCTTTAACTGTCAACTTGGCACAATCTACATCACCTAAGAAGAGAGTCTAACTGAAGGGACTGCCCAGGTCACATCAGCCTGTGGGCATGTCTACAGGGATTCTCTTGACTGATAACTGACCTAGGTGGGTTCAGCCCTCTGTGGGCGCCATCACTCGCTAGGTCCCATGCTGTTTAAAAAAAAAAAAAAAAAAAAAAAAAAAAAAAAAAAGCTAAATATTTGCGAGCCTGTGAGCAATCCAGCCAAGAGCCCTTCTGTAAAGCTCCTGCTTCAAGCTCCTGCTGGAGTTCCTGCCCTGACTTCCCTCAGTGAAGCACTGTGCCCTGGAAATGTAAGATGAAACGAACCCTTCCCCCACCTAAGTTGTTTTAGCCATTGTGTTCATCATGGCAACAGAACTTCACTCTCTTTTCCAGAACTTCCTAGCAACCAGACAGCCCCTCACACAGCTCTGGCTTCTACCCAGCTTAGGAGGTCGTTCTTCAAACCAGCTGCTGGTTTTAAATAGCTTTATTACTTGTGGTGAAAATCAAGCCCAAAGGGAGACAGGAGTTTCTTCAGATACTCTGCAGCTCTTAATAAAGTTGCCCGTCCTTGCTTCTTGAGGATGAACAATCAATAAGGAATGGCTTTGAACAATGCAATAAGCTCAATTCATTTGGCAAGCATGTATTGAGTGCCCACTGTGTACTTGCTGTTCTCTACGGCAAGAGTTGTGGCAATTAGGAAGCAATACTGAAGAAGGCTGGGCAGAAGCTCCAAGAGGGAGGCTAAGAAGGCAGGGTCATATGGACTGAATGGGATGTTTGCTAATTTCTAAGTGACATTTGCTCTTCCCTTGTGGGTTCCTGGTGCCTGGTAAGCACTGGTTTGCAGTGGATTCAGTCCCGCCTCCCTCTGTGAAGCTCATTAGAACAATATAGGAGCCACCAGCGAGCTGACAGGAAAATCCTTCAACATCCCTCATATTTTCATTTTGTCAGCCAGGGGCTTAGCCTCCTTTTTTAAACAGTAGCAATGAGCTGGTTTCCCATGGGGAAGTTGAGAGAGTTGAGGCTCCTCTGCACCCACCTGGAGACAAGTCAGCACGAAGCAGTCAGATCCCAAAGCCTCAGTCTGTGCATTAGTCAACGCACCTGCCTCGCGGTCTCCTCTTTCCTCTGGGTTTTGAAGGGATGGTCACGTGATCACCATCCCTGCAGCTGTACGGAGGTCTACTCTGGTTATATGATCAATAAGTCATTGGAGGTAGAGTTGAACATCGCTTGGAGGGTTTCCATTTTCCTCCATCTACCAGGTGGTGGGGATGGAGCCTTGTCCCGTAAAGGCATCTTCCCAAGGACCAGCCTTCCATCTGTAGCAAGTGCTCACCCAAAATCAGCCCATCTTTCAAAAAAATAGTCCAGGCAGCACCAGCAAAGGGTCAGTGCATGGAGCCTAGTGCATACCCCTGGGAAATGCCCTAGGATTTCCTGGCTCTCTAATCTGGGTTGTAAAAATCTGATTTTCAGTGGCTCGGTTGCTATGTGGAGATAACATAGACACCTAACTTGGCATGCCCAACTCAAATAATGTGGGGAATGTTTTGGAACTTGACAGAGAGACCAGGGCAGAAAAGGCCATTCTTCCGCAAAGCACTTTGGGAAACGAGGGGAAAGGCAACTAACAGCCTGCAATGCAGGCAGCCTAGTGTGTAGTGTGGCTCTCAGGTTCAAGAACAGGCTTTCCCACATGTGACCATTCATGACGTGGGCCAGACTCATGCCGCCTCTCATCTCTGTCTGCTGTGACACAAGCGTTCCATGCCTCCTAGGATGCTGAGGAAGTCACAGAAAGGGATTGGGCACACTCCCTTCCACTCCCAGTGCACACTCATCAAGAGCAAATCAAATGGTCTCAGCAGAGAGCAGAGCCCAGGGCAGTGGGAGTCACTTGTATAGGGGCTGTTTGTCCTGTAGTTGAACCCAGCCCACCTGTCTGCAGCCCCTCTCCCAAGACATAAGTCCCATCATTCTTGGGTCACTCGGCATCACCTGTCAGGGGTCACAGGAGCCACCTGTGGACCTGAGTTCTGGGCCCAACCCCAAACTCCACTTTTCACTGTTCCTGACTCTGAGGAGTAGGGCAACATGGCAAGAAAAGCTGATGACAGCCTCCTTCTACCTTGTTCATGGCCTCTCTGGTCTTTTCCATTAGTCCTCGGTTTCCCTGCCCTTCCTTTGTGAGACAGCGCTGTATACCAACATAAAAGTCACCTCACAGTGCAGGGAGAGCAATGTCCCAGCATGGCAGACTAGCCTCTGAGGTCTGGGGGACCCTCCTTATGATGACAGTGGCTGAATGCCATCGTATTATTAGCACCGAATGCTCTAAATGAGGAACAACTTGGAACTCCAGTGTTGAGATGCACAGAAGCTCAGGTGGGCTCTGGGGAAGTGAGTACAATTAGGTCAGAGGTCGTCTCTGCCTTTTATCTCCACTCCTGCCAGCGGTCATAGATTAACCTGTCCCTGTGTGCCAGACCAGGAGAGAAATCCTGTGTGGCATGTTCCACCTTTGAAAACATCACAGTCAAAGGCAGGTGTTGTCAGGCTGCGGTGTACACACCAAGCAACACAAGCAAGCACCGCCAGCTCCAGGCTTGAAAAAGCACAGCCCACAGTGAAGGCAGCTGGCATGTCCCAGCATTGAAAACAAGTCCCGCTTCTAACTAAAGGTCCAGTGGAGGTCAGGCGTGGCGTGGTCTTGAAGGAGGGACATCCTCAGGGCAAAAAGGGAAGAGTTATTTGATTCTGACACTGAGTCCTACACGTGGCAGAACAAAGCGCAGCCATGTTGGCGGAGCTGGCTTGCCTCTCTGTGCGGGTGCTCCGGGTCACACGTCCATGCACACATCCACAGTGGTTCAGTGTGGCCTGAGAAAGAGGGAACCAAGAGATAATTGATGGTGACCAATTAAGTGTGCCTTGAAATCCAGTCAGGCCCACTTCACCTCGCCCTATGTGTAGCGCCTGCTGAGTGATAAAGCTGATTGCTTCCATACCCTTACCTGATGTGTTCCAGTGATTTATTCGGTCCTTTCTTGACACCATTTGTAACATAACGGTTCATGTTGCTAAGTCAGTGTCAATGGAAGACAAGAGAAGAAATACTGCAAATAAAAATAGGGTGGTGAATGTAGGCAGGAAGACAGCAACAAGCCAGAGGAAGAGTCAGTCACATGATGACCAAGCTCTGGCAATGTGTGAGGACACGGCTTGATACTGCTCCAACCTTAATGGGGTGTCAGGAAAAGCTGCTCTCACAGGTATGACTTCAGAGTGAGTGTGTGTCTTCTCACACTAGGTGCGTCATAAAACATGTGGCTGAACTTAAGAACACAGGAAAACATCCTTAGAAATGTCTTTAAAATCAGCAAGAAAGCCTTAGCTACCCCAGATCTGCTCAAAGCCATGAGCCTTGCTAGCCACCCTTACACATAAGAGGATTGGCATTGTGTACGCTGGCAGTGGCCACAAGAACCCCACATAGCATCTAGCTCAGAAGTGGCACTCCCAATCAAAGAGTGACTTCCAACTCCTAGAGACTTGGTTTCGAGACCAAGGGCCAGTGTGTCAGAAGCCCGCAGTCTGAGGAAGCCAGTACCATCCCAGGCACAGCAGTGCCTTCAGCCAGCCACTTCTGAGAATTTTTTTAATGTATTCTTCTTGTTCCATTCTTGTGCTACCATGCTTCCAAAGACTGCTCCGAGGAAGTTTACTCCTCAAGGCGAAGATGACGGGACGATCTGCCTGAGCTTCAGCTGGCTCAATCCTGCTCTTATGCCACTGCCTTCCCAAGCTATAAGTCACAGCTCGCTTAACCTTGCATAATCCCCAAGGATATTTCCATGTCATAGCACCAGCACCCATTCCTCAGTGTCATCTATCGGCTGAAACACCACGGAGGTGGGTAAAATTGTCGCAAGCCGAGGAAATGAGTTTGAGGTATTTATATTTCGCTGGGTGATCGATGCTTTGTTTGATTTTCCTATCAAGGCACCTGCTTGGTTAGCTGGTCATTTGGTTTCAGCACTATTTGATGGTCTGGAGTCTGGTGCCACCTTGAAAGAGAACACACATCAGCATTTTAAAAGCTGAATTCTGCGCTGATGCATGCTCAGCTATTTGTTTTCTACTGATGTTTATGCTACCTCCGAGCCACACACACACACACACAAAATTTTTTTTTTTGAAAAGGAAAAGCACACTTTTATTTTTTTATTGAAACATGCCACCGGCTTCTTTATACATCACAGGAGCTTATTCATTTGTACAGAATGGTCATTGAGATATTTCATCTATTCAGCATTCGCTTAGCTCGGTGCAAATGTAAAACGCAATCCCATTCTGGCCAGGAAGAGAATGATTTTTGGAACAACAATTTCAATCCATTATGGACCCGTCGAATATTTGGACATATCCATTTCTCAAAAGATGACTGACAGAAAGCCAAAGGCTGGTACAGCTGCTCGGGCTGGCTGGTTTGTGTCTGGGAGCTGCAGTGCTCCGCTGAGGGAGGAGGAGAGGCAGCGCCGTTAAAGGCAAATACACATGGGCCTCAAAGTGCAGAAACATACTCATTGTAAATTAACTTTTGCATTCAGAGATGATGGTTTATGACTTATTTTCAAAATAGTGTATCTGTGAAAAATTAAGAGCCACAAGGATCCAATTATCTCAATGGCAGTCTAATTTATGTGGCATGAAGCACTTAAAAAAAAATCGGGAGGTACGTTTAGTAAGGCTAAATTGGTGTTTCCTTGCTGGGTCACAGCTTGAAATCTGTATGAATGGTGTGGCTCTCATTAAACACTGTCAACTTAAAATTGCTTAGGTGATGTTTGTGTCCCTCCATAGGTGTAATCCCTCTAGGAGCCTCTGACTAGGTCTATGCCTGCAGCGCCTGGCGTGGGCTCGCCCGGTAGTCAGAGTCTTCAGCTTCCACTGTTGCTCCTCAGAGGCAACAGGCGGCCAAGTTTCTGTTCCCTGAGCCTGCAGTCTTGGTGGCACACTGTATTGATTTGAAGAAGGAGCTCAGAAATGGATCGATATCTGTTGGCAGCTAAAATCTTCAGATATTTGTTACAGAACCAGATAGCTGTGTTTCTGTGGACTAGGGAGGTGGTGGGCGCTCGGTTCCATGATTAAATAACTCCTGGTTGGGCTGCTGTTGACAAGTGACAGGTCAGCACATGGTGCGTGTGTTCTGTGATTGCTCTAAACAGCAGTGACCCATGGTGACCTGCTCCTCTGGCTCCTGCACAGTGAAGGGAATTTGTCACTTGCTGCTTTAAAAGCAGTTTCTCACCTCTAAGGAGCTCTGCAGGTGGGGCAGGGTTCAAGCTGGAACCTGCCACAACCACTGGGACACAGTGTGGCTGGAGGAGGTATTAAGACAGCAGGGTCTGGGAACTGCCCAGATTTTTGGGGAATCAAATGACATGGTCAGCAGTTATGATGGGCACAGCTCTTCACAGAGTCCTGGGGACACTACCCAGCTCCATCATTCTGGGGCATTGGGATCTGGTCCTTAGCAAAAGGGAGAATGGCAAGCCCAATCTTAGCAGTCCTCAGATGAAAGAGATTGAGAACGCTCCTTCAGAAAGAGCTGTCATTGCCATGCTGACCAGAGCAGCTCCACAGCTGCCCCTGCCCCAAAGGATCAGCGCCTCGGCTGGGATCCCAGCCATTCCCTCCTAGCCCTCCCCACAGCTGTCTTGGGGTGCTGGAGACTTAAGAGGTGAACCAGGAAGGCACTCCATATGTATACACATCTGTGGGGACATTCAGCCCTTAGGAGGAATGATAATTCTCTGCTGTGGACATGCAGGCCACTGAAAAGCACCTCTGGCTTCTACTCTGCTTGTCCCAGGTATCTCCAGAGTCCCAAACGTCCTTCAGAGCAAAGTCACTGCTGACTGAGGACTGCTGTGCTAGGGGTTAATGCCTGTGCTGAAGCCCACCTCAGCTGGGAGTCTGAATGGAGGCTACAGCCTGTGTCAGGTTGTGCTGTAACAACTCCCCCAGCAGCACGAACAGCACAGGACATCATCCTAGAGGTCAAAGTTGAAGATTGGGTCTCACCTAGCTTAAGGCAGGGACAGCAGGGCCAACACTTCTTGAGGTTCAGGGCACCACATTCTGTGGCTGCTGGCTTCTTCATCCCTCGTCAACGCTGTTGATGGTGACTGCATCCATCCTCTTCTGTCTGTTTGTCCCTTAAATGACCCAGGACTATGTTGGTTCTTGATTTCACTGTCTTTGTGGGGGTGCACCATGTACATGATTATGCATGTGCAGCATTTGGGACCACGGCTGGGAGTCCAGCGGGTGGCTCACAGTACCAAGTTCCCTACTTGAGGGCTCAAACAATTCAATGGCCATTGTACTGTGGTAAAATTTATCCAACTCTGTGAATTTACTAAATTCCTTTTGGTTGTTCACTTTAATCCAGTGAGTTTTAAAGGACCTAATCAGATCTCAATCAATGTTTTTAACGATGCATTGCCTAGGAGACAGTTTTATTCTGTTGAAAAAAGTGTGTGGTTGATAAAGCCCACTGAGGGCACTTCCTCAACCCCAAATCAAGGAGCGTTGGCTGTAAAGAGACAGGGTAGAAAGGATGAAGATGGCTCAATCAGTGAAGTGCCAATTGTTCAAGTGTGGGGTCCTGAGTTTGCTTCCAAGCACCCATGTAAAAACCTGGGCGTGGTGGCATATACTTAAAATCCCAGTGCTAGGGAGACAGAAACAAGAACACAGATCCCAGTCTAAATGGTGACCTCCAGACCAGTGAGAGACCCTACCTCAAAAGACAAGGTGATGACATGACCCCTGAGAAACAAAAACCGAGGTTGAGCTCTGCCCTACAAATGCATGCATGTTCACATATGCACACATGTGCATCTTCACATACACATGCACACACAGAGAGAGTCACATACAGATTGAACAGCAAAAGGAAAAGCAAGCATAAACTACCTAAACGGTCACTCCTTCCCTAAAATGATGGGTGGTCACAGAAGAATGACACCACTCACACGTCAGATGTGGAGTCACCAAGTAAACTGTAACTGGCTTGCCACACATTAGTGGAAAATAACAGGTTAGTGCAAAAAAAAAAAAAAAAAAAAAAACCCATTCAGTTACAGGTAGTTTTTTACTCAGCATCTCTCCTTGGAAATAGCTGGCTGATACACCACTTTCTTTGCAAAGAAAGAAGTCAGTCAGTGGGTTTGTTTGTTTGTTTGACTGTTTGTTGTTTGTTAGATCCCTATCAGAAGAGCAACGGTAGCTTGCAATCACCACCACATAAAGGCCACCATGGACTATTACCTGTTCATGAAAATGCCTCTGAATTTTTACAGTTATTTTCATAGAAGACATGTCTGGATATCGCATTAACTTTGGGTTGCTGTATATAGCCACACAGCAGACAGCTGAGCTTACTTCCTTCTGCCCCTGTTTTTTAAAGCTGACTCAGAATTGTCACCAGTGTGTCCACACCTGTCCACACCTCTCTCCTTCTGAGGACCCACAGCAGTGACCTGTAAGAGCATCCATCCATCTACCTTTGTGTCCTGCCATTGAGACTTCACCTTGGCCAAGGACACAGCATTTACAGGGAATGAGATGCAGAGGCCTCCAGCCCCAGGAGAGAAGGAGGGCTTCTCCCACTGCACAGGTCTCCTAATTTATTTATGAGATTTCAGCTGTGCCTGGTGTCACGGGCCTTTAGGGCACTCTGATGACTTTAACTTGCTTGATTAAAATGTGAATTCAGAATCAAATAGGGAGGTCAGGAGCTGAGAGTGTCATTCACTGCAGGTTCCTGAGCACCAGGGAGGGTCACCTCTGAGCAATGTGACTTTTCCAAGACTTTAAGATTTTTGTGACACCAGGAGTGTTCAGAGCTATAGAGTCATGGACAAAAGTGAAGTCTTTTGAAAGACTTTGGGGCCAAAAGAAATTTTGCAGAAATGACTCTGAGAGTACACAGACCCTGGGATCCCTATGTCACCATCTTAAGCAGCCATTGAGCGTTTGTTGGGACTCAGAGTTTGCACTGCAGAGATATTTGCTGATGTGCAGGGTGGTTGTATTCCTCAGATTTTCCAGGAATCCACCCCAGAACTCACAGTGCTGTGGTCTCCCTGTCCCCTGTCTCCTATCATCTGAGACCGGCCCTCGGTCCCCCCCTCATCTCCTTAGACCTCAACAGAGTCAAAGAATACTGGTCAGTTGTTCTTTCGTTTGTTTGTTTGTTTCTTTTCTAAAGCACTGGACCTGGAGTCCCTCTGGTGTTCACTGTGACTGAACTGAAGTGGCCCGTTGTGGGAAAGGCCACCCTAAAAGTCACCTGCCCTCTTGGTGTCTCCAGTGGGGACTCATGGCATCTGCAGCAGTTACTTCTAGTGCTGTGGTCAAATGCCTGGCAGAAGGTGCTCGAGGAGGCGCTCATGTCACTCACACTCAACCATTTGACTTATCCTGGAGGCAGGGGTGTGGCAGCTGGTCACACCCCTGCCTGACCAACACTGGGCACTGCCAACTCATGCCCCAGGGGCATTCGATTCTCCTTTTCATTCATTCCACAACTCCAGCCCCTCACACTCAGGGCGAGTCGGCCCCATCTTCACAGCCACACCCAGAGCTGTGTTTCCTTGTAGATTCCAGAATTCAAGATGGGCTGGAGTTATTTGAAGAGTGTTGTCCAGTTTCTGCTTAAACTCTGCAGGAACACAGTGACTGAAAGGTCACTAAAGCCTCTCTATTCCTCTATAACCTGAAGCTGACCTTCAGAGGCCAGATGATAGCACACTGGCCTGTCCGGTGTCCTCTCTCTCCAGATGCTGGCTTTGCCCTTCCCTGTCTCCTTCCGTGGCACATTCTTGCCCCGCCTTCAGTTTGTTCCATCCCACCTCCTTCTTCACAATTCCCAGGTGCATTCCTAGTGAGGACACCATGAAAGCTCCGGGAAGCCCTGCAGCAGGACTTAGCAGGAAAGCTTTGGGCAAACAGGCATAAGCAGTGCCCAGGACAGATGATGGTCATGGTCCAGCCTCTTCCCATATGAGGCCGGTCCTGACTCCCATCCTCCAGGAAAACAAGGCAGATCTGCCAGCCCTTTGGAATCCCAGCATCACTTACGTGGTGTACCACTAGTCTGCTGTCCACTGTGATAACACTACGCTAGAGGCTGTGAGGTGCATTAAATAAAAAAGAGGGCTCTTCAGCCTACAGACTTGGAGGTTCAAGTGCAGAAACGTCTTTCACTCTGGCAAGCGCTCACCTCCACCACCTGGTTGTGTTCGAGAGAGAGAAAGAGGGGGGGAGAGAGGGAGGGCAAGGGGCCTTCAAGGGAGGAGACCCCCAAGACAAGAGGCCCCCAGCAGTGAGGAAGAGGCGTGGTCTGTTATACCAGCTTGTCCTCACAGGAGCCTAGGGGAGTATTAAATCCATCCTAGCTTGTATGCAGCTCCCAGAGGCCGGAACACCTGGTCCTACCTCCCAAAAGCCCAGCACATCTTAGCACCCTAGGCTGAGGACTCAGTCTCTAACATGGGAGCCTTCAGTGTGAAGCACCTCCCTCTACAGAGCCTCTGCACCAGCCTGTGCTATGGGCAAGAGAATGGAGCTTGGGGCAGGGCCATTAAAAAGGCGGAAGTCCCTGGGTTCTGGGCTTCCATCTAGGTCAGCTAGGGTGCAGGGGTCCTGGGCTTCCTGATGGAGAACACAAACGCAGCCCTTGGCTTTCTGGGCTAGTCTTGCGTGACGGCTTCAGCCGCTAGGCTCCTTCCTCTCTTTTTTGTCTTTCTTACACTTTGTTCAACCGAACACAAGTTAAAATCTCCAAACAGAGGAATTGATCCAGGAATTCATTTTCTTCCTGTGCTGTTTGGCTCCATGAGGGCCCCAGTGGTTGCAGCAGAAATTTCTGACAGGCTCAGCAGTCTGGCAAATTAAATCGTCCAGCCCAGGCAAATCTTGACCCCCCAATTTCCTCAGCTCCCTAGGTCTGCCTGTTTCTTCCCTGATAGGGTATCCGTTTACCTCCCCACGGGGGCAGGTTAAATAATAAAAAGAATGAAAGCAAAACAAGCTTGTGTTACAGGCAACCTACCGCTGGTATTGCTTTTTCATTATGGAAGTGAGAAACGGACCAGGAAGAACAAAGCCACCACAGAAGAAGAGGGAGAAAGAGAGCAGGGGGGAGACCGGAACCTGGAGTCAGAGTTTCCTGAAGACAGCTGGGGGCTTCTGCTGCCCCAGGGCAGCCAGTTCTCCTCAGTCTCTCCGGGCAGGGCCAGAGGTAGCCAGCGTGGTGCTTTCTACATTATGAATGAAAGAAGGGGCCTGGGTAAAATATGCCCCTCCCGCCCCCGGCCTGCCCCAGACTCAAGCAAACTCAGTCTCCTGTTAGGTAAGCTGAGCCTCGCTGCCTGCAGTTGGCCAACGTGGTGGTTTGCTTCCTTCACAGTTGCTGTAACTCGAGTTCTGTCTGTTCAAACTTCCAAAAATCAGAAACACCCACCCCCGGCTTCCCAAGAAATGAACCAGGATTATATAGACCTTCCTGTGGCACGCATGGAGAGCGCGTGCTTGTGTGTGTGCATGCGTGTAGGAAAGGGAGCCGGCGCGTAGTTTACTGTTAGAACAGCAGTCACCGTGAGTACTACTTTAGATGCCAAATGCGCATGAGTGTTCAAGTGCGTTCACTGCTGAGAGTCCTCTTGTCCTTTGAGACTTCCGGGTTGTCTAAAGAGCAGGGACCCTGTATCCGGGCTGGGGAAGAATGATCCTTCTGTGAAACTCCACACAGGGCGGCCTGGGGAGACGAGACTCTGCTAAAATAGCCGCTGAGCAACCTTAGGGCTGTGAAAGGTAAAGATGGGAGGGTCATCTGAGAGGGAGGGGCTCCCGGTGACCCTGCAACTAGACCAGAGGAGACGGCTGCTGCTTTGGTTGTATCTTCCAGGGACTCGATATTTCCGCCACATTTTAAATTGATATTAACTGTGATGGGCTATAGCTAGGCTTTTGTCCACTCTATGCAGGTGCTCTACCACCCAACAACATGCAGAGCCCTCTTTTTACAATTCATTTTGAGACGGGGTAACACTCCACTCCCACAGTGACCTTGAACTCACTCTGTACAGGCAGGCTTCGAACTTGCAATCCCTCTCCATCATTGCCAGTATCTGAGATTATGGGTCTGCACCACCACGGCTGTTAAAGGCCCTGACAAGTCCTGCAGTCCAGACGCTTGTCTTTTTTTCCTTACTTAAACTCTCTTTTCACGGTCCTTCAGACTAAGTGACTTCTTTGATAAAGAACTTGTAAGATGTTGATATGTAGCATGTTCTGTAACGTGCTTGTCCAGAGAGCGTCGGGACCAGAGTTTAGCTCCCAGGACAAAGATCCAGGCATATTGTCCCAGCCTGTAACCCTGAGAGTGACAGATAAGACAGTGCTGGGGCTTGTGGCTAGTGAGTCTAGCCTAACTGGTGGGCTCCAGATAAATGGAGCACCTGGCTCAGAAAACAAGATGGGGAGTGACCAAAGAAGATACATGATGTTGACCTCTACTATCTACACACACACACACACACACACACACACACACACACACACACACACACACTCACACACACTCATACAGGTAAATACAAACACACTCACACACATGCATACATACACACACTCAAACACATGCATACACACACACACACTCACACACATGCATACACACACTCATACACATGCACACACACTCACAGACATACATACACACATTCACACACATGCACACACACATACACACTCATACACATACACACAAACACACACACATGTATATACATACTCACACAAACATACATGCATGCACACACTCATATACACAAACACGCTCACATATGCGCGCGCACACACACACACACACACACACACACACACACACACACGCACACACACACACACACACCAGGAACTACTGGGCCAGTGGAAGAAATCCCATCTTCAAAAAGAATGAGTCCTACTGTGTGTAAAAAAAAAAAAAAAAAAAAAAAAAAAGTGAGAAACTCTAAGAAAATGGAAACTTGCTTCAACTTCACAGTGCCTGTCAAGTGAGCGTGTGCTGGAGCTAAATCTAAAGCTGGATCAAAGTCTGAGATATTGATGGCCAGACATCACCACGCCATCCTTCCTGCTCTGCTCTCTCTTGGGGACACCAGCTTGCAATGTTCAGTCGATTGTGAAGCTGTCTGTACTAACTGCAGACTGCCCTGCTGTGTGCTAGCTGCCTGCTGTAATGAGTCCCTCCGTGGGAAGCTGTACCCTTAACCCTGCCTTTGCTGGCTGAGACAGGTTCAGAAGCGTCTGCAGGGCTTCATTGCAACCTGCGCCCACCTCTGAGCTGTCAGAATGGCTTCCTAGCCTCCCAGCATCCTAATAACAGGCTTTGCGTGTGGCCAGGTTCCTGACAGCCCTCTGGTGCCAGGTAGGGCCAGTGCTCACGTTTCCTTCAAATATGCTTTTCCAATTTAGAAAAATGCAGAAGTGCCCTGCCTCAGTCCACACTGACCGTAAGTCAGCTCCAGCTCACGCCTCAGACCCGGATCCCCACCTGCACACTCTCACTGCTGTGCCCTCACCACAGCAGCTGGCCAGCAAGATCCAGGCAATGCCGTTTCCTCCCCAGGACCTCAGCTCCTTTTCTTAGATGTAGACGTGAAGCTCACAGGCCTGCTGTCTCACAGGCCTTCCCCCTCAGCATCCTTTCAGGAGCCTCCGCATTGGCTTGGAGCTGCAGGTGTGGTCATAGAATGGGCAGAGATTCCTTGTTGCTAAAACTGGAATGTGAAACCTGGAATTGCTGCCCACCTTGACATAGACATGGGGCTGGTGAGGCAGGGTGGCTGCCACAGGAGCCAGTGGCATCCAAAGAGTGGCTGAGATGCTTCAGCACAGAAAAAAAATCACAAGCGCCTTCTTCATCAGCCTGCCTCATCTCAAGTGTGGAATTAGCATCCCAAAGTGGGTTTCAAACCCTTGTCTTGGAGAAAAATCTGCTTCCCCAGCAAGGCAGATGCAAAAATGTGTTTCCTATAAAGGTTTTCTGAAGAGCTCCTTCATGCAGGGTGCATGGTCAATGATGTAAGAGGCAGGACACATTGCCCCCAAATCCAGAAAGAAAACCAAAGAAGTGAGCCATTAACGCACATGATAGTGCATGTTGCTGATCCAGGGCACCTGGCTCTCATGAACTTCCGTGGGTCTCAGGCTGACTGTCTGTGGACCAGTCGTTTTCACAGAGCATAGCTACAAGTTTCTCCTCTTGGCTCATGGCAAGCGTCTTACTGAGGACCCAGGGTGCTACCTGCCTTCCTGAGGAGACCTGCTGGACCAGATCCCAGGATCATCCAGCCTGCAGGGGTCCCAGAGACACATGATTACAGCCTCTGGCCCAGGACCCTACCCACCCTACCAAGAAGGGCGGCCAGATTCAGAATTATCTAGCCTCTAGCCCACGACTCTACCTGCCTTCCTGAGGAGTCCTGCAGGCACCTGACCCAGGCAACCCCAAGGGCAATGAGATGGCTAAAGGCCAGCATAAGAACACAACCAACAAGAGCCAAGGCAATATGGCTCCACCATAACCCAGCTATCCTACTACACAGCAAGCCCTGGGTAACCTAACACAACTGAAACACAAGAAAATGACATAAAATCTATTCTTATGAAGATGATAGAGGTCTTTAAAGAGGAAATAAATGAACCCCTTAAATAAATACAGGAAAATAGAATCAAACAGAAGCCTTTAAAGAAGAAATTAATAAGTCTCTCAAAGAAATAAAGAAAATATAATCAAACGTGAAAGAAATGAATAAAACTGTTCAAGACCTGAAAATAGAAATAGAAACAATAAAGAAAACACAAACTGAGGGAATCCTGGAGGTGGAAAGCTTAGGGTAGAGAACAGGAAATATAGACAGATGGAGGAGAAAGTCTCAGGTGTAGAAGATACAATTGAATAAATCAATATATCCATCAAAGAAAATATTAAATCTTAAAAGTCCTTGATACAAAACATTCAAGAACACTAAGAAAAGAAGAAATCTTAGAATAAATAAGAATAGAATAAAGAGAATATTCTCAGCTCCAAGGAGTAGAAATTATTTTCAACAAAATCATAGAAGAAAATGTTCCCAACCTAAAGAAAGAGATGCCAATAAACATACAAGAAGCTTACAGAACACTGAATAGATTGGATCAGAAAATAAAATTCTCCCATCACATAATAATCAAAACACTAAATGTACAGAAAAAATAAAGAATATTAAAACCTGCAAGGAAAAAAGGCCAAGTAACATATAAGGTCAGACCTATCAGGGTTACACCTGACTTCTCAACAGAGGCTTTAAAAGTCAGAAGGGCCTCAGGAGATGTCTTGTAGCCTCAATTCAATCACCACAGATGGAGAAAACAAGATAATCCATGACAAAACAATTTTTAACAATACCTATTCACAAATTCGGCCCTACAGAAGATACTAGAAGGAAAACTCCAACCCAAGGAGGCTAACTACCCAAGAAAATGCTAGAAATAAGTATCCACTGCAGGAAAACTGAAAGAAGAAACACACACATACACACACACACGCACACACACACACACACACACACACACACACACACACACACACACACTCAGTACAACCACCAACATCAAAATAATAGGAACTAGCAATCATTGGTCATTAATATCTCTCAACATCAATGAACTCAATTTCACAATAGAAGATACAGGCTAACAGAATGGTTGCTAAAACAGGATCCATCTTCTTCTGTATACAAAAACCACACCTCAGAAACAAAGATAGTCATTATCTCAGAGTAAAGGGCTAGAAAAAGGTTTTCTAAGCGAATGGACCCAAGAAACAACCTGGAGTAGCCATTCTAATTCTAATAAAATAGACTTTCAACCAAAATTAATCAAAAGAGATGGGGAATGACACTTCATACTTTTCAAAGGAAAACCCCGCCAAGCTGACATCTCTATTCTGAACATCTATACTCCAAATACAAGGGCACCCATAGTAGTAAAAGAAACATTGCTAAAGCTTAAATCGCACATCAAACTTCACACATTAATAGTGGGAGACTTCAACATCCCACTATCACCAATGGACAGGTCACTGAGACAGACACTAAAGAGAGATGTAATGAAACTAACAGATGTCATGAATCAAATGGATGAAGCAGACATATTCAGAACATTTCACACAAATACAAAAGAACATACTTTCTTCTCAGCAACTCACAGAGCCCTCTCCAAAATTGATCACATAGTCTGTCACAAAGCAAGCCTCAACCAATACAAGAAAGTTAATATAACTTCTTGTATCTTATCATATCACCGTGGATTAAAGCTGAACTTCAACAAAAACTGAAACAACAGAAAGCCTACAACTTCATGGAAACTGAACAATTCTCTACTCAGTGACCACTGGGTCATGGAAGAAAAGAAAGAAAGAAAGAAAGAAAGAAAGAAAGAAAAGAAAGAAAGAAAGAAAGAAAGAAAGAAAGAAAGAAAGAAAGAAATTAAAGACTTTCTAAAATCCAATGAAAATGAAGACACAACATATCCAAATTTATGGGACACAATTAAAGCAGTGCTAAGAGGAAATCCCCCATAGCACTAAGTGCCTTCATAAAGAAATTGAAGAGTTCTCATCCTAGCAAATTAACAGCACACCTGAAAGCTCTAGAACAAAAAGAATCAAACACACCTAAGAGGAGTAGACGGCAGGAAATAATTGAACTCAGGGATGAAACAATAAATTAGAAACAAATAGAACAATACAAAGAATCAAAGAAACCAAGAGCTGGTTCCTTGAGAAAATCAACAAGACTGACAAACCCTTAGCCAAATTTAACTAAAAGGCAGAGAGACTATATCCAAATTAACAAAATCAGAGATGAAAAGGGTGACATTACAACAGACACTGAGGAAATCCAAAGAATCATTAGGCCTTATTCAAAAAGCCTGTATTTCATAAAATTGGAAGATCTAAATGAAATGGATGAGTTTCTTGATAGATTCCATTTGCCTAAGTTAAATCAAGATCAGGTAAACAATTTTTAGTCCTATAACCCTAAATAAATAGAAGCATCCATTAAAAGTGCCCCTAAAAAACCTCCAGGATGAGATGGTTAGTAAAAATGTCCATCTTACTAAAAGCAATCTAAGGATTCAATACAATTCCCATCAAAATACCAACACAATCATTTATAGGCATTGAAGGAACAATTCTCAACTTCATATGGAAAGACAAAAACCCCAGAATAGCTAAAATAATCATGTATAATAAAAGAACTTCTGTAGGTATTGTCATCACTGATTTCAAGCTTTACTATAGAGCAACAGTAATAAAAACTGCATGGTGCTGGCACAGAAACAGACAGGTTGATCAACGGAATCTAATCAAAGTCCCAGAACTAAACCCACACACCTACAAACACTCGGGCTTTGGACAAAGGACCTAAAACCATATAAGGGAAAAACAAAGCATCTTCAACAAATAGTGCTTGTCTAACTGGAGGTCTACATGTAAATAGATGCATATTTATCACCATGTACAAAACTCAAGTCCAAGTGGATCAAAAACCTCAACATAAAACCAGATACACTAAATCTAATAGAAGACAAAGTGATGAAGAGCCTTGGACTCATTGGCACAAGGGATAACTTCCTGAACAGAATACCAACAGTTCAGGCTCTAAGATCAACAATTAATCAATGAGACCTCATGAAACAGAAAAGCTTCCATAAGGCAAAGGACACCATCAATAGGACAAAAATGGCAGCCTGCATAATGGGGAAAGATCTTCACCAACCATACATCTGACAGAAGGCTAATATACAAAATATATAAAGAGCTCAAAAAATTAGACATTAGTAAACCAAGTAACCCAATTTAAAAAATGAGGCACAAAGCTAAACAGAGACATTTCAACAGAGGAAACACAAATGGCAGAGAAACCCTTAAAGCAATGCTCAAAGTCTTCAATCATCAGGGAAATGCAAATCAAAATGACTGAGATTCTATCTTATACTTGCTAGGATGGTTATGATCAAAAACCCAAACAACAGCACATGCTGGAGATGATGTGGAGAAAGGGGAACACTACTCCATTGCTGGTGGGAGTACAAACTTGTACAACCACTGTGGAAATCAATCTGGTGATTTCTCAGAAAATTGGTTAATAGTTCTACCTCAAGATGCAGCTATACCACTTCTGGGAATATACCCAAAAGATGCCCCACCATACCACAAGGACACTTGCTCAACTATGTTTATAGCAGCTTTATTCGTAATAGCCAGAAATGAGAAACAATCTAGATGTCCCTCAAATGAAGAAGGGATAAAGAAACTGTGGTACATTTACACAGTGGAATACTACTCAGCTATTAAAAACAAAGAAATCTTGAAATTTGCAGGAAAATGGATGGATGGAACTGGAAAAAAAATCATCTTGAGTGAGGTAACCCACACCTAAAATGACATGTATAGTATGTACTCACTTATGAGTGATTATTAGCCATAAAGTACAGGGTAACCATATTACAATCCACAGGCCCAAAGAAGCTAAGTTAGAAGGAGAGCTCAAGGGAGGATGCTTGGATCCAACTCAGATAGGGAAATAAAACAGGCATTGGAGTTTGATGGAAGAAGGGAACTGGGTAGAGGAGGGGATGGGGAGGGGATCAGAAGTGGGTGTTAGGAGAAGGGAGAGTGGGAGACAGAGTGCCTGGTGGAAGAATGGAAATTGGAGGTGGGGGCACCTCTGGGATTTGCCAGAGATCTGGGCTAGGGAAAGGCCCAGGAAATCTATGGGGGTCCCCTAGCTAAGACTTTGAGCAGCAGGGGATATGGACCCTCAAGAGGCCACATCCTATAGCCAAGCAAGACTTCCAATGAATGGATAAAGACACCAACTCACCTACAAAACCTTGGACCCAAAATGTGTCCTGCCTACAAGATGTGCAGAGATAAATGGAACAAAGATTGAGGGAATGGCCAACCGAAGACTGGCCCTATTGAAACCCATCCCATGGGAGATAACCAGCCCCTGACACTATCAGTGCTACCCTGCTATGCTTGTAGACGGGAGCCTCACATAACTCCTCTGAGAGGCTTCATGCAGCAGCTGATGGAAACAGATGCAGAGACCCACAGCCAAACATTAGACAGAGTTCAGGGAGACCGGTGGCAGAGATGGGGAACATTTGAGGGAGCCAGAGGAGTCAAGGACACTACAAAAAGAGCTTCAGAGTCAACTAACCTGGGCCTATGGGGGTTCAAAGAGTCTGAACCACCAACCAAAGAGCATGCATGGGCTGGACCTAGGCCCCCTGCACATATGTAGGAGATGCATAGCTTGGTCATCATGTAGGTCACCCAGCAACTGGAGCAGGTGTCTCTGACTCTGATGCCTCCCTTTGAATCCTGTTCCCCTAACCAGGCTGTCTTCTCTGGCCTCAGTGAGAGTGGATGCACCTAGTTCTGCAGAAACTTAATGTGCCAGGGTAGGTTAGAACCCATGGGTGACTTCCTCCTTCTCTGAGGAGAAGGAGAGGGGAAATGGGGGAGGGGTGTGCTGGAGCGAGGTGGGGGGGGGGACTGGAAGGAGAGGACAGGGGCTGCAATCAGGATGTAAAGTGAATAAACAACCAAATAAATAATTTAAAACCACACATGACAGCACGTAATAGTGAGCCGGTACCAAGACTAAGGTTGCTCTTGTCTGCCTCAGCTTGTTTTTCGGGAGCTGTCCCTTTGGAGTTCACTTGGGTCTTCAGGAGGCCATGTGACCCATTGTAGTCCTTAAAGTGACATGGATGGGTGTGCCTGCCTGGGCTGGAAATGGTCTGTTATGTTTGAGAACAGCTTCTTGCTGGAATTGAGGAGCTGGGGGCTTTATTTGTACTACGCCCAGAAGAAAGGCCACTAGGTCACCCACAGGAGAGGATCATTAGTCCTTTGCAGGCCTAGAAAGTCTTCCTTTGTGTGTGGACTGGTTCATCACTTCCATTGGTGGCAGCTCTGGCTCTGTCCTTTTCTGTCATTCTCTCTGCCACATGGAAGAATCCCAAGGAAAATGTGAGGGAAGGAGTGCATACAGAGGAAGACAGCAAGGAGAAAGAAGTGCACAGGCCATGTGGAGCTCCCAAGCCCAGCCATGCCTGCAGCATGATTCCCCGATGGGAAGCTATTATGGTGGTGTGACTTTCTGTCCCTGAACTGGGTCGTTTCTGTCAACTTGGCACAAACTAGAATCATCTGGAAGAGGGAACTCCAATGGAGAAAATGCCTCTACAAGATCGGCCTGTGGTCAAGCCTGTGGTACATTTTCTTGATTGATGATTGCTGTGGGAGGGCCAGCTCACTGTGGTGGCCACCCCTAGGCTAGTGGTCCTGGGTGTTATAAGAAATCAGGCTGAGGGTGGGCAGGGAGGCAGTCAGCTGTGCCCTTCAGTGGTCTCCATTTCAGTTAGTGACTCCAGATTTCTGCCCTATTTGCATTTCTGTCCTGACTTCCCTTAACAATGGAGTGTGACCTGAGAGTCATAAGCTGAAATTAACCCTTTCCTTTCCCAATTTGTTTATAGTTATGATGTTTTATTGTAGCAATAGAAAACCTAAGACAGCTCTACCCATGTCCTAAGTGCATCGTAAGCTGGTAGTTTTATGTAAGACAAGGTCTTGGCTAAAGTAAGTGGAGGAGTGGGTTGCTAAGGGATGGGTGGTGACTCTAAGGCATGTGCTACATTGTGGGCTGTATCTGAGAAGTCCCTTTGCATGAGACTTAAGGACTGTGGGTGTTAATGAGGTGTTTGTAGCTCTAGATTGATCACTCATGGCTTGGAATAAGGAGTGCTCAGTAAGCCGACCTCAGGGCCAGAGCAGACAAAAGCTTTCTTCCTGATTATTTGCCTAGATAGTGCACTGCATTCAGCTGCAGTGGATGGCAGCCATGCCTCTGCACCCTGGCAACCAATTACCCTCATCAGTATGTTGTCCTTTTCCTGGGTCACTTCAAGCTCGATAATAGCCATTGAAACCAGGGGAGTTCTGATGTGGAGAGCGAGGGAGTCCACCCCAATGCAGGCTGAGGACTCAGCTCTTGTGGGCAGATGACTACCCTTCCCCTCTGTCTTCAGAGCCAGGATGGGCTGGCTGCAGTGGGCCTCAGGCAGCTGTGAATGAAGCAAGATATGTGTTGCCTTCCATGGAGGAATGTGGGACAAGGCAGGAGTAGAGATATGATGGACACAAGCGCAGTGATTCACACCCCTGTGCATTCTCTCTCCCAGATGATTCTGCTGATGTAATTTAGGTCATGTTTAGTTGAACTAAGCAAATGATATTTAGGGTGGGTTTGACCAAGTCAGGTGATGGTGATCCCCTCAAAGGAGGCCCTTGGCCTTCGTTGACTTCAGAGACACATTCTCCACTGACCACAAAGTCATGAACTCCCTCGTCATAATCTGCCCTTGGAGCTGGTGATTTCTAGGACCTGGAGGCTTCAGTCTTGATCTCTCAGGGAGATGAAAGCACCAAGTACCTGATGGAGCTTGACAGAGAGAAAACTCCTGGCTCTAGGGAGAACACAGCCCATGGCTCTCTGAATACATCCTGGGGACACTCCCAGAGTCAACCACCCCACATGGCTCTGGCTAGCCTATGGGGTACAGAAACTAGGAGAGACCATACATGGTTCTAAACTCTCCTGCCCATGGGGCCACTGGACAGAGATGAGAAACTGCCACTGTGCTGGCCAGAGAGGATAAAGAGCCTCTCATGGCAGTGCTATGGCTATGGCACTTCCAGCCTAAGCATTGGTCCTCAACAGGTTAATTGAAGTGCAAATGCTCCTGCAAACCATCCTGTATGTGCCACTAGTGACAATGACTTAAAAGAAAGAGGAAATGACCTGCAGAGGGAGGGGCAGAGGAGCAGTGGGACCAGGGAAAGGAGGGAGAAAGGACACAATATAGTTTCCTTCATGAAATACTCAGAAACCGCAATTTTTAGAAAGAAGAGAAAATGAACTGGCTTCTGACCTCTTTGTGGAAAGTGCACAGGGAAAGCTGGGCCTCCCTGAGCCCAGGTCCTCCTTCCAGGTTTGCTAGTTTTTCTGCTCAAGGATGTCAACTGTTTTCATTCCTGCCTTTGTTCCCAGAAATCCCTTGATGCTCTGGCTGCCCCCACCCCTCAGGCTCTCGGGAATTTTCTTTTCTGTGATGTAAATGCCCATGGCTATCTTAGGGATGGTGTCATTAAATAGTGAGTGAGAGGAACATTCTGTCTCTCCCTTTCTCAATTATCTTAAATTATACATTCCCCCCTGGACTGCCCCCATCCCTGCATTATTTAAGTAGAAAGAGCTAAATAAAGGAGACCCCCTATTCGTTATTCTGAATTTGTGGAAAAGTATAAATATAATGGCTTTTTTTTTTTCAGAACGTCAGAACCACAGATTCACTAGCATGGCGATGTTGGCTCCTTTTGAACAGAGATTGATTTTTGAAGCCCCAAACTTATACTAAAGATTATACCTGGTCTACCCTGTACTGTGTTTAGAAAACTGTCTCATCTGGGCCATTTCTATGGTGGCTGTCCCTGAAAAACAGCACACCCAGATGGAGCCTGAGGAAGGCAGCATCTTCCTTCTCCAGGTGACCCCTGTATGAGGCCCGAGAGCTTCTGCTCACCTAGGAGGTGTCCATGTCATAATCATGTTCATAATTCACGTAGACATTTGTCTGTGATCACACACTGGCCTTCAGTTGACCCAGCCTGAGCTTCCCGATGGGCTCTGAATGAGTTGCCTACTCATGAATCTCCTTGCTGATCTCAGAGACTTTCTAGTTGGGTGGTAACCCAACCAAAGGGAGAGGCCACTACTTAAAAAAAAAACCAGCCAATGTCCACAGAAACCTACACTCAGTTCAATAATACACATTAGGTCATACTGTCTTTAATACGGGGTCAGCACAGCAAAGGGTTCAAGAGCAGGGAACGCAGGCCTAAGATGTAGCACAGCCCCATAGAGCAGACTGCTGGCCTAGGTGTGCAAGAACCAGACACGGTGGCACACACCTGTGATCTCAGCCCCGGAGACAGAGGTAGCAGGACCAGGTTCAAGGTTATTCTTGGCCACGTAGTTGCCCAGAGACCAGCCTGCGCTACGTAAGACTCTGTCCTAAAGACAAAACAAAACAACCAAGGAAACTGAAGATACCCACAATTTGACTCCATACAGTTCCAACCCAGCATTCTCACTCTGCTGTGGTTAAATTACTAATATGGCCTAATCACGCTTACTATTAGCCCTATAATTATTATTACAGTGGTATTTTCTAACCCGCTAGCAATCAATGAAGACACAGTCACTGTTCTGTTTTAAAATAGCCTTAGTTAACCTGAGTTAACTTCCCACAGTGGGGCAGGTATGCCATACCTGCCCCAGTCCCATACCATCTGCTTCTAATAATTTCTATCAAGCCACCACCCATTCATAACCCCTAACACTTGCTGATTATCATCATCTGGGCTAAATCTCCATCCACATTGGCCATGTATGTGCTTCTTCCTGCACATAACCCATGGCGCCACATCCTCCCTTCTCTCTCTTCTCCTCTGCTTCCCAAGATCCTCTCTGTCTCCCAAAGCCCAGGAACCTTAGCCATGCCTATCCCATTTGCCTGCCCAGAACTGATGGCCTTTCATTGGTCAAACAGGAAGAAGTTCTTTAGGCAAGGTTACACAGCAATCTTGGGGCACAGAGACAGCAAGAAGTAATTAGCATCAAAATATATCCAACCAACCTCCAACAGCACTCACTGGCTCTGTGACCTGGAACAAGTGCTTTGTGCCTCAGTTTCCTCTTCTTCTAACAGGATTGAATGGGTTACTGTGGTTAAAGCACTTCGTGAGGCACTGGACCTGGATGAAGGTATCATGAATGCTACTTCTTTGAGAAGATAGGTTTTATATAAGAGGCCAGCACAGGCATGTCCTGATTTCATGCATTCACTGATTCATTCATACCTGACACCAGCTTTGTCTGTGCTCTGCGGACAGAACCAGGTGTGGGTGGGTGTGACTGGCCTGTGAAATTGCTCCTTTTTTAAAAGCATGATCTATCTAATGGACAGGACATTCTCCACAGTTATGTGGAGAGTGGGGACTTACTCTGACATGAACTCTGGTACCCCATATTTGACCACCTCCCCTTGGAGGGGAGGCCTGGTGGCACTCAAAGAAAGAATAAGCAGACTACCAAGATGAGACTTGATAGCCTATGACCATATAATGGGGGAGGAGGTCCCCCTCGGTCATAGACCTAGGGGAGGGGAATAGGGTGAAAGCGGGAGGCAGGAAGGAATGGAAGGATACAAGTGATGGGATAGCAACTGAGCTGTAATCTAAATAAATTAATAAAATTAAAATAAATAAATAAAAACATAGTGCCCCTCATCCAGGTTAGACAGACCAGGGCCTATCAATACCCATCCCTGACTTCTCTTTCTGACTGGAGACTACTTTGTCTTCCATAGATTTGGGGTAAATCCAGAGAAGATGGCAGATAGCAATTTTCTCTAAAGCTCCGTATGTCTCAGAAAGTAGACATTTCAGAAGGTTCAGGAAGTCCCTGAAACAAACCAAATTCACAAGGCTCCTCCTTCCCCAAGGTTACACAAACAATGAGGACTGCTGGAGAGATACCGGTCCCAGTTGCCTGGAAGAGACCTCTTTAGCTGATTGTCTGTCAGGCACACAGCTCCAGGATTGTGGCTTTCATGAATCATGACCCTGCTTGGGGCGGGTTTTCCATGATGTGACCTTTGAACTACCCACATTCACATATATGTCCCCAGTGAAAGCACTGTTGTGGGTTATCTATCTGGGGTCCGTAGACATTTATTCGCATCACCCCAATTGTAATGTCACACAACAACGACCAACACACGAGGTCAGGGAGAAGAAATAAGGGGAGCTTGCGGGTGTCTGTGAGGAGTGGGTGCTTCTATGCTCGCCAGCCTTCTGGGCCTTTAAAAAATCTCAGCAGCCCCGCGTCTTGTCCAACTGAAGTTGATGAAGCACAGATTCGGGTTTTAGCCATTCCCTGTAACCTACTCAAGTGCACTCTGGCCACCACAAAGGCTTTGGGGCAGCATGCAGCACAGACAGCAACGTGTTTTCTTCCCAACAACTGTGTAAAGTTCATATTTGGAGAGGAAGAGTCAGGGTTTCACAGCGGCAGTGATGCTGGCCACAGGAAAGCATCCCTAAGAAAGTCCCCAGATAACCAGTATCCCTCGGATGCTTCCTGCACATCTCTCACTGACTCTGAGGCTGAACAGTTGTTCTTATGATCCCTCTCTCTATGAGCATAGAATCTGCGATACTACACCCACTTGGTGCAGATAAACGGATTACTTGTTTCCTCCATTCTTCAAATCTAATCAGGGGCATCATCTGTCAGCCCAGGAAAAAGCAGGCCTGCTTAGCACCACCCTCCAAGCAAAGGCGTCCCTCCTGGCTCACCACGGCGTTTAGGGCACTAATTAATTATCCCATCCTTCTGATGCAGTGTCCTGAGATGACAGGTACCACACGCTGCAGTGGAAGCAGGAGGCAGGGGAAGACAGGGAAACGTGTGAGGAAGTCATTCAGGGACCGTAGGATGCGCATAGTGACCAGAGTGCTTCCGTTTCTCACAGGAGTGAATAGGGTTGACCTCTGTACTGAAAAAAAATGTCATTTTGGATAGTTGCCTTTTATTACTACAAAACTATTTAATTAAGAAGAAAAACAAACAAAATTAGCCATGGTATTCAGCTCCCATTCACTGAAGTTTGTGATGGATGGCAGTGGGGCACTGCTTCCTGCTCCAGAGAGGACCAGCCACCCCGGGGGGACACTTGAAACTTTTTACACTTGTTATTTGGATGTCCTGATTTTCCCCATACCTTGAGTGACAGCTACTTCTGGCATCTAGTGAGCAGAAGTCAGAGGAGCTGTTAAACATACTAGCATCCACCTTCCCCAACAGAGGCATCATCTGCCGGGAGCCTAGACAAAGATGGCTGGTGTGTGTGCGCGCGTGTGTGTGTGTGTGTGTGTGCGCACATGTGTGTTACTGTGCACTCTTGAGTGTGCAGCTGCACACCCACAGGTGTATGTATGCCTGTGAAGGTCAGAAGTCAACCTCAGATGTTATTCCTCCCCTTTGTTTTGAGGAAGGACCCCTCGATGACCTGGATGACGTCGATGACCTGGAGCTTGCTGCTAGGCTAAGCTTGCTGGCCAACAAGCTCTGAGGAGATGCCTATGAGCAAGCCCTTTACTGACTGACTGACTGACTATCATCCCAGCCCCACTGTCAACACTCCATGTCAATAAAGTAGGCAGAATGGGGGCTTTATCTGAGTTCAGTCACTGTCACATCTTGAGCTGCCGCCCATCTCATGAAAAATTAGGAAGAACGTGCAGAATGATCATTTGTGTAATAAATGTAAGGGTCATTTTTGTAAGTGTGGACAATAACTGCCCTGAGCACTTGCTGCTTCCTGTCTAGTGAGGCAGCAGCCTGTGAAAGTTGTGGAAGCCAATGATCCCATCCTTGGATTCAGAGTACAGGACGTGTCCAGGTGGATGCACAGGGGGCTGTCGGCATTTGAGGTTGGTTTTGGAAACCACAGGGCTCAGTTGTCAGCTTAGAAAATCACACTGGGAGAAAACATGTGTTTTCAGGGTCCTCCAGCAGTCACTGCATAGGCAAGGTGTTCTGTTTACAGGATCCTCCCTTAGTCACTACGTGGCCAAGGTGTTTACAGGGTCCTGCAGTAGTCACTAGCATAGGCAAGGCTAGCAACCAGCCCTTGTTCCTTCTTACCTCAATTCCACAGAGAAAACAGTAAGTTAGCCCATTTTGTCCAGCCCTGCCTTCCTGGCTCCAGTGAAGGCAGCAGGCACATCTAGGTGAACTTACATAAGAAAGACATTTAGACCACTTGATTCCACATGAGCCTCAGCCAGACTCATGTTCACTTTCCCAGTCACAAGGCCCCAAAGGCCAGGCGGAAAGGCTGGCTTCCGGAGTTTCCAAGGTGGGTCTGCATCACTGTCAGTCACCTCTGCATCACCACAACCAGCAGCGGAGGTGATCAACTCAAAAGAGAAGGATTGATCTGTGGCGGGTTCCAGGCTGTGTCCCTTTTCGGCCTGAGTGAGACATGACAGAATGCTGGTATGCATGGCAGAGGAAAACCACTCACCTCAAAGCCAGAAAACCAGAGAGAAAGTGTCAGAGGGCAAGGTAAGAGCCAAACCCTCACACAAAACTTGTGCTAACAAAGAAGCTGTCTTCTAATGGTGCCTTCTCCCAACACCGCCTCAGGAGACAGCTTCCAACACAGGAGCCTTGAGCGGCCACTTAAGCTCCAAGCTTGGGCAGTCACTTCCCGCAGCTCTCTGTGACATGCTGCTGGCTCTTGGTCTCAGACTGTAGGCTGACAGAGACAGCCATGGAGTGGATCAATAGATTGGTAGGTGGACACAGCTCCCAGAAGAGGCTCTGCAGTCCTTCTAAGGTCTTCATAGAGCATTCTTGCCCAGCCCAGGACACATCTTGGGCCTCTGATCTGCCCATTTTAAAATAGCAATGGGTCTGTTTGTTAAAGAGTGAGAGTCAAGCACACACACTCACTCAGGCTTATACAATGTCAGGACCAGCAGGGTCACCATTCCCACCTCCATATCTGGTTCCACTGGAATGTCTTCAGGGATGAGAGTGGGCATGCCTGAGATGGCCTGGGTGGCATACCTGTGGAGTACGACAGTCTGCTTCTGACCCCTCCTGAGGCTGCCATGGCTACTTCAGAGCCATTGTGTTTTGCAGTACAGCAGAAACTTCATTAATAATAAAAGCTATGATATGTAAATCTATAAGCCAGGACCACATTGTTATCATGTGGCACAGAGCTGTGTGCTGAGCCTGTGCACCGCTGGCACCCGAGCAGGCATGCTCTCACTAGTGTTGCCCCAGACATGAGTGGCAGTATGACATCACATCCTGACAGCTGCCACATCGGCATGCAGAAAGGGTTTCTCAGAGCCATTACGACGGGCGCGATGGGATCATCTTTGTATCTGAGGACTGTGTTGGTCAAACCATTATTCCACGGCACATGACTATGTCTAAAGACTCGTGGCAGCTCCTGGTTCCTTCCCGGTGCCCTTCAAGGGAGAAAGAGAAGTAGGCGGTGGAGACGTTTGGGCAGCTGAGGGGAAGGAGTGGCGGTGGGTCTTATTAAACTTCCATCATCACAGCAGCCACTGGGACAGGGCTAGTGAGGAAAGAGGCTGGGGGTGCGGGGGTTTGGGGGTCAGGGTGAACACTGCAGACACACCAAGTCACTGATGGAGAAGTGTGAGGGCAAGTCCTCTACCAAGTCAAAGGAGGTTGGGATGAGCCCGCTGGGAGCAAAGTCCACCCATTCCCCATGCTGGGCTGCGTAAGAGCCAAGTTTGTGATCCGGAATTGGAAAACGGCCACATAGGTAATTTTCAGGGTGGCATTTCATGTGAGGTGTCCAGTCCTGCCATCATGGTCACTGCCTAGATACTAAGGACATCATCAATCCAAAGCCTGTATGTGAAGGGACAGAGTGTCGGTCCCCAGTCAAACCCAGGGGTGCGTGGGGGAAAGCACATCTGTCAACTCATGGCTCAGTGGTCACGAGCAGAGTGTGTTGGTCCCACTCAGGACCCACTGCTCCACACCACCACCTACTTCCGGGGCCTCATTTAAGCATGCCCGGAGTGGCCTGCCCTCACGCATTCGTGTAACTTTCCCACAGATGGTGTTAAACACTCCCACCTCCATTTCACACTTGAAATGCAATTCTTCAGCCTTTTAGCTCTACCACCGTTGTGGAAATCTGGGCATGTTATCAGAGCACCAACAGAAAAAGCCCAAACAGCTCTTTTCCTCGAGTGGTGAATTCCTAGCTAATGCAATCACGGGGTGACTTGAAGCAGCCCCAGGTCTATAATCACGCTAATTACCAAGTATGGAAGCCTTTATCTAAGCCCTCTGTCCAAAATGCAGCAACGGGGGATGCAGTGGGCAATTAGCAATGCCCGAGGTCTCAGAACACTGATTGGGAAGTGAAGAGTTCTTTTGTTATTTCTCCTTTCTTAAAAGTAGACTCTGACCACAGCACAGAGCCACAGAGAAGGGAGAATAGTCAGGGCAACAGAGGCTGGCGGTGCACACTACCTTCTCTTCGGAGATCTTTGTGAACGTTTTCTGTGTGTATCATGTGTGTGTGTGTGTGTGTGTGTGTGTGTGTGTGTGTGTGTACCCGTGTGTGTGCGCCTGCACATGTGTACGTGTGTGCATGTGAAGCCACATGTCAGGTACCTTCTTCTATCACCCTCCATCCCTTACATTTTTGAAATAAAAAATTTCATTCCATGTTTATATTGTTTTGCTTGCACTTTGTCTATGCACCATTGTGCCGTGTGGATGGTGGGATTTGAGCCTGGGTCCTCTAGAAGAGAAACTTGTTCTCTTAACTGCTGAACCACCTCTCCACCTCACTTCTTTGAAACAGGGTGTCTCACTGAACTTGGAACTTATTGATTTAAGTTTACTGTTTGGCTGGTAAGCCCCAGAAATCCTCCTGCCTCCACTTTCACAATGCTTAGAGCATACATTGGCACAACCACAGACAGGGTTTTCTGCAGGAGTTCTGAATGTTGAACTCACGTCCGCACACTTACAGTGCAAGCACTTTATTAACCAAGCTGTCCTCAGCCCTCCACAGTGTCTTAGTTCCTCACAACTCAGTGGGTCTGTGTTTGACACCTATAGACACAGCTCTCCCAAATCCAGAGATCTAGAGCCCAGGGCATGGGTGATCATGGGAATAAGAGGTCAGGCCAGTCAGATTTGACTGCTGGTTCAAAGTCATTGGCTTATCCTAGCCTGACGCAGGGGAATTGCAAGTTGAAGTCGTTGCATGGGTTATACTAAGTTCAAGGCAGGACTGGGCAACTTACTGTGACCTTGCCTTAAAATGAAGACATAAGAAGAGACTAGAAGCCATGCATCAGTGGGTAAAGGCTCTTGATGGCAAGACTGCAAAGTTGAGTTAGACTCCTGGGTCCTCTATGGTAAAAGGAAGACCCAACTTCCTAAAAATCACACACACACACACACACACACACACACACACACACACACACACTCACATGCACACACACATGTACAATCACACATACACACACTCATATGCACATACTTACACACTCACACATTCATGTGCACATATGTGCACACGTACACATACACATACACACACTCACACGCATGCACATACCCACATGCATACCCACTCACATGCAGGCCACATCTGAACTGAATGTCTGGTGCCAGGCACAGAGAAGCAAATGTCAGTTTCTGTTGGTGTCACCACTAACGCCTCGACTTCCTTTGCAAACACAGTCCTCAACTAACTGGTGAAGGCAGTCCTCGAATGCAATGCTTTGGGAGAAATATGAACCTTATACACTCTCGCCTAAGAAACCCTATTACAATCGCTTGGAATTTGGTGGCTGACCATTCCTGGGACTCACTGTGGTCCGTTATCTCCGTCTAGGCTTGTATTATGTGGGTGAGTTCCACTGTAGGATTGGTTCTGAGAGATGGTGTGAGGGCAATGGTGCTGTCCTCCTCATGGCCTCCTGCTAAGCTCTGCTCTAGGCATTGTCTACTTTCATCATGGAGACTTAGAGCTGCCACTCAGCGCTACCGCAGGAGATTAGCTCCCATCCTCAGGTCAGCCTGCACAGAACACATCTCATGCCATGCTCACGACAAGTAAGGTCCTTCTGCTGTCTGTGGGAGAGTCACGAAAGGCAAAGGGGCCAGATTCTTCCTGGTACCTGGGGTGCTCAGAGTTGCATGTATCTGCATGGGACCATCGGAAGAATTCTCCCCCGTGGAGAAAATGCCTGTCATCTACCCTCGGCCTTTCCCTCTGTTTGCCATTTGAAATACACATCCCAGTTTTGTTTACTGGGAAGACAAGGCACGATTGTAGTCCCGTGATTAAGCGACTCCCTCTTTAACTCTGCTTGCTTGATTGCGCTGCGTGCCTCTCTGGCTTTTCTGTGACTGATGGAGCCGTTCAGGAGCCCTGATTGCAGCCCTGGGCAGGGCGGAGAGTGAAGCCGCTACGGTCTGATTTCAATCGTTTTAAAGTGGCAATAGGTGAATTGGGGGTAAGGAATAAAAGAAAACAAATACAGGTAAATAAAGGCAGAATAAAAACGACCAATACAGAATACAGGGTTATTTAAATTGTGCCCTTTTCATTCAATAGGGTATAAAGAAGGGGGGGAAGTATTCTACTTTAAAATAAAAGTAATTTGAATGCTCAAATACCGATGACTAAATAGAATGTGAGAGCCATGAAATATTATAAACAGAAAATAATCTGTTGTCTGCGTTTGCCAGGCCTGGTGTATGCAGCAGCCTGTTCTACGTTTTTATTTTTTTCCCCTGAGTGCTTCTGTCTGTACATGCCATTAACGCTTTCCTCGAGGATTCTGACATATGGACAGAAAATGATTTCCCCCTCAGCCAGTTAACAGTGCTGGCTGGTTTCAGTAAGACAGAAGGAAGGTGTGCAAAACTAGGAAGTCCTGGTTGAGGTGTGTCCACCCCATTGCTGACCTGTCTCTATCTGGACTCCAGTGTCTCCTGAAAGATGGTCTGACGTGTTGTCAGAACCGTGTGAGTCTCTTCCTGGGAGAGATGCTCCCCTTCTGGCTGCATGGCCTTCAGCCATTTCCTTCCCCAGCATGGACCCCCCTGGGCCAGTTCTCTGAGGCTGCTTGCTGTCTCTGAAGTCTGGTAGACAAAGGGAGCTAGCCAGCTTGTCTCTCTTCACAAGACTTCTCTCCCCTGGGACAGGATTCCAAGGTGGCCCCCACCACTTCACCCTTGTCCAGAATACAACTTACGATTATTCTCCACTATGTGTTGCTGCTTAATTACCTTTCTACCATTTCATTAAAAAAAAAAAAACAGGAAATTTCTTACAATCTCTTAAATCACCCCTCCTGATTCCAAGGAAAGAGAGAAAAACCAAGCAAGCAAACAAACAAAACCCAACATGTTGAAAGAGAAGGTAACCATCACAACATGTGCTTTTGAGTCTGGGTACAGAATTTCCACAAATGTAGTTCAGATTCATGTGCACAGAGCTATCTGCTTAATGATATGTGGTTTCAGAGTAGACAGTTCATTTTTCTTCTAAATGAGCACTCGGTTTACAGAAATGGGAAAGCTACATGGTTTTCAGCTGCTAGAAACATCTCTGTGGTGTCCAAGACCTCTCCTGATTATTTTGCCATAGTAACAGTGTTTATGTTATTCAAATCCCTAATATCAAAATGAGGGGGATTTTTGGTTACTTTCGTGCTTCCCCCGTCGTCTGGATTTGAAACCCAGCACCACACTTAGCTATAACATCAGCAGAGGGGCTTTTGTGTGCACCCTTGATGCATGCCATGTTGAGAGGTGCCGTGCCAGGTCTCAGTGAGGGACTCAGCACAGTTATGGAAATCTCAATTCTCGCAGTGGCCGATTTCCCTTCTCTGCGAAGCCAAGGCCAGCTGAAGCCCTGAGGTGGGCAGGTGAACATGGCGAGCCCCAAATGCTGTTCATAATGGAACACTCATGGAGAGACGCTCATGGAGAGCTAGCTGTGTAAGCTCCAGTTTTCACTCACCTGTCAGGGACCCATCTCCAGCATCCTTTGGTGACAGCAGGGCAGGGAGCCTAGCACTGGGTGACATCCTTAGCCCTTGAGGCCTTTTCAAGACAGAGCCTGATGAGTTGCCCAGGTTGGCTATGAACTTTGGATTGTTCTATCTCAGTCTTTCTAGTAGCTGGGATATAGGCGTGATCTACCAGGCCTGACTCCCTGTCACCCTGTGACTCCCTGTCATCCTGTGACTCCCTGTCACCCTGTGTGTCTAGGCTGTGCTGGCTTTCACCACATAGGATGTTTCTTTTGTCAGTATTAAAGTCTCTGGTTAGAGTCAGCATCTATTTTATTCATCATGAGGCTGTACATTGGCAGAGGCCAGTCTAGGTTTTTTTTTTTTGTTTTTGTTTTGTTTTGTTTTAACCTCCTACCCAATTGTCTCCTTTCCTGCAGGATTTACCCTTTACCCCATAACCCCCTCAACCCTAAAATCCTTCCTGGCTGATTCAAAAAATCTTCTTTTTAAACTTTTATTTTTATTATTCTTACTTGTCTGTACTTGTGTGTTTGTGTGTCTGTCACATGCATGTAGGTGCCCACCAAGGCCAGGAAAGGGAGTTGGATCCCTTGGAGTTGGAACTTTGGCAGTTTGAGTCACCCACTGAGGATGCTGGAAACTGAACTCAGATCCTATGAAAAAAAGATCAAACATTCGGAATGGCTGAATCATCTCCCCAGTCCCAGCACAATATATTTTCTACAATTCTTTTACTTTTAGTCTTTGGGGACCTTACAGTTTAGATTTTTCTTTTATAGATAGTATATTGTTGGCTTATAAAATAATCAAATATGTATTTTTTTTAACTTTCAAATAGAATTTGATCACATATTTTTTTTAATTTTTAAAATTAATTTTCTAATTCGGTTATTTTTCTAAATTAAGTTTGCTTTGTGTAACCGTAATGTGCTTGTGATTCTCCCCCATGGCATATTATACTAACTACCTTTTCTTTTTCTTCATCCCTCATTTCAATATCTTATCAAACGTGGACATTTTACCTTTTTTTCGCCTTCCCTTAATGGATAATCCTTAAAAATTTAACATATTCAACTTTCAAAGTCTAAAGTGAATAAATATTTATATTCTCTTTTCAAAGAGCATGCGGACCTTAGAACCCGTGACTGTGATCAGCCCTACTTAGATCCTCGTGTTCTCATTATGGGTGTTTAATTTCCACCTTCTTATAAGCCACCCACATTAGACAATTTCTGAGGATCAAGTGCAGGGATTTAAAAAGATGAAAACTAAGATGTAGAAGCTGTGAGAGTGGGAGGGCAAAGCAAAGGGACTCGGTGGTGACAGAGAGGGGGAGCCATAATTAGAAAATTCTCACAGCCAGGGGACACAAATCCATACATCCAAGAGGCACAATGAACCCCGAACTGCACAAGTGACGCAACCCCCAATTAGTCCTCTCCAGCACAGGCGAGCAGAGACTCAGCACATCTCATTAGCAACCAGAGCAAAAGCCAGCTAGGAAGACCCAACAGCTCATGTCAGGAAGGTGTCTGGTCTCCCTCCAGCCCAGGAGAAGCCGGGTGAAGGTTTAAGGTCACTGGCATTAGACTATACCACACACATCACTGCCAAAGAGCCTCCCAACGTGAAGAAACCATGATTTTTACACTCATCATTAAAAGGTTGTCTAATATGAGATTTTTCAGGAGTATCCAGATGTTGCTTTAATTAGAAATTAAATCTGAATTCTTAATGAAGTGACAGTTTGGTAATTTAATTTGTCTTATCCTGATGATACACAAGCTAGGATAGAACCAACAGGATTGTGTGTGTGTGTGTGTGTGTGTGTGTGTGTGTCTGTGTGTCTGTGTATGTATGTGCACATGTATTCATACATGCATATGTGTGGGTACTCTAGTGTATTTGTGTGCAGAGGGACATGTACTGTGTTCATTTATGTGAGGAGGCCCAGAGTTCAGGCTCAGTTGTCACCTCCAGACTCTGTCCACTTTGCTATTCGCTGGCCTGGATTTGATTATTTGCCTAGGCTGCTTAGGCAGGGTACCTCAGCTGTGCTCCTGTTTCTGCCTCCATCAGAACATGTGGCCCAAGCCTGGATGTTTTGTGTGTTTATGGATCACATTCAGCTCTACAGGCTTGTGCACAGAGCACTTTACCAAATGGAGCCCCCTTCCTAGCTCCAACAAGACTTATTTTTCTGTTCACATGAAGTGTAATGTTTGGGCCACTTTTTCCCTCAGGTCATGAGGAGGAACACTAATAAAATATTAACCAAATGAGTAATTTCTAGAATATTCTATGGCAACTATAGCCAATGTGTATAAGTAGTCTGTGGACAGATATGATGGCCATTATTTCTATAATATAAAAATTTTAAAGGAACTTTTAGAAAATAGAGTAATTATGAAATGGATAAAAATATGTTAGGCAGTGGAACTCTAGAGATCAAGGGTTAGAAACATCCCTGTGGCCTACAAAGTTTGAAATAGTGACTCTATTCCTGGAAGAGAAAGTGCCTCAGCCCTGTTACAGAGCCCTTAAGATGCAGTAGTGGGATATATCTGAGAGTATAAAAAATTCAGCATGGTGGGAAAGAAGAAAAAGCAAAATTCAAAAGGAGACACTCGATGTGATCTACTATTTTAATTAAATATAAAGCATAGAGTAATGGCCTGGTGCACACAGAAAAGAAGGCCAGGAGTCACAAAGGAGGGAGGGAGGGAGGGAGGGAGGAGGGAGGAAGAAGGGAAAGGGAGGAGGGAGGGAGGAAGGAAGAAGGGAGGAGGGAGGGAGAGAGGGAAGGAGAAGAGAGGGGGAGGGAGGGAGAAGGGGGTAGAAAGGAGGGAGGGAGGAAGGAGGCAAAGAAGGAGAGAGAAGGGATGGAAAGGAGGGAGGGAGGAGAGAGGAAGGGAGAAGGGGGAGGGAGGAAGGGAGGATAGAGAGAGAGAGGGAGGGAGAAAGGAAAGAATGAGGAAGCTAAAGGCATAGGCATTTAAACCCCAGGAAGAGAGAAGGAAAGAGCTGGAGGGAGGCTGCAGTGTCACTGGGGTATTTACTGCTGCCCTCCTGTCTTATGTACACCCTGTTTTGGAGGCCAGGCATGTAGTTCTTGGGTGTTCACATGGCATGCATGCTGAATGCCCTGGGTTCCATCTGCAGCATCACACAAGCTGGATACGATGGTTCCCACTTGTAATCCCAACACTCAGGAAGGCAGGCAGGAAGATCAAATATTCAAGGTCATCCTGGGCTACATAGGGAGTTTGAGGCCAGCCTGTGATTCAAAAGACTGACTCAAAAAGCAAAACAAAACAAAGGCTTCTGTTTTTGTACAGTTAAGCTGTTCTATAATTGATTTAGAATTTTTAAAAATGCAAGATAAAACTGAGAAAAAAGGAAGTATCCCAACAGGAAAAAGGCTGAGAACAGAATCAGAGCTGGCAGCGATGCCGGCAGGATGCCGGACTTGGGCACCAAACCCAGGCTGGATGCAGGAAGGGACAGCATTTTAAAATATGAGTGATTATTTGAAGTAGCCCCTTTCTTGTCAAGGCAGAGGGAACAGGGCCCTGCAGTGCTACCTGTACTCTACCGAGCCACATAGCTTATCTGTGTATGTCATGCCTCCTCCAAGCAGCACGCACAAGCTGAGTCAGACTGGGCACCGGAGATGACACCCAGGATAAGGACTCACCTTTCACCTATATCCTCAGCTTGTTTTGTGACTCTCGTTCTGAGCCGGAGCTTCATTAAGATGCCCAGAATAGCCTAGAACTCACACTGTAGCCTGGTTGGCCAGATGAATACTTCTTTCACAGTCAGATCTCTTGTCTATTTCTACTTTTGTATCCCTGGCATCTGCCACTGTCCCTTGGAGAAAGCTTGCTGTTTATCCTACCTGGGCTGGGATAAACTCAAGACTTTATGTTCTCCAAGAGCTTAAAATATTGATTTGGAAAAAAAAAATGTTAGCTGTGAATAAGAAAAGTACACAACCGCCATCTGGTGCTTTTCATCCCCAAAGTTTAGACTCTGCTGAACTCTCTAAGCCCACAGGACCGTATGGAAAGATAGACATAAGATAGTCATATCCCAACACGGGAGCACGTGTGAGGAGACATTTTAAAGCCAAATAGGTCAATCAGGGTATAATTGCCTCTGATAGGCACTCTAGAAATCAGAAACATTCTTTACCTAGACCCGAGTGCCACTTGAAAAGATGACAGCCTTCCCTTCCTTTGAAAATTTCAAAGACAATCAAAGCCCTAAGTCCCGGGGCTGAGCCTCAGAATTCAGCACCAGCGACGACAGCAGAATGAAGAAGGAAGCCAGCAGGAGGACACAGTACACATCTTGCTGGACAAGACGGAAGTCGCAGACAAGTCCCATCACATCTCAGTAAGGTGTTCGTGGGGGAGGGGGCGGCAGCTTTCTCCTCAGACTTTCCAGCTGCTGAGCCAGTCTTGGAGGCAGGTGGGGTGTGCATGCCTGCTGAAGCTGCATTGCTGGGGTGCATGGCCTTTCTCGCCCTGTGTGATGCAGGAAAGACCTCCCTTGGGTTCACTTGAACTTGACGATAAAAAGCAAGCAGGACTAGGGAGAGGGGATGTATTCATTAGGCCAGCCTTTGCCACCTGATTAGTATACGCCTTGATGGCTACTTGGCTGGGAGCAGAATCAAAGCAGAGGGACTGTCACCAGTGTCATTCCTCTGGGTAAACTGGTCACTTGCCTGTGTGTGCCACAGATGGTTCTGCCATAGGCAAGACTAAGTTGTCAGGGCTCTAGGTACAGACTGGTAGTGGTACAATTGCCTAGCATGCACTTACATGTAACTCCAGAACTTGAGTGTGTGAGGCTGGTGAGAGTGAGTTCGAGGCCAGCCAGGGTTACAGAACAAGAACCTATTTCAAGGAAACCAAAAATAGGGACCAGGGTGGTGGAGTCATAGTGAGTTTCCAAAGGGCTTGCCTTGCGAACCAGAGCATCCCAGTTAGGACTTGAAGAGCCTGTTAATAAAACAGACAAGAACTCCAACCAGTCACGGGACAGTGCAGACAAGTGGAGACGAGCGGACCCCCGACTGCTCTCTGCCCAGGCAGCCTAACCTGCTTGGTGAGTTCCAAGCCAGTGAGAGATCGCATGTCAAAAGAAAAGCAGGATGGCACCTGAACACAATCATTAAGGTCATACATGTGTGTGCACATATGTGCACACAATCCCCCTGAACACACAGGACTATACATATACTTGATGCATACATCATGCATAGTTAAAGAACCCTCATAATAACAACAATAGTAATTAAATGCGTGAGATCTGTCAATACTCTTCAAGGTTCATTTCTTTTCGTTTGAGTGTTTGCCTATGTGTGTACGTGCACCACTTGCGCGCGCTGCCTGAGAAGGCCAAAAGAGGGTTCTGGATCTCCTACAGCTGGATCTATAGACGGTGATGGGCCACAGTTCAGATGCTGAGAACAGAACCAGGGGCTTCTGCCAGAGCAGCCACTGCTCTTAACCTCTCCAGCCCCAGACTTTTCAGTGTGTTTCTAATTTAATTTGCAGCAGCCGCAGCCCCATGTGCCGGTGTGTGTTATGGCAGACTGTTTATTATTGACTCAGTTTGTCTAGGGGAGAATGTTCTATGGCCACATCCTCATGGTTGGGTTGGCACGCCAATGTTGATTGGACATCTCTACCCGACTCTCACCATAATCCGTCGTGTGGCCACTCCCTCCCTCCCTGATGCTCCTCAGCAGCCTCTAGTCTCTTCTCCTTTTTGGAGAGCGCTGTGCAGTGTGCAGGCCTCGGGAGCTGTGGTTCTTTCACACCGTGCACTTCCCTCCAGGTTAATGCTGGTCGTGTTGCTGAGTGGCATCAGGTAGTCACATGGTGAGCCGCCATCTGTCTGAACTTCACTGAGACTTGCCTGGGTCATTTGCACTTGGCAGTCACTACAGAGGGAGCCATTTTCAGCACATACATACAGGACATGGTGTGAACTCATGTTCTCATTTCTGTATGGAATCAATGCCTCAAAGTAGGATGGCCAGCTGCATGGTAGAGGCGTGTACCTCTTTGTGTAGACCCCTTTGCCCTTCCACGCTGTGCTATGTGGTGTGCTGTGTTTTGTGGGTTAAAAAAGTCCTGTATCCCTTTTCCCAGTGAGTCCCCTTCAGGAAACAGACCCTAAAGTAACAGTTTAAAATATGGAAAAAGTCATGATTAAAATCTTTCATAGTCTACTGTTTGGCTCATTGGAACACATAGACTAAGTTAGAAGCTATCTTATACTTAAGTCTAGGGGGAAAACTAGTTAGAACTATATTTATGGAAAAGTGTTGTCAAGAGGAAAAAGAAGAAGCTGGCTTGTGTTTCTCAGGCAACAATACTTCTAAGAATCTGGTTTTGAGCATATGGCCAAGTTCTTTCTACCTCTGCAAACACGGTCTTCAGAGAGCCTGGGAGAGGCTCATCAGTAGCACGTTCTTGCACAGACAGACAGGAAACCACTAAAGCAGAGCCAGGCCTTGGGCCATGAAAGTCGTGGGGTCGTGTCTTTTTTTTTTCTCACAGACTGTGGGCTGGTGGGGAGCAGAGAAGAGGGAGCCTTGTGGCTGGTCTTCTCACCACCTAGGCACTCGGGGACCTTAAAGCACGTAGTCTTCGGTTCTGGTACTGTTCCGGGGCGTCTGGGGGATCTGGAGGAGATGGAACTGAGCTAGAGGAAGTAGGTCACTAGGGCATGTCATAGCCTCTCCCACCTCCTACCCTCCTATGGTTTCCTGCTACAGAAACAGTGTGACCAGCCGTCTCCAGCTCCTACCCATGGGAAATTCCATCTTCAAACTGTGTTAAAATAACTCGCCTTTAATCCCAACACTCGGGAGGCAGAGGCAGGTGGATCACTGTGAGTTCGAGGCCAGGCTGGTCTACAATGCGGGTCCAGTACAGCCAAGGCTACACAGAGAACCCCTGTCTCGAAAAACCAAAAAATTAAATAAATAAATAAATAAAATAACTCTTCTTTCCTTAAATTATGTTTTACCCTATGTTTGGTAACAGAAATATAAAAAGTCACTACTGGAAGGCCCAATAGCAACTTTTACATTTGATTTAATATTGAACAAAGATAGTTAATGATTAAAATGTATTATACCTAATACTGTCTGAGAAATTTAAATTTCCGTTTCCTTTGCAGTGGCTAGCTCTGCATTGTCAGGCAAAAGGGGCCAGCTCTTCGCTGGGCCTGATTCACACCCAGCTCTGTACTGACTGGGTAGCAATGTTCAGGTCTTCACAGACAGGATAGCAGTAGTCAGGTCTGTACAGACAGGTTACCAGTGGTCAAGTCTGTACAGACAGGTTAGCAGTGGCCAGCTCTGCACAGACAGGATAACAGTGGTCAAGTCTGTACAGATAGGTTAGCAGTGGCCAGCTCTGCACCCACAGCTTAGCAGTGGCCAGCTCTCCACTGGCCCATCAGCCATGGCCAGCTCTGCACAGACAGGATAGCAGTGGCCAGCTCTGCACAGACAGCTTAGAACTGGCCAGCTCTGCACAGACAGCTTAGCACTGGCTAGCTCTGCACAGATGGGTGAGCAGTGGTCAGGTCTGTACAGATGGGTGAGCAGTGGCCAGCTCTGCACTGACTCACCTCTGGTTCTGCCGTGATTCCTATCTCTCTCGCTTCTTATCCAGGTGATGTTAGCCTGTGCCTTCCCACTCTCTAATCAGACTACCAAATAATGATTCTGCCTAACATCATAGATGAAGGAAAACACTTATGGTCTCTGGACTCCACGTGTCCACTCACTGAAGAAAGAAGGAAGGGATTCTGAAGACCAAAGGGGATTATGAGATCAGAGCCACCCATGTAGGTGGCATTCATACAAACGTTTTTTCTCATATCTGAAGTTGCCATCACCTTACAACTCACCATGATCCCAGCTATCACCACCATCCTATATATGCCCGTCAAAGGCAGCACCAACTCAGACATCTTGCACAGCAGCCTGCTGTGGTTGCCACACAAGCAAATGCTCTCACCCAGATCTGCATCTATTGTTTGAGAGGCAAGAAGAAACACAAGTAAAAGTAAAAGCCTCCAGGGGAAAAAAATTAGAAGTATGCCTGCATGACCCACGCCTTGAGCGATACTCATTAGCTTGTGACATCTGTGGTACCCTGGGCTCCCAGACACTAGGCTGGGCTGGAGGAAGACGTGTGCTCACCTTGGAGATGGGATGAGAAGCAGGATCAAGGATGAAAGACAGATTGCCTGCTGCCTGGACATGGAAATTGCCCGCATTTCAACCATTCTCCGTGGTGTGTGCTTGGAAGCGCCAGCCCACTCACAAATGACAATCGAATAGAGTCTTTAAACAAGCGTTTTCTAGAATGTTGACTTACTGGGGGGAGGGAAGGGGTCCTTGTATCTTGTCAAATGATTGTGGCACCTGTAAAATGGTAAGGTCATTTTTCTGCTGAAATGTCAGGGTGAGATTTTTAAAATAGATTCCTGGTGCAGTTTTAACAATGTCGAGGTTAAAGATAAGGGGGAGACCATATTTAACAAGGAGCGTGTAGCAAAAATATTGCTGTTTAGAGTAAGCTCCATCGGAGCCTCTTGCTTTGTCAGTGCAGCACACGGCCACGAGCACTGCTGGGGTTTTGTAATTACTGTTTTCATAATTAATAACGATTCATTCTGCAACTCTATGCTGGGGAACCCTGTTTTGACCTTCCCACTGTGTTTTGTGAAATTGGTCCTCTGAGACTGTGGGGGAAAGAGACAATGGGTATATACACTCTGCAAGGAAACCAAGGTAAAAATGCCTGGGTCTGGAGTGCGGCAAACCCTCTTCCCACCATCCACCTCTTGGGAGGCCCCTGGCAAATCCGAAGCCTCCAAGGGTTGGGACTGCATCACATGATCCCCTTGGTCCAGGGATGCAGGTTGCTATTGGAAACCTGTGGTGCCACAGAAGGGTCTTTGTTCCTGGGCTGTGAATAGAACCTCATAAAGGGAGCAGAAGTTTCCAGAAACATCCAGAAACTGCCAGGTGCTGAGTGTTACCTGGGTTCTGTGGGAATTGGAGTCACTTTCTGGTCAATTGCCTCTTCAACCCAAAAGGAAAGCGTTCATCAGCACGCTCTGTCATCAGAAAAGCAATCATCAGAGAGGGTCATTTCTCTTATAAGTGGAAGGAGGGCACAGGCTGGTGCACAGCTATGTGAGGCCCATGAGTCCTTTGCTTTGCTTTCTCCTAACCTCACGGGAGTTAATAGCCATGTGGATTTGGCATTTTATCAGCCGTTCCACCAGACAAGAGAGGCTGGAGGGAGAGCTAGCCCTCTGTCCCCTTACTCTTTCTTCCTGTCTTAGCTAGAAGTGTTGAGCCATCTTCTCCTTCCGGCAGGTCTGTATTCTCAAGCGTCCTTTTTGAAGAGGATAACATCAGCCTCTTGTTTTTGCCATGCTATATCCTAGATGGAGAGAGAGGGCCTGTCAGGTGGGCAGCCACCTGTACCCACCAAACTGACTTGTATGGCTTTCAGTTAGCAACCCAGGCATCCTGGCATAATAGCCTGAGCCAGGAGACTAGTGGACCCTCAGATCACAAGCTGACAGCCTGACCTACTTTATACAAGTCTGCCTGTAGGAAGAATGTGGGACTGAGGCCTCCCTTCTCCAGGTGACCTTCAGTAATGAATAAGGACCCCCCCCAAGACCTTATGTACCCAACCCATATAATCATGTTCCTCCCACCTCGCCATTTGGCTATCACCGATCCAAGTGTCTCTGTCCCCCAACTCTGCCACCAGTCCTTCACTGCCATTAAAATATCAAGATACTCCATGTATCTTCTTAGGTTTGGAAGAAAACACCACAATATAATGTTCTGCTAGCAGCTGAATTTACAGAACAATATGGGTCAAAGGTCTGACATCCTTCAGGAGACTTTGCCCAGTTGCTCCCTACAGCCCCAGCCACAACCCATGTGAAACGTGGTAGTGTTTCTAATTAAGGCAAGTGGGCATCTCCTTTGCCGTTTTGATTTGCACCTTCTTTAGAGTTGATTGTGTTTTAATTTTTATGTACGGGAGTGTGTTTGAGGGTGTATGCAGGCCTGCACACATGCATGTTCATGTGTGCATGCATACATGTGTGTGTGTATTGGGGTTCACATGTGCAGGCGCAGAATTGCAGGTAGTTGTGAGCCACCAACATAGGTATTGGAAACTGAGCTTTGGTCCCTTGAAAGAGCTACAAGCCCTCTTAACCCGCAAGCCAGCCCTCTGGCTCCTTACTCCTTACTCTTAATCACTACTGGGTTTCCATGCTAATCTGCTTAGTTCTCACCAGAGTCCATAGCTTGCATGTGTCTCATATCCATTTTACCATAAACCATTTGTTTTGCTCACCTCTGCCCCTGCAGGACCTGGCCCCAAATACCCTGAATCCCATCTTCCTTAGCCATGTGCCCAGTTAGTCTGGACTTCCAGCTTGTACCCATGATCTGTTTGAGCTACTTCATATTTGAAAGAGGTTTTCTATATCAGCAGCATGAGTTTATTTCACAGTCAGTAGCTTGTGAGTCTAAATCAGGGAATTTGCTTCTATTCAAAGTTGTAAAATTATATCATAATTTTCTCTGTACATTTTATTATTTTATCTTTTGACACGTGAGTTTGTAGTCAGTATGGACTTTTCTTCTAGGTACAATTGGGTACAAAGATGCCACAGTGACATTTAAAGTGGGTGAATGGATATGCTGTGGCCATTAAAGGATGCCCCTTCATTTCTAGACATGATCTTTTTTTATTCCTCCCCACATAGTCCCGGATGCCTGTTTATCCTTGATCTCAGCCACTCTCCCACTGAGGTCTCATCTTTATACAATCAATAACAAGCAAGGTGTTTGTCTTGAAAGTGACTGTCACCATTTTGAAATTATGTGACAATCAGCTTGGGGATTTTTGATGTTAAAAAACAGTTTCATTTTCTTTTTAACATTGCAAGAAGTTTTAAAAATAGTTTCATCTAGTTGTTGACTCACGTCCCATGATGCTGTGCAACTGCTGATGTTATTTATTCTAGACCTGTAGATTTTTAAGATTTAAAAAAAAAAAAATTACATGGACGTGTTTATTTCATGGTTAGTAGCTCGGGAGTCTATATCAAGGACTTTGTATCTCTGCGTGGGTATGTGCACATGTGGATGCAGGTGCCTTCTGTGGCCATTGGCTTCACATTCCCTAGGGCTGGAGTTATAAGTGGCTGTGAGCCAGCAGACTCAAGTATTCTATAAGAACAGTACATGCTCTTAACCATCAGGCTATGTCTCTAGCACAAGACCTAGATTTCTAACATAAAATATCAAATTTTACGTGAGCGTTGTTGCACATGACCGTAGTCAGCCTGCTAGTGTTTAACTTCATATTTGACATCTCTTCCCAGAGCTAATTTAAGGTGTTCTCAGCCACTGTTATGTGAATTCCGCCCTTTACTCTTGAGTTTTTCTTTTTATGGAAGGTGATGATTTATTTGTCTTTAGTTGCTTCATTTTAAAGCTTGTGCTACGTAAGTAGGAAAAGAGAGGAGAGTGGTCTCCCTGTGACTCACTTCCGCCCACGTCATTTGTTTTGTTTTGTTTTGTTTTGTTTTACCAGGCATGAGAAGCACTAGCGTGTGGTTCAGCTGAAATGACCCACTGAAGGTTTTCCCTTGACCTCACCGTGGATGGGTCTTTGAAAAGGTGGAAGCCTCATGAATTGCAGCACCATAGGACTGACCAGCCGACTAAAGTAAGCCAGATCTTCTTCTCCAAGCTCAATATGAAATCCACAAAGCCACCAGGACAACCACAAATACACTTTAGACCTTCAGGCAGGATATTCAAACACCATAAAAAGCACAAAAACAAATCACGGATGAAAGATTAGTGTGTCCTTAGAAAACATATTGATATCCTACAGTCTAGGATTCCAGCCTAGGAAATGGCGCCGCCCTCCATGGGCAGGTTGTCCCACTTCAGTCAATCTAATCAAGGCAATCCCCCTCACAGTTTATGCTAGATCTCATCAAATTAACAACTGAGATCATTAAAGTCAGCACTTAAATATTACTGATTCCTCTGGCCATTTTAGCAAGATCTTGAAATAACTATTTTTCCTGTGTCTTTATAATTACCTCTATGACTAGAAGACAAACAGGAAAGGAACCAAAGGGTAATTAAGACACTGCCAAAAAAAAAATCACTCATTGAAATCTTAGCCATAGTGCCTGACTCAGCTGGTCTATTTTGGTGAGAAATGTGTCAGTCTTGGCTTCACTCTGAAGCACACCTTGGAAGAAGTTTCCTTGAAACGTTGGGACATCATAATTGCCTTATTTGTGAAAAATAAATCTGCAGCTAAAACTTAGGAGCTCTTTCAGAGACATAACACGTGACAGAGGGCTTATGTAGCATACACAATTCCCAAAGATTGAGTGCTAGGAACACAGACAGAAAAGAAAAATAACGAAAATTGGGATTTAAAAAAAAATATGCTGTACTTCAGCCAGGCACGGTGGCACACGCCTTTAATCCCAGCACTTGGAAGGCAGAGGCAGGCAGATCTCTGTAAGTTCGAGGCCAACCAGGTCTACAAAGTGAGTTCCAAGACAGCCAGGGCTACACACAGAGAAACCCTGTCTTGAAAAGCTGCTTACCTGTCTACTCAGATACTTAATTTTATTCCTTGGCAAGTCTCTGATGGGGTTGAAGACCAGATAGTTTAGTTTTACAATTAAGCTTAGTTGTTCTGGTGTTAAGATGTTTTTAGGTCTAGATAGATGTTTTAAGTTGATAAAAATGAGGTATAATAGATATTGATTTACAGTCAGAAGTTTAGAGTCACTAAGATAGGAAAGATGTTTTCCTCAAGGCTGCCAAGTACAAATAGCCCAAACACTATGAATGTGACACTTATATAATTTCTGATTATTTTGTGGTTCTTTTTGCTGTAGGTGGATGAGGACGAGCTCAGTCCTGATGCGACTTGATGGGCTGGGAGGGGTAGGTGGTGGGAGCTCCGCTTTTCTGAGGAGAAGGGATGGGTAGGGGGAAGCGGGTGGAAGAGAGGGACCAGGAAGGGAGGAGGGCAGGAGCTATAGTCAGGACGTAAAGTGAATATATAAATAAAAGAATCTTTTTAAGTCACCGGGCATGGTGGCATATGCCTTTAATCCCAGCACTTGGGAGGCAGAGGCAGGCAGATCACTATGCGTTTGACACCAACCTGGTCTACAAAGCAAGTTCAGGACAGCCAAGGCTAACACAGAGAGACCCTGCCTCGAAAAATAAAAAAATTAAGAAAAGAATCTTTTTAAAAGTGAGGTATGGTGACATAATATAATCCTAGGCAAGAGGTCAAGACAAGAGAGTCTCCAAGGCCCACTGGCAGCCGTTCTAGCTGAATAATTGAGCCCTAGGCAGTGAGGGACCCTGTCTCAACAATAAGCTAGACAGTGGCAGAGGAATGACACCTGAGGTCCCTCTCTGGCCTTCACATGCATATGTGCTCACATGTTCACCCTCACACATATGAACACGAACACACTCACACACCTACACACACAGAGGGAGGAGGAGAAGAGGGAGCCCCGACTAATATTCACAAGTCCATTTGCTGACCAGTCCCCCATGACTTCTGAGCCTTCCTTCCAATTGAGTGGCCTTTGCCCAGAGACTTAAGTTGCCTTAGGACTTTTCAGGTGGTGTTTCTTTCATGGCAAAACCTCATTGAAAAGCACTACACATAGAACAGAAGACATCCAGGACCCCATTTTCCAAAACACACCTGGGTTCTTGCACCCAACAACCCACGGAGGCCAAAGGGAACATATCTCAACAGAAAAAGTGAGCCCTGTCCCCCCACCAGGGCAGTTAGATTTTGTTGTCTCTCTGTATCAGCGAGAAGCCAGGTCCTTGTTAGCTGATTTCACGGTGACAGTGGTGTTTGTTTCCCTCCTGATGCTCCTAGCTCGAGGTGAAGATGATTAATGTGTTGCCGAAGGAATTGTACAGTAAGCTTTTCTGATCACTGTCCCCTGAGCTACTGTGTAACTGCTCATAGTCGCAGCCAAGGCTATTGACGAATAGTTTCATGACTCATTTGGGCAGATCTGTGAGGCCAATTACTTCATACGGTGGCATTCCATCACGGTCCTCTTCGATCTCTGAGTCTGGCTCATCGATTCGAGTTTGCCGAGGAAAGCAAGTGCAACAGTCAGACCAGCGACTCTGATGATGGGTGCATCTGGGTTCCGCCGTGCTGTATCCTGCAGCCTGCTCATGTTTCCTTGGCCTGTTTAATTACCCTGCCTCGAGACAGGGTCCGGCCACCTGACATGGAATGGCAGAGTCCACAGGGCACCAGACAGAGGCTATAGCCTTTGCTACCGATATTACTCTCCTTCCATTGCAGAGACTGGCTGTTGGCTGTTGACACATTTATGCACCATTTGACTCCTTTGGAGAAGGCAGTTCAATTAAAATTGCAGGGTGAAAAAAACAAATGTTAGTATTTAATTTTGATTTTTTTGGCTTAAATATAACAGGATCGTGTTTTATCTCATTACATCAATGCATCGTGTCACTAACAAGAGAAAAAAATTTTCAGCTACTGCAGGGTGTGTAATTCCTCACACATGCATAATTGGAAAGTTAGGTGCAAATAAATAATGCTCTTAAATGATGTCTTTTTGCACAGTCCACTCTCTGTAAACCTCACACAGATGCGTAATTAACAGGGAATTGTACTCACTTGACTGCCGGCTTTTGGAGACTGCCCGAGGCAGTTCATTCCATCTCAGAGACCAGTCTGCTGTGTGACACCCAATGACATTTCTGTCACTGGAGTGCAGAGTGGTTATGCTGGGGGAAGAAGCTTTGTTTGAGAAATGGAGGAGAGGGCAGCCACCACCTCTGCCCAGCTGACTCTAGCGCAGAGAGCGCCCTCCTTGGAGTCAGAGCTGCTGGGTTGGGTGGCAGAGGGGAACCGCGGCATGTACGACAGGAGCTGAGGAGTTTTGTTTTTTGTTTTTTTTATAATCACAAACTGATTTTTGTTCTAAGAATTATAAGTTACAAAAGCAAACATGAAGATAGCTCAGAGTCCCTACATAACCCGTATTCATGTCACTCTATTGTCTTAACGAACCCAGAGAAGCTTCATCGGTTACAAAACGCACCCAGGCAGAACACAAGGGTTTGATTCTTTTAACGGAATTGAGTTTTGAGTGCCAATCATACAGCCATTTCCGGACACAGATGCCGCCCGGGAGAAACACGTTTGCTTCTCTTGCCCCGTGTCCTTCTCTCCTAGGCCACCACTAATCTGCGTTCTGCCTCCACAGACCCTCTGTTCCAAATGAGTCGTGTGGATGCAGGCACACAACACCCAGTGCACTGTGACCAGCTTGCTTGCTGAACACAGCGTTTTCCAGGTTCAATTATACTTCGGCATATGTCATTATTCAGTCCTTTCTGTCGCCAAGTTGTTTTCCATCACGGGAGGATGACACGTCTCTAAGTATTTCCTGTTCAGTAGACATCCATGCTGCGTTTTTCCTTAGAGATGCTGGACACATTGGCAACAGTGGACACTAGTGCCCAAGTTCAGGAGCAGGCAGGCTGGTGCTTCTTTGGGCCATATATCTATGAGTGGAATGGCTAAGTCATGCAGCCCTCCCTCCATATCAGCACTTGAAGGATCTGTCACTGCTTCCAACCTGTTTTTCAGAGACTGTATGAGGGAGATCTTTCCCCCAACTCTTCACGAACACCTGTTGCCATCCTTTCATTATTTTATTTTCTATTTGGCAATTTCCTATAGGAATACAGAGTGTTTATATCATATATACCCCTGCTCCCTGCTGCAACTCCTCCAGACCCACCTACAGCCCCTCCTAACCTCATGCCCTCACCTTGTCCCCTCCTTCTCCTCCTCTTCCTCCTCCTCCTCCTCCTCCTCATTAATCCACTGAGTGGATCCAATTAGTGGAGCAGGCTGTGCATGGGTATAGGACACCATCCACCAGAGCGTGAGTAACCTACCCTGGCCTACACTGCTGAAGAAGCTGACGAAGCTGACTCTCACTCCCGCCGAGGTTAAAGCCAGCCACCTTGAATTGATGTGTGTGCGGTTTTTTGTTTGTTTGTCTGCATATGTACATCTCTTTTCAGGTTCTTGACATTCTGCTTTGAAGCATAAAAAACTTAGCAAGAAGTACAGTCTGCCCTTGTTTTCCTGGTTTTGTTTTAATTTCTAAGCTGTGCTAGGCCCCAAGGTGCTGGTGCTCACATGTGTGCTTTCTTCTCCACCTTTCTCGTAGGTCTGCAGCACTTAGATTTAGGCCTTTCGGCCAGTATAAGGGAGTGTTTGTGGCCAGATGTGCTTTGTGAATGACCTGGCAGGGATGAAAACAACCTAAAGAGAAACTGTGTCTCTCACTCTGCCTATCAGACACAGTGGGCACCATGGCACAGGAAGATCCGCCCCCCCACCCCCCACCAAGATCTCATGTTGAAAGAAGGCAAAGAAGCCAGTTTGGGGGGCAAGGGTATGCAGACCTGGCTTCTGGAAAGAGATTTCACAAAGTTCAAATGAATTTATCAGACCATCTTTCAGGACAAGACTAAAGGCCAGGAGTGAGCGGTCAGTGGTGTGTGGAACCACACCTTGGCCAGGACTGTGTAGACGTGCATGCCTTGGCCCTCTAGTTACACTTTGGCCTCATTTCAGGACCCCAGAGAAGGACTGAGAGTGTCCTTGAGTCTTTTTGTCTTGTGTCCCAATGTGGCTACACTGAATAAACCTTTTTCTGTCTTTTACACTTAATTTGAAACAGTTTTAAATTGGCATGAGGACAGGCAGTTAAGCTTGACGTCTTAGGATAAGCTGACCCCAGCTTGGGTAACAAAAATTCTACTTCAACTCTTTATTTAGTTTTATTGCGGTAGATTTTTGTTTGTTTGTTTGTGTCTCCTTAAGGCATTATCTCTCACTAGCCCAGCACTCTCCAAGTAGGCTTAGCTGACTGGCGAGCCCCGGGGACTCAGCTGTCCTGAGTACTTGGACTGTAAGCTTTTACCACCACACTTCTTTTCCTTAGTATTTTTTTATGCAGATGCTGGGGGTCAAACTCTGGTCACCATGCTTGTGAAGCACGCACTTTGCCATGCAAGTCGTCTTCCCAGCTCCTGAGTCATTGACACACATGTGTAAATTATACACATGTGATGTATAAATAATGTATGGTTTTCTTTCTGTTCCTTCATGCCTAACCCATTGGTCCATATGCCTATGTCTGTCCTTATAAGAATGTAACACGGTTTTGATTTCAGAGGCCATACAGGAAGTTTGAAATAAGCTAATGTATGTCATAAAAGTTTGCTCTGATTTTACAAGAGCATCATGGCTGCTTTGTGTCTTTTACACAACCAAATAAATGAACCTCGGTGGCCACAGTGAGGATTTCTGAAAAACAGCCACTGGGGATGGCCTTGAAGCTGCCAGCCAACCAGAATTTACCTGTTACTTTAATAATCCCCTGATTTATGAACCTGTGTTACCCATAAGAGATCTTTTCATTTGTTTTAGTCCTTTTAAAATTCTTTCAGACATTTCTTTATTTTTATAGTCTTTCCTTGGTTTATGGGTTAGTTCATATCCATTATTTAAAGAAAATACCTGAAACTTAGAGGTCCATAAGGAACGATGTTTCATTAGCTCATTGTTTGAAGTTTTAAAAGTCCAAGATCAAGACTGAGTGGTCTCATCCATGTACATGTCAGGTGCATCTTGGTGAGAGTTTCTGTAAGAGCATTGGAGACTTCGAGTCACATAAAGGCCGGAACCCAGAGAAGGGCTTGGAGTCACTTGGAGAAAGTCAATGAAGGTCCCACTAGAGCTCCTTGGATTTCTTCTGCAGGTAGTGTCCCCAGTGACCTAAAGATCTTATAATAGACCGCACTCGACACAGCCTACAGCTGTCTGAGGGTGTCTTAATTGGGTGATTGCCTGCATCAGATTGGCTTGTAGGGATGTATGTGGGGACATTCTCTTGATTGCTAATTGGTGCAGGCTGGTCCAACTCACTGTCAGTGATGCCACCAGTGGGCAGGTGTGCCTGGGTTGTATGGGAATCAGAAGACAAAGACAAAGAGCCAGTCAGTGGCATTCCTCCATGGTTTCTACTTAACTCCAGCCTCAAGTTCCTGCCTTGGCTTTCCCAGCTGCCAAACTACAACCTGCAATATGAAATAAGCCCTTTCCTGCCTCGCTTGCTCATGGCCCTGTGTTCATCACAGTAGTGGAAAGCACCATTAGGCATCCCCCTCTTAAAGGGCCACCTCTCAACTTTGCTGCAGTAAGGACCAAGCTCCAGCCTGTGAGATCTTCAGGGACATTGTCATAACATAACCAGAGCACAATATTTTGTTAAGCATCTCATGTTGTTTTGTTTCTTATATATGCTGAATTTTGTTAAGGATTTGTGTAGGAATTATTTGTTGCTTACTTAAATAAATAACAATTGAATTTTATATGTTAATCTCATACTTTGGCATTTGCTGAAGTTAGTTATAATGTCTGAGAATATTTTGGTGGATTAATAAGACTTTCTGTGTATGCATTACAACTTCATGTGGAGATTATTTTAATCTTCATTTCCAATCTGTATTTTTTCCCCTTACTTCCTTGCTAAGTGCTCTCAGGAGAACTTCACTACAACCCTAGATGAGGAAAAGCCTGTGTTTGGTTCGTGACCTAATGAAAAATAATTTAGCATTTAGCATTAGGTTTGAAGCTAATTGTGGATTTTTATGAACGTCCTTTTACACACAAAGTTTCTTCTGGTTCCTTGATTGTCATTTTTTTTTTTTTTACAAGAACTTCATCAATTGCCTCATGTCAGTTAAAGCAGCCATGGCCAGTGTTCTGTTTCACTCCTTCATTCTGCTAAATGGTGTGGGTGTCAACTACCTGGAAGACTGAACCAACATTGCATTTTAAGCACAATACCGCTTAGTCACATGAGGTGCATGGATTTGGAGGGGGCATTTTGTTGACGGTTTCCATGTGTGTATATGTAAGAGATAACGGTCTGTAGTTTACTTTGGTTGCTCTGTTTCAAGGAAACATTAGCTTTGCAGATGTAACTTGAGAAATGTTTCCCCCTATTAGAATAGCATCTCCCTTTCTCTCTCATTGTGATAAATGCCATGACCAAAAGCAACGTGAAAGAGGGAGGGATTTACTTCAGCACATGCTGTTAGGTCACAGCCCATCACTTCAGGAAGTAAGGGGAAGGAATCAAACAGGAAGCAAGGTGGAAGTCATGGAGGGTGCCGCTTTCTGGTTGCTCTCTCACTTGTGCTCAGACGCCTTTCTTATTTGACTCCAGCCCACCTTGTATAACCACAATGGCCTGGACACCCCTGCCCCATAGCAATATGCATGAAGACAGGGTCCCACTGACCTGGCCACGGGCCACTCTGCAAAGCCCACAGTGGCGACTCCTGCTTCCTACGTGACTGTTGATTGTGCCACGCTGACAATAAAGCCTGAGCACAGCACCCCCTAGTCTATTTTGGATGGATTTGGCAAATAGCTGATTTGTGACTAAGATCATATTTAAATTTTGGGGGGAGGGTGTGAGGGGTGGAATCCACCACTGAAATATTTGTCTAGGTTTCTCATTGTGGGACTTTTTGCTGCTACTAAATTTAGTATACAGTGTTTTAGAATCCTTTGGCATTTACAGAAATATCGTAAAATAGTACTTCCTATATGCCTCATGCCCGGTTTCTCCTTCTATTAGCATGTAGTTAGTGAACAAACATTGATTTATTAGTTTTAATTATCCTTTTGCTGTTGTTGCTGATGTTGTTGTTGTTGGCTTGGTACAACCTAGAGTTACCTGGGTAGAAGGATCCCGACTGAAGCGTTATCTCTATCAGGGTGGCCTGTGGGGCTTTTTAAAAGAATTATGGCTGCTATAGGAAGGCTCTACCCACTGTAGGGAGAACCATCCGTAGCCAGATGTGCCTCTGCTGTGTAGGAACGCCAGCCACTAAGCAGGCTTCCTCCACAGGCTCTGCTCCAGGCTCTTGAGTTACTGCTGTGTCTTCCCTCAGTGAGGGACTGCTACCTAGCAGGATAAACTAAAATAAGTTCTTTTCTCTCAAAGTTGATTTTCACCCATGGTGTTTACCACAGCAACAGAAAGCAGCCTCCTACTTTATTTTGCTTACACTCGTGGCTTGGCTGAACCAAAGCTTCCTACAGGGAATCATATGACACATTAGTCAGAAATGAAATTTACATAAAGAAAAATGGTCTGGTTCTATACTTGTATTATTTGGTGGGGTGGTAGCCACTAAATTCAAGCACCGAGGACTTCTGAGCATGAAACAATTGCGAGAGCTACGCTGTGCACACCTGTTGCAGTTGGCTGAGGAAGACCCTCTTCCAACCGCCTTCAGGACTGTGTACACTTCATTCCCTTGAACGTGCTTTGAGGGAGAGCACTGTATTCTAAGCTGTGCCTCTCCGTGCCCCCTCCGTATGCTCCTCTCTATTTGAGTAGACGGCAGAGTGTAAATATCACAGACTCAAAGGCACTTGATTGCACTTCTATTGTGGCATTCTTTCTGATACTGTTCAGAGATCTTAGATGTTTATCTAGTCTCTTCCCTGTACATTTTACCTATATTCTTTCGAAACTTATAAGGCAAAATGAAAGCATGCCTTACTTTCAAACAGCATCCATAAGCTCTGGTTCCTAAGGAAAACAAAATGTGCCTCAGGTGCCCGGCATGTCTCAGACACAGCACTGAAGCTGTTTTCCAGTGCCTGGCATACACGCCTTTGCCTGATTCCACTTTCTGAGTCTAATGGGATGTAGTCTCTCCACAGAGGCAGTGGCCAAAGGGCTGTGCTATCTCAGGTTTTAAAGCCTGGGTGCCCCGCGGACTGCACAGTGTCTCACCTAAGAGCAGATCACCTGCAGAGCATACTGTGAAGAAAGGGGTGGGGGTGATACCTAGGACATGTCACAGCAGGTTAACCCATGTGCCCCCTGTGATGATTTCTCAGGCATGGTTTTTGGGGGACCCCTCAGAAATGGGACATATCAAATCACACTTTTGGGAAATGCTTGTCTCTTCCCTAGGGACATAAGAAAGCCTGGGAGATCCATAAGAAATCCCTATGTGAATGTGCCAATTTTAGGAGCTCCAAAATTAGAAAGAAAAGAACAGAATCTGGGAGGGAGGGGTCAAAATGAGAGTCCTGAGTATCTGAAAGCAACATATACTTTATATAGTCAAAAGCATTAAAAGGAAAAAAAAAAAAAAAAAAAAAAAAAAAAAAAAAAAAAAACCAACCACCCTAGAACCCCAAACTGAAGACAACTGGAAGAAATTAGACTAATTTTACATCAACGTGGAAACAAAATCACATATCACAATTATACCAGTAATCTTTGAAAGCAGCCTTGGTTATATCAGGAAGATGAAAGAAAGAAAGAAAAAAAAAAGAAAGAAAGAAAGAAATCGCAACATTCGCCCTTCCCCCCCCCCCCCCCCCCCCCCGAGCTCTTGTTTCTAGTCGTAAATTGAAAACTGTAAATTTGACACCATTTAATGTATCTTTTAGAACAAATCACTGTTTAATGCCCTTAGGAAGAACTACAGATGCATACATACATACTCTCAGCCTCACAAAAGGTAAGAAAAGCAAGCCGTGGTGAGAACTTGAACTGGAGATTGTAACACAAAGTCCGTATGTAAAGTGTGCGCACACACATGTTCCCTTCCTCTCCCTAGCTCACACACACCAACACTCCACACTCCAGCCCTGCTCTCTGAGGGAGGCCTGGGCAATGGCCCCCAGGTACAATAATAACACAAAACCCTTCTCCCAGGTTCAGTACTTTCTTCCTATGAAAAGGAAATAGAATTTAAAAGCCTTTGGAGGTGTGCCCGAGGCAGCTTCATTGGATAGGCTTGGAATGACTTCAACAACCCCTCTCCCCACACCACAGTGTTTGCTACTGTGAAAGTTCAGATTTGAACTAAAATCCAAAATACAAAGCAAAACTCAGCAGAAAAGAGCATTCCATCAGGGTGCACAAACTGTGGGGATGCCGGCTATTTTCTGCTCAAAAACGAGTGAGAAGCACACTTTATAGGAAGTGCAGTCCACAGAGACAGAGGAGGGGACAATGTGTGTGTGGAGGGGGGTGGGGGGTGTGTATGTGTAGGGGTAGGGGGTTGGGGAGCTCTCAGCTTCCCTTCCACATTCTGAACCTGGGGTGGATCTCAAGCTCCTGCCTGGCCGGTAGGGGGCACAGGTGACCCTTTTTAAGACAACTGTGATACTGGTTGGTGCTGCTCAATGCAGGCAGGCAGTGAACCCAGCCTTGCTTTATTCCCCAAGCCCCCCCCCCCCCACGCAGGTGATGGACTCTGACAGCTTCCCCCTACTCCACGCCACCTCTCCGAGGCCACACACACCTCACCCCTACTTAGCAATGGGTGGTGTAGAGAGCCTAAACTGTGACAAGGTGAAAGGAATGAAAACTTGGCTGCCTCTGTGGAAAATGGCCATCGTTCTTGCTCTGCAGGCTGGCCATTGCGTCCACGGCCCACACAGGGATGTCCTTGCTACTCGAGAGGAGGAACCATGTTTTATCAGATATGACGAGAGATATCCTGTGACCATGCTCCAGACCACCGTGCCTCCCTGGGGGAAAATCAGGAAGAGGTGACCTGCATCACCTCTGACATGCCCTTGCCGAATAGTTTTTAATCTAAAGCTGTGTGGTCCAATACGGGTGCCCAGGGAACCCAGGTTGGCCATTATCAGACAGACGTCCCAGTGTGAGATGTGACAGTAGCCATTAATTCTCTTGTCGACTCAACTTGCTTGAGAGTCACACAGGAGTAGACCCCAGGGTGTGTAGGGCAGTCCCAGGAAGGTCTGTCTGAGGAAGAAAGACCCATCATAAACTAGAGAGCAAAGCAAGGAGGGGGATAGGAAAGCAAACTGCACTCTGCTCACCTCTGCCTCCTTCCTGTGTGACCAGCTGCCTGGGCCGTCATGCCTTCCTCTTCACCATGCATTTACCCTCACACTGGGAGCTAGAGCAAACTCCTTCTTAAATTACTTTCCTTAGCAACTTTGTCATAGCAATGAGAACAGGTGCTAACACATACAATTTGGACATTAGGACAGAACTTATTTCAGAATAGAGTATGAGGAGACAGAACAAGTCCAGAGAGGAAACAGTATCCCCATGACCTCCAAATTCCACCAGGCCTGGAGGCAACCATCAGAACTTTCCAGAAACAGAAGCGCTTGAGTTGCCTTTCTTTTCTCTCTTCCTCTCTCTCTCTCTCTCTCTCTCTCTCTCTCTCTCTCTCTCTCTTGATTTGTGTTTTTTTTTTTTTTTTTTTTTTTTTTTTGCTTGTTTGTTTGTTTTGTTTTTGAGACAGGTTTTCTCTTGATAGCTTTGGCTGTGTCCTGGACTCACTTTGTAGACCAGGCTGGCCTCAAACTCACAGAGATCCACCTGCCGCTGCCTCCTCGAGTGCTGGGATTTACAGACCTGTGCCACCACCATGCCTGGCTCGTGTTTCTTATTCTTTAGATGTAGAAAGTGCTGAATAAAATAAATGCACATTTAAAAAAATAAAGCCAAATTTAGCTGTGGCTATGTGGGAATCTTTTATTTAGAAAATTTAGTAGGAAAAAAAACCCACGTGAATGTCCATTTTTACATTTTAATTGAGAAGCATTTGAGATAAGTGTTAAAAGCACAGGCTGTAACTGTAGACAGTCCCTGCACCCACCCTCATGCGGCTGTGGAGGTCATGCTGGCCATGCAGCTGTGAAGGTCATGCTGGCCATGCAGCTGTGGAGGTCATGCTGGCCATGCAGCTGTGGAGGTCATGCTGGCCATGCAGCTGTGGAGGTCATGCTGGCCATGCAGCTGTGGAGGTCATGCTGGCCATGCAGCTGTGGAGGTCATGCTGGCCATACAGCTGTGGAGGTCATGCTGGCCGTGCAACTGTGGAGGTCATGCTGGCCTCAGCGCTCTGGGCTGAAATTTCTGCAAGGCGTGAAGGGCAGGTGAGAAGCTGTACTGTGTTCTCTCTATTCTATATCCCAGGTGCAAGGTAATTTTCTAGCAGTTTCTCCTCTATTAACAGATATCGATATAATTCTCAGAAATACTAGAATGTACATTTTGTCATGAATGGCAAAGCGTGCCACATCCTGTAACTGTGACAAAATTCCCGAGGAGAGCAACTCCATAGGAAGGACTATTTCTGGGCTCACAGCGCTACAGGCGTCAGACGGCTCAGGGTCACTGGGCTCTGTTGCTTTGGAACCTGATGAGGCTGGGCCACATGGGTGCATGAAGCCACTGTCTCCGGCCCACAGGAGACATGGCCCATGGAGACATACCTCCCAGCACCTACTCTGTAGCAAAGCTCCATCCCAGTCACCTCCCAGCAGCACATCAGACTATGAGGCCATCAGTGAATTAATCTATTGATGGAGTCAGAAACCTCATGGTCCAACTGCTGCCTGGAGAGCCAACATTGAGCTTCCCAGCCTTGGGGACCAAGCCTTCAGGGTGCATTTTACGTTCAACTACAACAGATAGTATCACACACATTGATCTGTCTTGGCTTTTCCCTAATAAGAAGGAGTGGAGTCATGTCTCATCTGTGCATATAGAACCGCCACATTTCCTCAACAGTATGAGGGTTCCCCGAATGCTACTGCAAGGCTTCCAGCTCAGATTGTGTCAGTATTTTGCTATAGTTCACAAGGCTGCCACTGAGGACCTTCTGCTTTGGATCTGTCCCACAGGGAGATCTGTTTAGCAGGCACTGATAGGGGTGAAATGTCTAAGTCAAAGGTTTGACACACTGGAATTTTGCTACATTTACAAAATGTCCAATAGATGACTCATATCTATATACACCTTCAGTGAACTTAGAAACCAATGCATTCTAGGGCCTGACAACGTGGAGCAGCAGGCCTCTGCTGAGCAGCTGGAGACAAGGAAGCACTGTTGAGGGGCGTTGGTCATGGAGCCTGGACTTGCTGAACAAGAACTGAGGCAGCGCCCCTCTCTGTGCTCCCTCAGTAGTTTGTGTCCACCTTTCTCTTAGAATTTATTTCAAAACAAGCTTTTGGTTTATAATGGTGTGTGTGTGTGTGTGTGTGTGTGTGTGTGTGTGTGTAAGCATGTGCACATGCGCACATGCATGTTATGAGTGTGTATGTTATGAGTGTATGTCAGTCTATATAGGTATGCATATGTGTTTTTATGCATATGCATGTGTGTCTGTCAACCACAATTAACCTGTTATGGCAGAGCAAGTTCATACCTCGACATCTGACATTTTGCTTTTTTAAATTTTCATTTTGATTTTTTTTATCGTACAGAATTTTTATTTATTTATTTTTATTTATTTTGTTTTATTTTATTTTATTTGGATTTTCAACAGCTATTTGGTGAGTTTATGTTACTTTTCAAAAGGTGTTTTGGGCTTAATTTTGGCTTCCGAATTCCTACATTGTAGCCATAGCTCCCGCTGCTCTCTGATGAGATTTAAGACTTGGCCTTTGAAGAGATCACTGGGTGAACCTGAGGTGGGTCCTAATCCAGCAGGCCCTGCAGTCCTCGTAAGGATGAGAGGCTTGGGCACAGATCTACACATAGGGGACTGTGAGGGGAGAAGGCAGGGTTCTTGAGGCAGGGAGGGTGGCCTGAGCCATTTTTCCTCAAGGGCACACCAAGGTCAGACCCACTGCTGAGTGGACCTGGAAACTCAACCTCAGGACCCGTGAGAGGGAAGGGGTTTCAGTTGGCAAAATCCCCAAATGGGAACAGAAAGAGTCCTCCCAAAGGAAGCTCTTAAAAATCAGAATGTTCCATTGTCCTCTATCGAGTCTCTCTATGCTCAGTCCTCTATGGCAGCTCTGCATGGGAGAGAGAAGGACAGGGGCAGATGATTCCAGCCCAGATGATTTAAGTTGTAGCTTCCTCCCCGGCCCCCGTCCACCTCTGCCACTCCTCCACGGAGCCCTGACAAGAACCACAAGGAACAAAGTTGCTCCTATGGCAACCAACAGTGACTCTTCTCCAAGAGAACATACTGTGTGTATGTAGGGGGTGGAGGTGTTCCCTTTTTGTTCCCAGTGACCACCATCCCTCAGGCATTACTAAGAAGACTTCTCCAGTTATTGGGGCATCTGCCTCCTCCAGGATGCACACCACTGGCACCTTCCCCCAGACACAGACACGTGATCCCTTTCTCAGGCTCCACCCAGAACTCTGAGTCCTCGGGGATTGTGGTCTTCCCTGACATGCTGGTTGCCTTCCCCAAGGACTCTGGTCCACTCTCTTTGCCTGCCGTAGTAGATCTGACTTTGCTTTCTAACCCAGGGCTGGATATTTATTCACTTTCTCCTGATGGCAAACTCATCCTGTAGCTTTTAAGTAGGAAGAAACGTCCCTCCTCATTGTGAGCTGATAGTGAAAAGTGTTAGATAAAACAGCCAATTTGTCCCTCTCCACATTGGATTCGGATGTGACTTAACAGAAAGTCACCACTAGAGTAGTTGGTCATACATCAAAGAGCTTGGTCTAATGGGCCTTTGAAGTGCCCGTATAAACATGTGGGAATAGATTTCCAAGGCAGCCAGGCTGCTTGCACTGCGAAGCCTTTGTGACAATGAGCACTGTTTAAATTTTAAACAGCTCTTAAGCTTTCTTCACATCTGCCTTCATTTCCTCCTTGCACAATTGGTCTGTCAGCTTGGCTGGTCAGTAGCCTTCAAAGCCTAGCGATTGTGGTTGGCATGCAGCTGGGTCGGAGAAGAGGCAGGAGCACGCACTGGACACCCAGCGACATCCTCTCTGTGTGTGAGGACACTCTGTGAGGAGGACCCTGCATGCAAATCCCCGCACATCCTCCGGAGACCTTCCCCACTGTGTCAGATGGGTGGATGGGCTCTCCAGTCACAGTGGTATGGGTTGGGGCTGTTTCAGATGTGCCCCCACGCCCCCCCCAACAGACTAAAGAGAAGTCATGAGATGTGACTTTTCTTTCTCTCTCTGGCTCACCATTTATTCCCCAGCAAGTGGCAGAGTGTCTGGTATACAGAAAGTCTCAGCAAATGTTTATTTAATCACGAATGAATCTCCTTAAACAGTGCAGAAAGTAAATGAGCCCAAGTCTCAAGATAAAGACGAATAGAAGAAAAAGTATCCAGCCCCTGCAGTAACACCATGGGGAGCAGGTGCAACCATGGACGTGACAATAGACAGCCAGGGAGGGGTTGCTCCTGTGTGGGAGAGGAGAGGATCGAGGGAGATGCAAGAGAAAACCAGTCTGGGGCTCGGCTTCCCACTGACCCCACTGTGAGCACTGGTTGGAGGCGAGCTCAGACTGCCTCAGTGTGGCCCCAGAGCAATTGGTACAGGAAGCCGTGTGCAGTGCCCAGCATGCGCTGAAAAGTCACGGGAAGAATAGGAACCCACCCCTGAAAGCTAGCAGGATTACACAGAGCTGCACAGTCCATGGCATTTAGGCGCCAGACAAGTCCTGCCTGCACTTGCCAAATAGCCTAGTCAACCTGCTATCCATGTCAAGGAAGAGGAAGAAGCTACCACAAAGCTTTTATGATGGGCATGGGCAGTAGTTTTAAAATAGAATCTCTTGGTTCTTATAGAGTGTGAAGAAACAGACAAATGCGGAGCCCAGTCAGCCACAGGGGCTGGAGGGACGGCTCAGTGGTTAAACGCACTGGCTGCTCTTCCAGAGGACCCACACAGGCAGCGCACAGCTGTAACTCCAGTTCTAGAGGCTCCATCACCCTCATGTGTATGTACATACAGACAAAACACCAATACATGTGAAATAAAAAATAAATTAATTAATTAAAACAAAAAACCCCAAATACAATTTTTAAAAGGAGCGAAGCACACGGTGGCAATCAGGAAACTCAAGGGAGGGGTGGGGGCCACTGCAGGAGAGGTGGGGGCCACTGCAGATGCCAGGCAGGGTCTGGTGCTCGTGTCTTAGAACTCCAGAAGAAAGCGGAGTGTGCAGCGGCAGCTCAAAACATTACATCTCCAGAGGGCTTCCCAAGCCGCGCAAAGACAAAAGCCACAGATCTCAGAACCTTCACAAAGCCAAGCGCAGTAAATAAACAATTACACATACAGGTACATCGCACGCACCGAGTCTTTCCCAAACCGAAGGCAAAGGGAATTTTAAACACTCTCAAAATTCGCCAGAGGGAAGAGTCCCGGTGCCTTCAAAGGATCAATGTTAACTGAGATTGACAAGTCTCTTCTCAGTGGAAGCGATACATACCAGAAGACAGGGAGATTAAAAACACGTTAGGGGGCAGAAAGAAAATAGCTGCCAAGGTGGAATTCTGTCCCGCACAGCAAGGCTTCAGCGATGTGAGGAAATGAATAAGTTTTCAGGCCGATACAGGCTGAGGGACTCGATTACCACTAGCCAGCTCTACAGAGTATGCTGAGCTCCCTCACAGACAGACTGAGCGCCCAGGTGAGAGAACATGGAGGTGAGGCTGGACAGCAGAGGCGAGACTAAACCTGGTCATCATCCAGTGCAGAATACCATAAAGACACACACGTATCTCAGCCAGGCATAATGGCACAGGCCTTTAGCCACAGGCTGAGGCAAGAGGGTGGCAAGTTCAAGGCCACCCTGAGCTGAAGAGCAAGCTCGAGGTCAGGATGAGGCACAACAGAAAGATGCTCTCAAAAACAGAAAGTCAGCACCGGGATGTCACTCAGTGGTGGAGAACTTACCTGGTCAGTCAGGCGCTGCATTCAGTCTCCAAGACAACAGAGTGAAATGGTAATTACGGCCATAACAGTAGTAGCAGTATAGACAGGAGGGTCAGCCTTACAGCCTTTCGCCCCTGAAGCCAACGCTAGTCAGATATTTGGGTCCCCTCTGTGCTCTGGCCTTAGGTTCTCCAGGACCTGACTCTGATCAACAGATCCACCAGATTCAGCAGGCCCCCATGCCACCACCCGGAAGTGCTTCTCTTGGTACCTGGGCCATTCCAGCATCCCTTCCTCCTGTCTTCCCTCCTCTTGGTGCCCACTTCCCAACTCATCTACTGTGCAGCCTCAGGTTCCACCCCACCACTTAGGAGTGATGGATGCTGTCTTCCATGCAGAGAAAACCATCTGGGAACAGACAATGATCATCGGTCCCTCACCCCACTGAGGCAAAGGCCTCGTAACTCAGTGTCTCTGTTGATCTCACCTACGACGCCATGCAGCCCAACGACGCTTTAATAACCTAAAGTGTTGAGTGCTAAGAAAGCCTTCCCAGCCCTAATGGGGCAATCCTGGAGAAAGGGCTGTCATGGAAACACCTCTGCATATCATACATATCCTGTGAGGCCTCCAGATAACGATGCTGAAAAAGCCACTGTCATCACACAGGGGTGGAAACAGAATGAGGAGAGCAATGGGCATGATGGAGAAGGCTTTTCTGATACTAGGTGGACAGACAAAAACCCCAGTAGACATAACTGTGAGCCCTTAAAGCCCCTCCCACAGGGAAGACCTGGCTTGCCATAGGGAGCAATAGAGAAAGGAGGGTAAGACGAATTAACCGTGTCCGCATGGCACGAGAGGGAATGATGTCTTCCATGTGGTACAGTATCGGTTACTTTTTTCACTACAGTGACAAAACAGCTGGCAAAAGCTACTGAAAGGGGGTTTATAGTGTGAAGGTCGGCCCATCATGGTGGCAGGAGTGTGGGGCAGCTAGTCACATTGCTTCTACAGTCAGGAAGCAGAGAGAGATGAATTTGAACGTTTCTCTCTCTCTCTCTCTCTCTCTCTCTCTCTCTCTCTCTCTCTCTCTCTCTCTCTCTCTCTCTCAATTCAGTTCAGAACTCCAGCCTATGAGATGGCACTGCCCACACTCAGAGTGGGTCTCTCCTCCTTGGTGAAAGCTTTCTGGGAATCCCTGACACACCAGGCTGTGCTTCAACTGTGAATTTAGATCCATGGAAGACAGACGTGAAGATTAGCAGGGGTAGAACTGCCTGTGGTACAGGGTCTTCAAGAGCTCAGCCAGACCCCGGGAAACACTTAAAAGATCCAGAAAATCCTTAAAAATCCTTAAAAGCTCTAATTATGGTGGGAAGTTTGGTGACAGGGAAATTAAGTACTCCGCTGCCTCAAAAGACACAATTAAATAAGAAAAGCCACCAGATAGAAACAGACATATATAATTCATCTGACCTCTGAAGGGCCCCTCTCTAGCATGCATAAGGAGCACCCTCAAATCAATAATTAAATAGACAATTGACAGGCAAAAGGCTGGAAGAGACGCTTAAAAGAAACAATGAAATGGCTCAGGAAAGCTGCCCGGCCTCCAGGAAATAAGAGGCAGGTCACCAGGAGCTTCCCCCTGTACTCACAGTCAGCGAGAAGCCAGGGCACAAGGTGAAGGGACACAGACACTGACGCTAGTCGCTGGCCCTGCAAACTGGAACAAACCCCTGGGGAAAGGGCTTGGCCTGGGAAGCGATTGCACAATTGTTGTTTCCTTTCTCATCTTTTTTTTTTTTTTTCAAATCATTTATACACAAACTAAAGACAAAGGGAGAGGTGACTCTCACACAGAGAAAGAAGGTGGGCACTGAGAGCACAAAACAGGCATGGCTTTATCTCACACTTTAAAAAGCAAAGCCCAGCACTCACAGTTGCATGTGTAAGCACTGACCCTACAAAGCAAACGGAGAAAGGTGTTGTTACGATGAAAGTTGCCAGAACCAACTTGTCTCTAGGACAGGGAGAAAGCAGTATCGGGAGTATGAGAGGACATGTGGGCTCCATGTCATCTACCGAAGGGTCATGTCTCGGGGGCTCCGTTTGTGATCCAGCACTGAGGTGTCTGTGACTAAACAGCCGGGCTTTCTTTCTCTTCTGTCTGTGTCCTCTCTAGAATGGCAGCAATGTTACAGACATTAAAGGAAAGGAAAAACAACTCTGCGTTTATGTTACGTACAGATCCTTTCAGGCAACAGGAGCCACCAAAACAAAGTCGTAAATGAAAGACATCACAAGATTGAAGAACAGAGTGCATGCTAGGGATGGCTCCCACTGGGCTCCAGGGCAGAGTCAGGACATGTGAGTGGGGATTGTAGTTAAGGAAGCCCTTTGATACAAGATAGAGAGACAATGATGGATGGATGGATGGATGGATGGATGGATGGATGGATAGATGGTTGATATACAGATAGATTCTAGGTATGTAGATAAATAGGTGGATAGATAGTTTGGTAGCTAGATGGTAGATGCTAGACAGATAAGGTAGATATATTTTAGGATGAATGTTTTAAAGATTTGTGTGTGTGTGTGTGTGTGTGTGTGTTGTGTGTGTGTGTTGTGTGTGCGTGTGTTTGTGCACGCACGTACACTCAGAGGCCAGAGGCATCAGATCTCCCTAGAAGTGGAGTTACAGGAGGTTGTAAGTCTCCTAACCTGGGTGATGAGAATCAAGCTTGTATTTTTTTTTTTAAACAAAGTCTCACTTTGTTGCCCAGGCTGGCTTTGATCTCCTGGCAATCCTTCCCTAAATGAAAGGAATAAACACTTGCAATGCCACCAGTGAGATGCCCTCACTTAATTCTGTGGTATGTAGTCTTTATCTTCATGCTGGTTTTAAAATACCTTTTAATCTACACGAATGCAATGCCAGGCATGCGGCAAGTGTTCTATAAATGCTTTTCCCTCCTTCCCAGGATCATAGGAAGCTGCTTCTATTATTTGGGCTGGAACCGTGATTCTGATCCAATCATCTCATAAACCACAAAACAAAAGAACACGTTCCTTTGTTTTTTTATTCTACAACTTTGACTTTATGGAATTCAATAGCGTCTGGTTTTTCCAGCAGAGCTGCTGCAGCGGTGTGCACAAATATTACCATCTAGTGTTTGTGGAGCACTCATCCGGGGAAGGACAAGGCACTAGACACCGTGTGAGAGATATTTAAAAGACAGGCAGCTATGGCAACCCGCAGACAAGAAGTATCGATAGGAAAAAAAACAACTCGGCTTTCTTCCGGAAATACTTAATTACATCTGGACATATTTGCATATTTTCTTTATGACACTCTTATTTTAAAAAACAAAAGACATATAAAAGAATCACAAGCTAGAAAGGGAAAGAAAAAACCCATCATTTTTTAGTTTAGGGGAAAACACTGGAGTGCAAGACTCTCTCCATGCCTTCTTCTCCATTTGGAGGCTGCTATGTTTGCTCCCAATTTCTGGCTGCCCACTGACACCTTCCACCAGGCCCTCACACAGGAAGACCTCCCTCCTGCTGCATCTATGACACATCACTGGCCCCACACGCCTCACCTTGAGGGCTGCTTTGACATCTCTCCTCTTCTCCACCCACATCTCATGAGTCAGCTTGCACACGTGGGATGCCACCTCAGCCTCTCCATGCCCTTCTTCTACTCCTTCACCTACTGACTCAGCTTTCTTCCCCGTTGCTACGGAGAGTTCCCTGCTCAGCACTTGCTGGGTGAAAGGCTGAGCCGTTACCCCTGACGTCATCCCAACAGGACGGACAATGTGACATCAGAGAATGCGATGGTTCCCAGCATCCCAAGGACACTGTCAATACTCCTAACAAGACATTGCCCACTCCGGACGGGATGCAAGTTCCAGATGCCGGAAATTCCTTTTGATTCTCTCACATCTTTTAACTTCATGTCTATGGGACTTTACTTAAGGACTCCATTGGCTTGAAATATATCTTTCATTACATCAATCTTCTATTTATCTTCCCCATCTTACAAGTGTATGCACCTCACCCTGAGGTCCCCTCTCTCCCCCTCAGACATAACTGTAGATCTCCCTGCTGTGGGCAAGCTCAGGACTCTTCCCCAGTCACATATAGCATCTCCAGGACCCTGAGGGCTTCATCAGTCAGTAAGTAGCAGCCATATATGAATTGTCTCTATAGAGCGGACTCCAAGGACACAAGGTGAATAAAATGTGGTCAACTCTGACCACATCAGGTCTTCCTTGCTAGTGTGGGAGGCAACAGAGAAGAATCAGATACTCAAGACTGCATGGGGAACTGATGCTCAGAATGAGAAACAAGGATAGGAAGGGATGATTCCAGAATTCTGCAGGGTGGGAAGACCTCTCAGGGGGAAGGGCAGTGGGGAGGAGATGAGACCTTAAGGGGAATGGATGCATCTGAGTTGAGATAAAGGACAAAGAGCGTGTGGAAGGGAAGAAAGTTTGTCCCAGATGAAGGGACAAGAGCCTTTGAAGACCTGGGCCAGGAAAAAACGTGTGCTGCCCACAGCACAGAGACAAGTGAAACTGGATTCTGAGGACAGAAACAAATGTCTAGAATCAGGCCACAGTCTCCAGTCTCTGATGTTCAGGGGCTTGCAACTTTCAACTGACAGCAGTAATAATACTATGTCAATTAATTCAGTCACAGGTCAAACAAGAACTGCAGCCCTTTGTGGTTTCAAGGCCTCCCTCCATCTTCACACTGCTGCTGGACAGCTCAGGAGCCAGGCTGCACGGCCACCACCATCTTTGTTACTGACTGACAATTCTCTCCGACTAAAACTGAGACCTAGTGCCTTCCATGTTTCCCTTCCCTTTGACCATCTTAGACTACGAGCTCTTCCTGTAGACCCCTGATCCTCTTCCTTTCTTCTGTAGGATGACTGAGCACAATTGCTACCACTAGGGAGCTGATCACCACATCTGAGTGTTTGTGTGAGTTCCCTGGGGGAAATATAGTAGGTTTTATTACTGAAAACTACACAGAAGTCCAGGTTGATGCATTTTCCCCAAATGAAAATTTTTCTTTATTGTCTTCCAACTTGATAGTTTCTGATGAATAGTCATTTTTCTTTCTTCCTTGCTTTTCCTTTGAATTTTTTTTCAATATTTTCCATTTATCTTTTGGATTTTGCTTTAATTCTTTTCATAATTTGTATGTTTGTCTGTTGTGTTGATCATGGTTGAGGGTCTCTGAGCTTTGTGGTTGTGTGGGTTTGTGCCTTTAACTATTTTTTTTAACTTACGAGTCATAACTTCTCAGGGATTTCTTGTGCCACACCCTTCATCCTTGCTTCTAGCATTTCAGTTTACTTCTGTTAGAAACCTGGCCTTTCCACATGCCTCTGTAGCCTGCCGTGGTCTGAGTTTGTATTTTTGAGTTTAAATTTGGATGATTCCTTTGACCTAGTTTCACATTTTCCTAGTGCTCGCGGCGCACCTGAGTCCACTGGGAAGTCTGTCTGAAGAAGTCTCCTTCTCAGTTACTCTAATGTATCTTTCTAATCCCTGCCCACCCCCACCCCCAACCACTGGAACTTCCTACACGTTCTGAGCACTCTGTCTTCCCCAACAGAGCCTTGACACAATGACCGTGCTTACGCTAAGTTTCCATCATGATGTTACCTTAGCTATGTTTCTCTTTGCCATGGACAAATATCTGACGGAAGCACCTTAGGGAAGATGGTTCATTTTGGTCCACAAGTCGGAGGTACAGCCCATCACGGAGGGAAGGTGTGGCTGCATGAGGGGGCGGCGGCTCTTTATAATGTATCAGTTGTCAGGAAGCAGAGAGAGAGATGGGAGATTTTCTGTCTTTATTCCCCAGCCAGCCATAGCCCACGGGATAGAACAGCCTGCCTTCAAAGCAGATCTCCTCTCCTCAGTTAGAGCCTTCCAAGGCATCCTAATAGGCATCCAAACTGTGTCTTCCAGATAATTCTAACTCTGTCCTGTCGCCCATGGAGACAGGTGGTGCTCTGGGTACTTTGTAAGCTTCAGGTCACACAGGCAGTGTTTGTTTGCCCATGGCTGCACAGTAAGGACAGAGTCTGCTTGTGTTCACCCCTTTCTCAGACTCTGACATAGGTACCCTGGTGCAGGCGTCCCACACCCGCATCTGTCTTCCTTGGATTCGCCCTTCTGACCTTTGGGTTCTGAGCTTTTGTGGCTTGCAGCCTGACACGTCTGCAGGCTTCAGTAAGAAGTGCAGTGCTGGGCTTCTCCTAATGACAGGCTCCTGAGCAATCCTCCCTGCTTCTCCCATCCTGAGGGAAAGCTGTAAGTACAGTCTATTTAACTATGTCAACGTATGTGCCTGGCTTATAACCAGGGCCTGGGAAAGATATAAGAATTCTGCTCAACATCTAGGAATCCTTTGGTGTGAGAGAGAGAGTGCCCCAAAGTCATCCACAGGTTGTTATGCGTGCATTGGGCCCAGGCAGATGTGGGGTCACCCCTCTTCCCTTCAGCATGCTATCTTTACCCTAATCTCTTTACTCAGGAATGGCAAAAGCAAGTCCTCCAGGAAGCCTGTCACAGGGTTTCTTCCCTTCTCTTCTCAAGTGTCACTTGTGTGGAGAGGCCTCCCTTAAATAGAATCTCCGTGACCTAATACACAGTCCTGGGCTGGCTCTTCCCACGCTGATACACACCCACCTCTGCTCCTAGAACTTGAGCATGGGTATTGTTTTTTGACAGTCACCTCTGGGAAGTGGGAGGTGCCTGCGCAGAAGGACAAGATTAGTCCACTTCTCTGCTTTGCCCCCCGGCATCCACCCGCCTCTCAGGCACGGGATACATCAAGAAACCCTTTAAAACATTTGCAAACTTGCTTTAAATCAGTTTCTTAAAGAAGACTACAGGAGCTGCCCACCTGCAGCAGTTGAGCTGCAAGGTTGAGGCTACAGCAAGGGGTATCTGGTTTCCACTTTCATAAGCCCACATTAACTCACAATGACCCCCATCTCTAGTGTCCAGCAGAGGCCAGCCAAGTATCTGCCTATAGGGCTGTAAAGTCATAACCACTGAACCTTTGACAGAGCACAACAGCAGTCCCAGATGAGACACCAAAGAATGGCATGGCATATGTGACCCACTGTAACTGGCTCCATGGGGCCACGAAGCTGTATCTCTCTAGGCTGCACCTTGCCGATGCCAATGGCTGGGGTCAACACTGCCTTCATTCACCCTGACACAGCCCATAACTGACTGTCAACCTTGTCCCAAACCTGCGTCGTCGGGAAGCTGCCAGAAAGTACTCAGCTGCGGTGGTGGTTGAATTTGGTTGTCAACTCGATTGGAGCTGGGATCCATTAAGACAGCAATCCTCAACCTGTGGCTTGCAACTCCTTCGTGTGTCAAACGACCTTTCATGGGGGTCACCTAAGACCATCTGCATATTGGATATTTATATTATGATTCATAGCAGAATTACAGTTATGAAGTAGCAATGACAATAGTTGTATGGACCACAACACGAGAAACTGTATTGAAAGGTGTCAGCTTTAGGAAGGTTGAGAACCACTGCACTGAGAGATGTACCTTTGGACCGATCTGTGAGATTTAGACAGCCCCAAATACAGAGAAGTCTGAGGGCCGCTTTGCCTGCCTGTCTTTGCTCCCTGCTGGTGAGTGCATCTGCTCTGTTGCTGCTCTGAAGCCATCCATTTCTGACATTAGAGGGTTCCTCTGTTTTCAAATGTAGACTGAACACCATCAGCTCTCCAAGAATCTTCTAGGCCTTCAGTGCCAGACTGGAACTGGTGAGACATCCAGCCTCGTGGGTTCTCAGCCTCCAGAGGGTGCAGACAAGCCACTGCAGGACTGCCCAGACCATCTAATGAATCTCCTTACATCATTCATTCCTTCAGATCTCCTCCCAGGGAGAATCGTGTTTGCAGCATGGGACCATCAGACAAGGAGCGTACATTCTCGCCTTTTAGGTCCTAGCTTTGTGCCTGGTGTCATATAGCATGATGCTATTCACCCATGTTCACTTTTTGGACCTCCTGTTGATGTTGTACTGAGCATCTTTACTTGAATTGAGCTCTAAGGAGCTGATGCCAGTGTGGAGTGAACATTTTCTGTGGTACTTACAATGGACCTGTGTGACCACAGCTGGCAATTCCATTTCTGTCCTCTGTGGTCTGGTATTGGGTTTGCTCCTCAGAGTCCCCAGGGATTAAGTTAAACACACCTTGGTGCATATATGTACAGCTGTTATCCTGGAGTCAGATTTTGCTCAGCCCTCCTCCATCCCAGACTCCCCAGAGAAAGTCTGCTCCAAGGAGGGATGAAAGCTGTCTGAGGACCCTGGCCTGGAGATGTCCATCCTAGGAGTATTTCTTCCTTCCTCACAGAGGATAGCTGAGAGAATAGAGTATAGCGCAGGCAGCTTTGGAACTCAGCCAAGCACCACTGGCTGGGCTGTGGATCTTGGTACAGAAGCTCCTCTGAGCAGCTCCGGTAGCAACAAAGTTTCTTTCTCACTAGCTGAAGAGACACACATCTGATGTGGGAATTGTTAGCAAGTTCACAGATGGGCCCAGGTGGGAGGAGAGTGTGTGTTCTGTGCCAGGTTACAGACAGGTGTCCTGTGGGCAGATGCCACACCATGGCTGCCAGCATCACTCATCAGTGTCCAGCTCAAGTTTGCAGTAGAGTCGCGTGGGCACCGGTTGGAAGCAGGACACTGTAGCTCCTGATGCCCAAGCAAAGTCAAGGTGACTCAGACAGGCTATCCCAGATGCCAGGCGAAGAGTAGATTTAGACTTTCCTAGGTTCCTCTCCCTGTGAAAAACCATAACATTCCAACGGAAACTTGACTATCCTTCTAAAGAAGCATTAAATACTCCAAACTAGCCATGTACAGAGGAAAGCCAGCAGACAGTGTCACCTGTCAGCATCAGGCTGCCTTGCCCCTGGCCCAGTGTTTCAGCTCCCTCCATGATCCTGGGCACTTCTGTTTGTATCTATGACCTCCATAGTGTGTGCAAGATGTGCCCTGAATGCCTGCCTTTCCAGTTGGCCTTGGTACTGCCTTGTCCCACTCAAAGACCCTATGCTTGAAGACACTGGACCCCAAGCTCACAGCCACCCACCCCTCAGATGGTTGAGGCTGGAGGAACTAAGAGGCTGGAAGAAGAGCTGCAGGCAACTCTCCACTCCGACTGGAAGCTGGAGGTGCTGCCTTACTTCCAGGAACAGAAACGAGGCTAGGTGACTATGGGATGGCAGAGAATTCAGCTTCTCTCTGCTGTCACCGAGCCCCTCCATGTGCTTGCAGAGAGGGGCTAGATGCTTGGGGATCTGGAACAGCTTTCCTGTCACTGGAGCCCCGAGAAATCAATCTCTGTACCACTCATGGTCCCTCTGGGGTTTGTTCCATTCCTCTGCTTGGCCAGTCTTCAGAGACAATTCTCCTGCTCCCGAAGGAGAAGCAAACCTCAGGTGGCTTCGGGGCTCTGCTGGGAAGGGAGGTTGATGGACGGTTATGCTGAATACAAAAACACTCAGCCCAAGAAAGATGTACCCTAAACCTGGAGCTGCCCTGTCCTCTCCCTAAATGAGACCTGAGGGATTACCAGCTTTCAGCAGGCTAGGAGCCCTCCCCAAACAGCTCAGAAATGTGTCTCCTTTGTCTTCCCGTCTTAACTTGGAAGTGGGGTTTGCAAACCTAAAGAAGAAAGAAAACCTCAAACAGATGTGACTTGAGGGATGCACTCACACTTTTCTAATTAAATATTTTATTATTAATAATAATTGTGCTTCATGTGTGTGGAAGAACGCATATGCCATCGCACCCAAGCGAGGACACAGGACAACTTTAGGGACTCAATTCCCTCTTCTTTGCACCTTGGCGAGAAGTTTATTTCTACTGCTCTGCATACACTGGGAAGCTGACCTGTGAGCTCACAGTAGAAGTGCAGGGAATGCAAGTGCTTCTCTCCGTGGGATCTGGGGTTAAGTCTCACCTAAGCACACTAGTGCTTGTGTATCTATGGCACGCTGGAATTTCCCACAACAATTCTCATTTCAAATATTCTCTCTCCTTGCTACATGTGTGTGAACTCAGACTGGAATATATTTCCCGGTATAGACGGCTGGATCCGATCTCTGTTGCTTTCAGGGGTTGAATGTTAAAGCTCACCCCTTGTCCTCAGAAGGCGTCCTTTCTGCAAGAAAAAGAGCCTTACACCTGTGAGAGGGTGTGTTCTACAAGTCAGGCTGGGATTCAGGGTGAAGGATGAGACAGGAGGCAGAGCAGAGCCCTCCAAGGCTCCTTCCTGAGGCTATTTGTACCTGGGAGAGCCTGTCTCCAGGACAGAGAAAGGCCAGCTTTCTGGGACATACTGTGGTGGCAGAAGGAGCTCTGTCTGCCCTCATACCACCAGCCTCACAGATGCCCTGTTCTGCACCCAGCCTTTCAGTGTGTCACTTTATTGTATCCAGTGCCTGGGTGAGGTGAGGACACATTCTAAAGACTGCCACAGGGGAAGATAAATCCACGTCCTGGAGGATGATGGGAGGAGGAACCCCAACTAAGTCCTTGAGGTCTCTGTTTTGTGTTTAGCAGGCCCTTCTCTGGCCTATTGATGTTTGCTGAGTTCCGTGTCCTGCGCACAGGACACGTTCCCACACTACACTTGTGTTCCTACGGTGTCTCATAGTAATCACGACACGTTCTTCCCTGCTGTCCAAGCAAAGAAGCTCAGTAGCATCTACAGGCTCCCAGATAGTCTGGGAAACAGCTTCCTCTGGGCCATTCTTCCTCAAGTCCAAAGTCCCTCCTATGGCTCACTGCAGTACATATATTAGCATCATAAGCCCCCCACAACACCCCCCCTTGCCCCACCCCCGCACACCGCCAGTGCAAAGCCTCGGTATTGTCCTTTTTGCTACTAAATAACATCAACAAAAGTAGCTCAGACCCTCAGACCTCAGCTTCCCTGGTTTAGGAGACATCATCATTCACTCCGCCAGCCCCGGTTCCACTGCCCCTCTTGCCCGCCCCCTATGCCCCACCCTACTCTGCCCCACCCTGCCCTACCTGCACGTGGTTCGATCCTTACAGGTGCCACTCTGGCCTGATGAGGTGGCTTTGCCCCTGGTGAATCTGAAGAAAGGTAAACTGGAGCTTTGCAAGACCTGTGGAGGGCATGCAGGACCACCCAGGGCAAGCCGCACTCTCTCACTACAGTATAGAATCCAGGCCCGTAACCTCCAAGGCTCTGCACTGCCTTTGAAAACAAGACACACACACACACACACACACACACACACACACACACACACACACACACACACACTGCCCCATAGGAAGACGTTAATGTCTAGTGTGCCTCGTGACTGTGTTCCTTTAACTACTGGTTCCTTGAAAACAAAAAAACAAAACAAACAAACAATCCCAATTCAGGAAATGCTTAAGATATGTAGGCAAACACCATAGTAGAGGGTTCACTGACTCCAGGAGGTCTTAAAGTTTTAACATGCTTTGTGTCAGGAACATTGAGGGAGGAGGCTTTTAGTCACAGCTGGCCGAAGCATGCTAGCATGGGACTGCTGTGTGTTCATGGCAGGATTCGGATACGCTATACTCTGAGAAACACTGACAGCCAGAAGAATATGAACCGAACCCCTTTCTTCATGGAGCATCCTGCTCTAAAGCCGCTGGGAATATTGGATTTGTGAATACCAAGAGATTGCTAACAAGGGGCCATATATAGATACAGAGTGAATATATTACGTATATGGGATTTTAAATATGTACATAAATACAATATATACACAATGTATACATAAATGTATCTGTATATAAAATATACATGTTATTGTGTATATATACATATGTGAATATATATGTATAAATATACATATATATGTGTGTGTATATATATATATATATATATATATATATATATATATATATATATATATATATATATATATATATATATAAAATAACCCATCCATCCTGGTAGGTTTTAATTTCTTTACAGAGCATAAAACCCAGTTCAGAAGTTTGTTCCTTGCCCAAGGCTGCCTGGTGCCTGTGTTGGGACTTGTGGTCCCCCTGGCCGCTTGCAGCTCACTGTGCAGTTCTCGGATGCCCCTCCCAGAAGCATCCTCTACTTGTCTTTGTGAGCCAGGGCTCCGTGGGCGGGGCCCCTGCAGGAACATTCAGCCCTCAATGTCTTCACCGCTGTGTGCATTCCTGGAGATATACTCTGTGTATTGATTACTGACAAAATTTGGGAAGCAGGCACATTCTCAAGACAGAAACAGTGAATAGTGAAGCTAAATCACACTTCTATCCCATCTTCCGGTAGCTTTGTGACTGGGCGGAGCAATATCCCCCGAGCTATAACTTAATTCAGCCCCAATATAGAGAGAACAATTACCAAGTGGGAAGGCTAGTGAGTTTACGTCAGTGACAAATATTTTCATTTGTTCTGCGGTCCCCAAAACTCATACTCAGTCTTTTGAGTGATGCGTACAGAATAAACGGCAAGTTGTAGAAGAGTCAAGATCTCTTATCTCATTTTACAACAGTTACTCACAGAGATTATAGATGCGGAATTTGGTGGAAATAAAACCTCAAACAACTAATGAGTACCCAGAGGGGAAGAAGGTGGTTTCGCTAGCTCTCTGTGAGGTCTTTTGAGTTATTTATTGTCTCTTTGGTCCTTGGGTTGCAGGGTACAGTAGTCTCTGACTGCTGACCATGGAAGCTGGTGACACCCTGTCAGAGGCTGACTCATCTGCCCTGTCCACTGCAAAACTCCGTCCTCACCCCCACCCCTCACCTCCCTGCATCCCATCCACCAAGATGGGTTCACACACTACTTTCTGAAAAGATGAAGGGGTTTAGATGATAAACAGGAGAGAAAGGAGCGTCTGCTTTCGGGGGAAGGGGACAGTGAAGCAATGGAGGCTGCAGGGGCCTCCGTCTGCTGTGGTCTCCCCGGAATGTCTCTGTGAAGGAGCGAAGGGTGGCTTGCTCTGTGGTGTTGTAGGCTTGGGAAGAAACCCACAGGGCTTGCTGAGCCATGAATGCTCTCTCAGACGGAGAAGGAAGCACCTCTCAGCCCTGCTACTCAAAGTGTGACTGGGAAGCCCACCGGCAACCCACCTCCTGGAACCAGCTGTTTCTCTTAAGGTTCCGGAACCCCAACAGTGCCAGCAACTGTGGCAGGTATTCACAGACAGGAGCCTGCAGGGCGAGTTCCCTATTGAAGCTGTAGCAGTCAGCTAACCACAGCCACAGCGACATCCTGGGCTCCACTCGGGCCGGGTCTCAGGGTGGAGTCCGCAGGGTGCTGAGGAGCAGGCAGTGTCCACAGTCTGCCTGGGTGCTACCCAGAGCAAAAAGCTCTTTGCCTTGGGGCAGATGTTGTTATAAGGCCACAGTTAGTAGTTGTTGGCAAAAGCTGGCACCTTTCTAAGGAGTCGCAGAGGAATGACATTACCCAAGCTCTTTGTGTCGGGGGAGGGGTGGGGGCATGCAGAAACTGTCACCCATGTAGGGGCAGACTTCTTGCTTGTAGCTCCTGGGTCTCTGTTACCAACAAGACTCCTTTACCTGGCATTCTCTCATCCCAAGTCTCACCTGTGCGCAGTGTGGAGAGTGCCACAAAGCCAGAATCTCTAGTGTGAGGCCCAGGTAGCAGTGTCCTTTAAATCACTCCAATGATTCTAACCCACACCAGAGCTCAGAAACACTGTCCAGGGCTGGTGAGTAGAGGAAGAGAGTTCCAGTGCTGTTTAACAGGCGAATCTGGGAGTCCTCAGGCCTCTGGGCATGCCTGTAGGGGACTGTCTTGATTATGCTAATTGATGTGGGAGGACTATTTCCTATGCAGGGGATCATGCACTGTATCTTAAAGGAGAAGCTGCACTCAGCCCTAGCAGGCATTCATTGCTCTCTTCCGGCTGTAGACACCACGTGACCAGTTGCTTCAAGCTTCTGCAACTGCTGCCTGTCTCCCTAGGCACGATGGACTTGAACTGTGAGCTAAAAGAAACACTTTCTCCCATCAGCCACCTTTACCTGGGCATTTTATTACCAGACAGGAAAAGGAGTTAAAACAAGGAGTGCCCTAAAAGAGAAGACATTCCTCCTCAACCTTTAAGTGCACTACTATGGGCTAGCTATAAAATGCCCCTGAAGGGGCCATTGTGTTTGGACACTTGGTCCCCAGCTTGTGACACTACTTTGGGAAGTTAGGGATCACTTAGGAAGTGAGAGCTAGTTAGGAAAGATGGGTGGGTCAGTGACGGGCGTGTCTTAGGTGCATATGGCCTGCCTTTGCTTCCTGCCCCTGTCCCCTGCTTCCGCTTCCGATCTGCAGGAATGTGGGCACGCAGCTCCATGTTCCTGCTGACTCAGCCACAACTGCTCTATGCCTTGCATGCCACGAGGGACTGTCTGCCCTCAAACCACGAGCCAGGGCAAATCTGTTCCCCCTTGAGTTGGTCCCAGAGATGAGGCAGGAATCTAACAAAGGATCTGAAATCACTAATAACCCTAGTTGACATGAAAGCTCTCTGGGTGTGGGATGGAAGCTAGAATGTCCTGCGTATTGGATTCCCTGCTTTGAGTTTCCAGGTATGTGAGTGAGTGCATGTGTACACACACATACAATCTCCATCTTGAACCCAGACTTAAATACCCATTCCCTCCACCTTTCCAGCATAGCATGTAAGTCACACGCCTCACCTGACCCAGGTTACTCCCAAATTAAAATATTAATGAAAGATGGGCTGACTGATTCCACAAAGTGCTTTTAGAACTCTGCTGTGTGGCTTCATTTAAAAAATCCATGCATATTTAATTTTCCCTTCATTGGGAATGCATTTATAATAATAATAATAATAATAAGCAATTTCCTCAGAGGATAGAGGAAGTAAGACAGATGGGCAGGGAACATCAGAGCTGTCAATTGTGGGGAGGCAACCCCATGCCTTTTCATTACTGCTACACTCTGTCAGGATGTCACCTACCTGTACCTAACTGCACAGGAAGTGTCCTAACATGGAACACTTGCCAGCACACCAGGAGATATGGTGGACTGTAGAACAGCCTTGCAGTGCAGGTCTGCAGGTGCTGAGGCACTGTCGCCTGGATGTGCAGGTATTGTTCATCAGACCGAGCAGAAGTGGAAGGTGCCTGATTTTTCTTCTTCTCTGGCTGCAGTGAGTGCCAGCACCAAGCTATTGACACACATGCGGGTGGCAGGGGAACCATCCTATCATGCCAGGGTGACATTCTCCTGTCTGCCCGAGGCTACTGTGCTGATCAGAGTCCAACCCACAGCAGGGTCACCCTGACTTTGATCCCTGTGGGTCTTGTCCTTGTGTGACTGTGTGACTGTGATACTAGGGGCCCTGCCTTCCTCACAGCCTCGTAACCTTTACCAGAGCTAGGATGGGGTACTTGCTTGGTCTCTCCGGCTGCCACATACTCACTCAGCCACTGCAGCTGATGCTGTCTCCTCTAGGCCCAAAACTTGGTGCCTCTCAAGATTCCTTGCCTCCCTCCTGTCTTCCCATCCTCTCTCTCTTTATCATTCTTTCCCTCCTCCTTCCTGGAAATTGCTGCCTGCTATCTGATGCTCTGCACTCTGGAGGACACTTGGGCCATTCGAGCTTTCATAAGAGCACCGGGGGCCGGCCTTACTCTCAGGAGCTTGTGCATGGAGCTGTAGGCTGCTCTCAAGGGGTGGAGTAACAAGAGTGATATTGGCAAGGAAACAGCAGTGTGGGGTCTAGGTCAGCATTGAGAACCAGTTGTAGGCTTAGAAACTATCTGGTAAGAACCTGTCTGGGGCTTGGTGCACTGTGTGTGACGGCTCTGGACTCTGGACTCTGGTAACAGGCAGCATTTTCTCTGTCTCCCGATCCTTAGCTTCTCCTTTGTTCCACACAGCCTTTGTGCTGAGGCTCAGGAGGCGGCCATGGCCCCAACCTGTGACTGAGTGTCGAGTGGCTAAAAGTCGAGCAGAGAAGGAGCCAGTGTGGTTTGGAGAACAGTGTGTGTGCAGAAGTCCTGGAGACTCTGGGGAGATGCTGGCGGGAAAGCTTTGCTAGGATTCACCACTGACCACCAAGCACGGGGTGATGAATTTGTTGGGATTTGGGTTAGCAGCAGCCCGGGAGGTTTAGCCATGTGCTCTGGACCATCACATCCCGAGAATGTTCATGGATGGTGGGGTAGAAACTCTCAAGCTTAATCACTGGGAAATCTTTACGGAACCTGCCTGAACCCTCCAGTTGCTGGGATTACAGATGTGTGCAGCTGTGTGCCTGGCTACTTGAAGAAACCTTTCAACAGCGAACCTTCTGCAAAGAGGAAGCGGCATAATATGCCAGATCAGCAGCACGCCGCCTTGGAAGCAGGCATGTGTGACTAGAGTTCTGTATACAAGTTTCATCCCCAGCATGCCAGACTTCCACATCTACCCATCTGCACCCCTTAAAGGGACCGTTGCCCACCCCTGTCACGTTATGGATCAGCACTGTGTAAACGTACAGACTCCCAAGATGCTTGCTTCCTGTGCTCGGTGTTGGTAGGGCTTGCCCATGCCCCGTCACATGCTCTTGTGTTTATAAAAATATGGCTCTGATGGATTGCACTGTTGCTGGCGTGGCTCAGAAGAACAGTAAATAAAGCTAACATGCACTTTCTTGTACATGTATTTTGGAGATCTTTGTGTATGTGTTTATCCTGAGTGCATATTCAGAAGAGAGGCTATTGGCAGATTGTGGTGATCCCTGCCTGGGTTTTAGGTTTTTCCTGCTTTGATGCAGAATATGAATTACAGCTTCTGGAGGCCAACTTCCTGCTGGGTGATGATTGACACCCAGCACTTTCCATGCTTATTGTCTGCGCAAACGGGTTTGTTGGTTGAGTGCCTGTTCTGTGCTTATTGAATCTATTTTCCATGTTTTATTGGCGTTCTTTTGGTCTATATAACCAGAGCTTGAATTTCTGGTGTCTTCTCCACTTTGTTATTTTTCTCAGAGGTGTCCTTCAATAAACTGAAGTTTTCAGTCTCAGAGAAATTACATTTATCTTTTCAATTTCTCCATAGTTAGAGATGTGTGTGCGTGTGTGTGTGCGTGTGTGTGTGTGTGTGTGTGTGTGCACATGTGCTCTCTCTCAGGTGCCCACCTGCATGCCTCTGTGCTGTTTCTGTGTGTCTCTTATGTGTGTTTTGTTTAAAACCTTTTGGCTACATGAAGGCTCTGAAATGTTCTTTCCTGCTCGTCTTCAGGCTTGTTTTTATATTTATGTTCATATCTACAATCTGGATGGAATCAATTTTTTCAGATGAGTTAGGTACTCAGGATGCAATTTGTTAAAGTCAAGTGCATTGAGGCACGATACACACTGCTGGGAACCCGCTGCAGCCAGGTGTGCTGCATGATGGGTTTTGGCCAATGCACACATGCACACAATGGGAATAAACCAAGGCATTTTTAGCCTATTTCCATCATCTCCCAGAGCTCCTTCAGCACCTCATAGCCCACAGTCGCGCACCCTGACAACACCCTGACAGCATTCTCAGATCACCTTGCCTTGATAACATCAGCAGAAAGCATCAGGCACAGGTTGAGTGTGAGTCTTGCACAGCTCAGGAATCCTGAGAGCTGCTTTCTCACGCTGCTGCCAACATCCCACTGTGTGGACATGTGATACTCCCATGTTCATCAACAACACCGATTTGGTTTGATCCAGTTTGGGGGTATTGTAAACAAAGCTGCTACAAAAGAACCAGGAATCTGCCCTTGTGTGAGTATTTGTCTAGATTTTTCTTGGGCAGATAACTAAAAGAGGTTTAACTTTATTTTACTAAAAACAGCCCTCCTTGCTTTCAACAGCCTCTCCCAGTTGTCTTCTCCCAGCAGAGAATACAAGCTTTACCCTCACCCCTCCCCAACTTCTTGGCACCCCATTCAAATCCTTGTTTGTTTCTGCCCTGGTTGTGTTAGGTGTGCAGTGGTTATCAATCTGCATTTCCCTAAGGGTCCCAAACCACAATATATCTTATCTTTCCTCTGCTGCAGTGTTTGTGTAGGCATTTTGTGCAATTTCTCACTACTGTTTTTAAGCTGTGAAGGTGATTCACACACACTGGATAGATACACACATCCTGTCAGCTATAGCTTGCAGGTAGCTTGCTGCTCTGTGATATTTTTATGCCTTTGTGGCGGTGAGTGCTAATTGTCAACTTGCAGGATGTAGAATCACTTGGGAGACTGACCTCTGGGCATACCTGTTGGGAATTCCTTTGGTTTACTGAATTGAATCATGACCATTGTGGGTGGCGCCATTCCCTGGCTGGGGTCGCAGCACCTACCACCCTCTGCATCTTGACTGTGAATGTGAGGTGGGCCAACTGCTTCAGCGTGGACTGCACCCTTGAACTGTGAGCCAGAATTAAACCTTTGTCCCTTAAGCTGCTTTTGTCCGGGTGTTTAACTAAGACAACCTTTCAATGATTTCTTTATAGAGTAGCTTTTAGCTTGAATTATGTCAAATTTAGGAAGTATGTTGTGGAGTGTGGGGTGTGGGGGGTTTACAACTTCTTTTATTCCTAAAACTTCAGACCCAAGAAAATTTAAAAGGTTTCCTTGTGTGGTTTATTACCTGAGAATGCTTGTGTTCGGGGATTTTGCAATTAAGTCCGTGGTCCACATCCGGTCAATTTCCATACATTTCAAGGTAGGGATCGGCTTCAGAGTCCCAGTATTGATGTCTAACTGTTCAAGCAAGCCCTTTGCTGAAATGTTTGCTGCCCTTTCTCTGTTGAAATACTGGTATTTTTATTGAAATGCAATCGGTTTACAGGTAAGCTGTCTTTACCCAGGCTGCTGCTGCCTGCTACTATGAATCGTCTTTCCTTAAAACCTTCATTGAGATGTGTTTTGCACAGCACAGAAGCTGCCTGTTTAAAGTGGACTGGTTAGAGGCTTCCAGTGTAGCCACAGAAGCACGTGCTAATTTTAGAGTATTCATGTCACCTTAAAGGAGCCTCACTAAGCATCAGCCTCATAGCTGTCACTTTGCGAATTCCCGCCCAGTTGCTGTCAACCACTCTCTGTCTCTATGAAACTCTGTTGGAGATTGCACAGCAATGAACTAGCCACCACGTGGACATTTGCATCTGGCTTCCTTCATTTAGCATGCAGCTTCCAGGATTCACCCATTGTGTGGCATATGTCAGTCCATTGTCCCCTCTCTGTGTGGCTAATGCTTTCCATTCCTCAGTTGTCAGCAGTTTGGGCTGTTATGAACAGTGCTGCTGTGAGCTGCAGTTCACAAGCTTTGGTATGGAGATTCACTTTTGTCCTCCTGAATATACAACAGAATGCACTAGGGGGAATCATACAAAAGTGTTATCAGAGTGTGCGTCCTAACTAGTATCGTCTTGACACTAACCTAGATGCATCTTGGGAGAGGGAATCTCCACTGAAGTACTATATAGGTCAGATTGGCCTGTGGATGTGTTTGTGGGTCATTTTCTTGATTGTTAATTGATACAGGAAGAGCCCAGCCTACTGCAGGTGGCACCGTTCCCAGACAGGTGGTCCAGAGATGTATAAGAAAGCTAGCTGATCACGGGCTAAAAGCAAGACAGAGAGTCAGCCAGCAAACAGTGTCCTTCTGTGAATTCTGTCTCAGTCTTTGCCCTGGCTTCCTTCAATGATGGGCTGTGACCCGGAAGTATAGCCTAGACTGTGACCCAGAAGTGTAGCCTGCACTGTGACCCAGAAGGTTTTACTAAACCTTTTTAATTCAGGCTGCTTCTGGGTAAAGCATTCTATCACAGCAGGATGAGGGAAGCTAGGAGAGAGGGTGTGTATGTTATGTATCTCATGATTCCGGCGCTCAGCCGACTAGATAACGCACAGAGCAGAAGAGGCACACTGCTTCAACATGAGGGAACAGCCTGGGACACTCTTCAGTCTCACTCCAACACCAATGGCTGCATTCCAACCACTGACTGTTCCCAGTTTTATTACTCACTTCCTTCTGTGTTGTTGGCCTTTGCTTTATGCAGCTGGGGCTTGCGTTGTTTGGGATTTGCCTGTTTGTAGTTGTTATATCCCCATGAATTGCTGCTTTTAACATTACAAGGTGTTCTGTCTCCAGCATTTATTCTTTTCTAAAGGCCTAATTCATTTTTCCTATTAATATAATTACTCCCACGTTTTTGTTTTTAAAGCTATGGCATGAAACCTCTATGCTTCCATACACCAGCCATGGCGTCTTTGAATCTCTTGTGTGTATCCTTTCAGCAGCATCTGGTTCTATGACACGAGGCTTTTCCCATCTCCTCATCTTTTCCTGTTGACAGTTTTTTGGCTTTGCTTGTTTGTTTTCCTTTTAACTGACCCATACAGAAAGCAGTCACCAGTCAGGGGATCCCTGTCGTCCGCCACATTGCTGCTCGCTCTCTACATGTGTCTTCGGCTTCCATCTTCTGTTCCATGATTCCCTGTGTTTTGTTTTCCAAACTCTCTCTAACATCTTTTCAGTCTTTCGGTTGCCTCTCTTACTGTCATGTGTGCATTTTCTTTACCACCAACGCAGTGACTGTACATGACGGCACATAGTGTGTGCTGTCGACAACTAGCTTATGTTGATAGTGACTCAATGGCAGCACGCTCAGCCCTTTGCTCCGGAGCCTCTCTGCTTCTTCCTGCTCCTCTGTCTAATCTCTGTCATGTGATCAAGGGCTTCATGCCTTACCCAGCCATCAGTGTGGGCTTGTAATTACTGGTTTACAGGATTGGCTTTTAAAACAGATGGGAGAAGAAAAGTTTTAAAGGCAAATCAATATTTGTCTTGAACGTCCTCATTGTTTTGTTTGGTTTAGAATTTCCCTCCATGTAGCCTCTCTTGTAGGTCAGAGACTGTGGGGCCAGAAAGCTGTGTGATGTGGGAAGCCCACTCAGAGCAGGAGTGGGGGTCACGAACTGTTTCCTCCCTGCCCTGGGCCTGCATGTCCTGCATGTCCATGACCTCTGCCCCCCTTGAGGTGGTCACATAACCTGGAGGCCAGGTTTCAGGTTAAACTTTCTTTCTTTATAAAGTTATGTCCAGATAGCTCCTGGAATTCCTCTCCATGCAAATGAAGCACTCCCAGCACCTGGGCCACAGCCAATGACAGACACTAACCCTGAATAACCCCACCCACTCCTCAAGGTTTATATTAGCCCTTCCCTTTCCCCCTCCCCCAACAATAAAGGAAGCTGTTTCACTGAAAACTGTCTCTATATAAGGCTTTCTCTCCTGCACTCAATACAGACCCAGATGCACCCTAACCCATCTGCTCGGCTAAGTTTCATCCCTTCCAATGCAGCCTGGTGCACAACGGTGCCTGGACACCCTGAAGGGAAAGCAGACAGATCCAGGGTGGCAAGAGACAGATTTTCCTAGCTAAGTTCTATTTAGGAATCTCTCTCTCTCTCTCTCTCTCTCTCTCTCTCTCTCTCTCTCTCTCTCTCTCTCTCTCTCTCTCTCTCTCTCTCTCTCTCTCTCTGTGTGTGTGTGTGTGTGTTGTGCACACACATGAATATGAGGCCTCACATAGAGGCCAGTAATGGAGGTCAGGACTGTTCCTCGATCATGCTGCTCAGCATTCTTTGAGGCAGGGTCTCTCACTGAATGTAAAGCCTCCTGACTCCACTCAAGTAACTGAGCAGCAAGCCCCTAAGATCCCTCATCTTTCCCTTCCCAGCACTGGGATGATGGATGACAGGAGCATGCTGCCACACTGGCTTTGTATAGGGTGTGGGGTCCAAGCTCAGGGCCTGGTGTCTATGTGACAGCACCTTGCTGCCTGGGACTTCCTTGACTATCTTTCTTTTCTCTAGGGACAACTCTCTTGCCCTGATGATGAGGGGCCTATTAGCTGGAAGGACATCCCTGGTTGGTAACTCTTTACTGGCCAGGCTCTGAAGGCATCTTTTCCTTGGCTGGTTTCATTTGTAGCATTAGTTGGCACCTTCACCTTCCCATGGTTTATTCCTACTGTCAGCTTTGTGGGCAAGCAACTTCTTCCCAGTGTGGCGAGGCGGCCATGGTTGAGTTGCCAGAACTTCCACATTGCAGAGGTGACCAGATCCCATGCTTGCAAGTCCACAGGCTAGGACTAATGGAAACATTTGCTTTGACCCCTGCAAACCCAGGGAACATCACGGACAAGGGGCTGGGAAGACTATAGGAGGCAGAGATGAGGAGAACTCTGTAAAATGCCGCCTTCTGGGTGTGACATAGCTGTTCTGCTCAATAATACAGAGTCTATGACTATGGGCACAAGGTTTGTACAGAGGGAGGGAGAGGGAGAGAGAGAGGGATAGGGAGGAAGAGGGGAGGAGAAGTAGTAGTTTGGGAGAAGGGTAAGGTCCTCTGGGAGGGGATAAGTGAAGACAGTGGGGGAGGGGAGTGTGATCCTAATACACTGTATACAAGCAAAAAACCGTCAACATTTTAAGAGTACACTTTGTGTCCCCTTTCATACCCTCATGTCCATGTTTTCTAGTCTGAACCAGATGAAATTTTATCTCTTTAGACAATGGCTGACCGGTCAAATGTAGCATTGTCATTTGTTTCCTGTCTCAAACTCATTCAAGGTTTCATTGAGATAGTCTCCAGCTTGGCCATGCTGACATATCCACCCTGGAGTAAATTGTGGTAACTGGGGTCTGCACCCCACTCTTTATGTCCTGCACCAGCATCTGCAGAGTAGCCAGTTTCTCCTGGCTGGTGCTGTCAAGCTGATTTGGGGGACACATGGATTTCTGCTACCCCCATCACAAGGGAGAACTACAGAATCTGGGTGATGGGCTTTTAAGGTTCCGGACAGGGCTCTGCTGACTGCAGTTATGTTTATCCCATCACTATGGGGTATTGGTAAGTAAGTTGGACCCTGTGGAGCTGGCCTGTGTGTCAGTGTGCTCAGACCCCACACCTCTGTGCCTTCCTTCTTCCTTCATCCATCATCATCATCTCCCGCCTTTCTTTCCTCTTCATCCCCTGCCTGGATCTCTTTGTTTTATTCTGAATTACAATTTTAGTTTCATGCACATGAAAATATTTTTCTTTGCCATCCTTTTAAAAAACAGTGATCTTTTCCATTTGTATACACTTTTACTTTTCTCTTTATCAGATTCAGAGCTTTTTTTTTTTTTTTTTTTTTTTTTTTTTTTTTTTGAGACAGGGTCTGACCTCAAACTTGCTATGTAGTTAAGTCTGGCCTTGAGCTCCTGGCTCTCCTACTCACCTCAGGAGTGCTAAGGCTACCCCCACGGCAAGCCTTGCCTTCAGTAACCAACATCTTGTCTTATATGTAGTATAAACCACTTCCCAGCTGTTCTCTCTCTCCAGTGGCCAGCCACCCTGTGTCCATCCCTCTGTCTCTGCCCTCTTTCATATTCTCTTCCCTGTGTCTCTTTATTCTGAGTCCCAAACTTGCTTAGCATCGTCTTCCGCTTAGTAATTTCCCCTTCACTTCACTCTAATGAGTTGATTCTATACGATGAGTTTTTAATTTTAATTATACGCTGTGTGCGTGTGGTATTTGCGGCGTTCTATTTATTTCTTTTCTGTGCAGTTATTTTAAAACTGCTTGGCTTTATCTTCACATTTTCAAATGTGCATGGATTCAAGCAAACTCACCTCCATACCTGGTCTTCCCTGTGCCTGGATTGTCGTAAGCTGACTCCTGCGTGATTTCATTGCTTGGTGATTTACCTATATATATATATTTTTTTTTACCTGTGGCTCTCTATTTCTAGACTCATGCCTTAGAGCTAAGTGAGCTGTGGTGTTAGAGAGAGACAGAGAGACAGGTCCTGTGGAGGGGACATGGGCTTGGCCCACACCAGAGCCAGTGCCTCTTAGGAGCACCGTGTACTGAGTTTACAGCTGAGGTCAGCAGGTGATTGAAGTTTGTACCTGTCTGTGGACCTGCTTGAAAGCTGTCTATGCAGCACCATATCAGGAGACAGTCTCCTCTTCCTCTTTGGCCTCATGACTCCCCTCCCCCCTCCATCCCCTTGTAGCCAGAAGTGTCACCTACAGTACTTATTGCAGGATGATTGCCTCCTTTCAAGCTCAGCTCAGCTGGACCTGTGCTTCTGGCTTGTTAGTTGTTTGTTTTGTTTTACTTCTTTGGAAATAAAAACTTAAATCTGTGAAAAAAGAAAGACCCCTGTGTCTGCATTGTTGCCTTCTCTGTGTCCCTCTCTCTGGTTCACAGAGCCCTCCCATCCTTCTGTTCTCTTTCATCTCCTCCTTCCTGGTGTCTGACCATGGCTCTCCAGCCTCAAGGTTAAATCACTTTGTGGTCCAGCCATCTGCATAACTAGTTTAACCAGAGTGGACCAGTGAGGGCTAGTCAGTCTTTAGCCTTAGCTCCAGTAATCAGTGGGAGGAGCCATGCTCTTGCCTGTAAAAGCATCTTCATGTCTGTAGAGTCAGGGCAGTGGGGTAGACAGAAATGCCACCAGGAAGACCCTGGTGTTGCCACGGGGACCAACAGATGCCAAGTGACCATGTGAAGTACTGGAACCCTCAGTTTAGTTGCAGGACACTTTCTCCTGGGTTCTTTGTGGATTGTTTTCCCCAGCCACTGTGACAATTGCCATTTTCCCAAAGGGAACCATCATAGAAACAGTGGGTAGATTACAGTCTTTGTCACTGGCAAACAGTCAAGCATATTCTTTATATCCTGTTCCAAATCTCAGGAGATGACAGGTCATCCCTCTTGTCCAAAGCTTTTGCATGGTGAGTTTCCAGAGCTGGGAAGACCCTGTTAGACTCCAGAAGACTAGGCAAGGATGGGCCCATGGCTCCTACCCAAGACTCCTCCACACCTGCTCTGCAGTACCTCCACTTTCCCAAGGCTGGTGGGTATGTGTAGGAGCAGATGGCTTCATAGTGTGAGTGGAACAAATATTTTTAAAATAATATTTAACAGAAGGGAAGAAGGAGGCCTCACCACAGTGAAAAGCCCATAGCGTCAGGCTGGTTCCTTTACCTCCTGCAGCGAAGTCCTCCCACCTCATCACACAAACACGCACACACACACACACACACACACACACACACACACACACACACACACAAGAATGGGGCTATCTAATCTATGTGTCTCCCCCATATCCAGGCAAGAGTAGGACTCTCTGAGTCCCTCTTACACATACACAGGAGACAGTGGGGCTGTGTTTTGTTAAATTCAGAAAGGACCCTGAGGCTACATATCCTGCTGGTTCCATCAAGCACCCCAACACCTAGACCCTTATCAGGAAGATGTTCCCAACTTCAGCCTGGTTCTCTCTCACCTCTATACACCTCAGTTACCTCATGGGCCCTTTGTGGCCTTCCCCCTCCCTCCTGTCCCAATCACTGGGTCCTTGGACATTGGACTCTGTGAGTGGGGAGAAGTGACCTAAGGTCCTGTGATGATAGACAGAGCCCTTGTGTCAGGAGATATTCTGATTATTTATTTATTTGCTTTAAAACAGGAAGGAAAGCTGCCCATGCCAGCCACAAGTTCAGTGACTTACATGGTAAACTAAAGCTTTTTTAATTTCTAAGGGTACAAATGCTCTTGGAGTCACCACCCTGAGTGATAAAGAAGTGACCCTTTGCCATGAGGGGAAAGCAAGCCTGTGACAGACCCGAGGGACAGGAGCTATTTCACAATCCAACCTCATGTCTAGACTGGGGCGATGGCTTAGTCACGTGATTGCCCAACAAGCATGTGGATGTGAGTAAAAGATCCAGGTGTGATGGTTCATGCTTGTAACCCCAGAACCCAGGAGGTGGAGACAGGCATGCCAGCCAGTCCAGGCATTTGGTGAGTTCCATGTTAGTGAAACACCTTATGCTAAAAAGAGGGGAGTGGCTCCCTGAGCATCACACCCGAGGCTGGTCTCTGGCCCCAGCATGCACGGGCAGCCACACACACGCAGTACACAAATATACACAGCCTTGGAGACATCTTGAAGAATTATGAACCTGGACCCCTAGCCCCCCCCCCCCCCCCCCCCCCCCGGCAACAGGAGAGGGCTTCCTGGGACTGTTTGCAGAAATCAAAAGTCATTTATCACGTGTTGCTGTCCTTGCGACCCCACCCCTGCCTGTGCCTACTGCAGCCTCCACTGCTGGCTTTCCCCAGAGCCAGGAGGCAATGACCCTGATCCATGAGAACTGGATCTGTCTTTGGCCACTTAATCTTTTCATTTCACACCTGGAACAGCAAGACCCAGAGAGGTCAGGAGTCAGGCCCCAGGTCTCACAGCTCCTTAGCACTCAGGAGTGAGTGCAGAAAAGGTTGGACTTTCCTAACCCTGGTGTCCCCAGGTGCAAATGACTGTCATTTACACTTTTTAACAGCAGGTTAGGGGCTAATGTTCAAGGGGCTGGACTTTCAGTGCTGTCTGCCACCCTTCCCAGTGTGGGGCTGTGCCTCCAGCTGGGGTCCATATGCAGCCAGCTCATCTCCTCACTCAACCAGGAGGGAGGAAGGGTTTAAATCCATTGCCACATGATTGGTAGCCTCATGGGGGATTGGTGCAGCCTGCCCCCTTAGCAACCTGAGGGCCTGAGGAAGAGAATTGAGCAGTTAGCCAACTGTCAGGCAGGGTGCACCCTCATGGTGCCAATGGGGAATATCGACAGGGCCCCATGGGATGTTAAGAGGAAATGGAGACTTTTGTACTCCCTGAGACTTCTCCCAGTCCTAAGCATATAAATATTGACTTGGGGACCAGTGGTTCACTGGCATGGCCCCAGCTCCCTGTGGCAATGCCCAGCTGTTCTGCAGTGTGGGTTGGAAGACTGAAGAAGAACCTGGAATCCCAGCCATGAGCTGTGTTTCACAGGTGAAAAAAAAAAAAAACCAAAACTATCTTTTGTTATAGGCAAAGGCACAGGTGAATGGAAGTTCCCAGTAAGAAGCCCCACAGCCCGATGAGCCTTCTGCAAGGTTGACCAGAACTCCAAGGACTGGAGAGCCCTTGAGCGTTGCAAGTTCAGAGCTTCAGAGCCTAATTACATGTTATCTTGGGTGTTTTAGGACTTCTTAACAGCCATTCCTCGCCCAGATCTGTGTCTGACCTAATATCCTTACAGCTGACAGGCCAAACCTTTTGGAATCTACTGATGGATCCCTGGCCTCCACCAATTCAAAAGCTCCAGTGTGGCGCCTCTCCCTCTCTCTCTCTCTCTCTCTCTCTCTCTCTCTCTCTCTCTCTCTCTCTCTCTCTCTCTCTCTGGTCTTCCAGCGAGTTGGCATCTGCTGTTCTATTTAGGATCATCAGAGCCTGAAGCTAACCCACTGAGACATTCCTATTGTGAACAGGACAAATTAAAAGCTTATTTACTGGAAGTTACTTCCTCAACTCTATATCAGTGTTCTACATCTTGACAAAAAAAAAAAAAAAGGTATGAAGAAGGGATATTTTAGGAGAAACACAGTTTTGCCAGCTGCTATCCCCTCTCCACTCCCCCTAAAGTTGTAAACAATATCATCAGTTTCTCTGTGAAAACTGATCAATAAACCCTAACTGTGGAGGATTAATGGCACCAGACAACATGAGGTAGCCATGAGCTCTCTGAGCTCTGCCGCTCAGGGCAGGTTAACAGGAACGGATGGTTTCCAGGGTAACCAGGGACATGTGTTCAGACCCTAAAGGCTCTTCATTCCAAGCACCCTTCACTTCACCATGTCCTCAAGCATCATATCAGTGTGGCATAAGGAGGAAGGAGACCTCAGGGAAACCCAAGAATGCCCCCAGAGTCTGAGAAGCAGACTCCTCCCTGAATACATGTGGCCTCTGCTTCCTCCTGACATCAGCTTTCGTTTGTCTCTTCTGGTTTGTGTGTCTTCAGGAATTCTTCAAGCAGTTAACAGGAGGGCATCTAGACATGGCAAAGCCAGGCCACCAGACGTGAGTTTGATTGTTTAAACTGGCCCCCTTGCCCTCTGGCCTCTGTGACAGGAGGAGGCATCGGAGGCCTCAGTGGACATCTTGGGTATGAACCTCCTTGCAGGATGTGTGCCCTGAGCCATCTCTAGATGCCATGAAAAGAGGAAATGAACCTGGGGTCAGAACCTACAACAGCAAAGTACATCAGCATGGAGCTTTGTCCCCTAGACATTATTAATATTTTAACTTTCCTGACATCCATATATGTGCATGTGGCTTTGTGTATGTATCTATATATAATCTAGTAGCCAGAAAAAAAAAAAAAAAGAAATCATTTGTCTTTCTCAAGTTGGTTTAATTCACTTTACAAGACTTTCTCCAATTTCTCCATCTTCCTGTAAACAATATTTCAGTATATGTGTATGTGTGTGTGTGTGTTTAATTTTTTATTTATTTATTCACTTTACATCTGGTTGTAGCCCCCTCTCTCCTCTCCTCCTAGTCGGACCCTCCTCGCTCCCCCTCCCATATTCTTTGAAAAAGTGGAGCACCCCTACCAACCCACCACAGCTTATCAAGTTGCATCAGGATTGAGTTTGCCCTCTTCTGCTGTGAACTGCCAAGGCATTCCCTCTAGGTGGACGTGATTGAAAAGCAGGCAACAGAGTCCATGTCAGAGACAGGACCTGCTCCTCTTACTAGAGGACCCACATGAAAGCTGTCCATTAGCTACAACTATGTAGAGGACATAGGTCCAGCCCATGCAAGGTCCTTGCTTGGTGTTTTAGACTCTATAGGCCCATCTGGGCCTTGGTTAGTCGGCTCTGTTTGTCTTCTTGTGGAGCTCTTAGAATCCTTAGGTCCCTTTATCTTTCCTCCCACTTTTCCTCTACACCCCCAATGTTTGGCTATGAGTCTTAGCATCTGTTTCAAACTACTGTTTGGTGGAGCCTCTCAGAGGACAGCTCTGATAGGCTCCTATCTGCAAGCACAGCAGAATATCCTTAATAGTGTCAGGGGTTGGCTCTCTCCCATGAGATGGGTCTTGAGTTGGGCCAGGCATTGGTTGGACGTTCTCTCAATCTCTGCTGTATCTGTGCTACCTTTATCCATGCATGTCTTGTAGTCAGAGCAAGTTTTGTTTTTATGGGTGGGTTGGTGTTCTCCTCCCTTCCCTAGGAGGCTTGTCTAGTTAGAGGGTGGCCTCTTCAGTCTCCACGGCCCCTGCTACTAGGAGTCTCAGCTAGAGTTCTCCTTATATCCTCCCAGAGGCCTATTCTGACTTAGGTCTCCAGCTTGTCACAAAGATGCTCCCACCCACAGTTTCTCTTCTCTGCAGGCCCCTGTTCTCCCACTTCCTCTCTCCACAGATCTGATCTCCACCTTCGTTTCTCTCTGTGCTTCCTCCCTCTCCTACCTTCTTCCCTCTCTTCAACTTCTGCCTCTGTCTATTCTATTTCCCCTTCTGGGTGAGATTTTAACATCTTCCCTTGGACCCTCCTTGTTACTTATCTTCTTTGGGTCTGTGCATTGTAGTATGTTTATCCTGTACTAAATGGCTAAAATCCGTTTATAAGTGTGTACACGTTATGTGTGTCTTTCTGGGTCTGGGTTACATCATTCAGGATGATCTTTTCTACTTCCATCTATTTTCCTGCAGATGTCATGATTTCTTTGTTACTAATGACTGAGTAGTATTCCATTGTGTAAATGTACCACAGTTTCCTTATCCAATCTTCGGCTGAGCGACATCTAGGTTGTTTTCAGATTCTGGCTATTGCAAATGAGGTTACTATGAACATAGTCAAGCAAATGTCCTTGTTGTATGGCAGAGCATCTTTTGGGCAGATGCTCAGGAGTGTAACAGATGATCCTAGTACTTCATGGCTTTAGACAATAACCCTGCGATTACATAAAGTGTAAATGCTAGGACTTAGGGGGGTCCCAGAAAAACTGGGGCTGGAAGTGCAGGTACTTTGTGATTGTTTTGGTGGCAGTGAAGAAGCTACTTCCTTCATTCAAGGAAATCATTGAACCACAAATATTCTAAGCAGAGAAGATGTATGGTCCACACCAGTCTATCTCTCCTCTCAGTTCTCAGTTTCACTATCAATTCCCATGTGTCATGGTGCCATGGAAAGATGCTTTTTTTTTTAATGTTGCCCTGATCTTGTACAAAATAAGACTCTCTCATCTCTCACCAGCACATGAATTGACTGGTATTTGCTAAAGTAATCTCTCAGTGAAAGAAAACCTTGCAGGAAAGAATTCCATGAAACAAACCATTTTCACACAGACTCTTCTCTGGCCAGTGGACGATGCTGGGGGCGATACCAACACCACCAGCCTTGCTAGTTTTCAGAACGAGGTCCCTGATGCTCCAAAACTTCTGCACACTCCGTGCTCATTCTGATGGGCTCTGAGACCTGATTCTCATCTTAGTCATTGTGGCTTGCTCCCCTCAGTGGCTGTAGTGGCTGCTGATCCCTGCTGCAGGTTGCTTTCTTAAGGGGTTCTTTGCCAACAACAAGGGTGCCCCACAAGGGAGTCTGGGCAGTGTTTAGAATCAATTGGGGTTGTCAGCTGGGGTCAGGACACTACTGCCAAGCTCACTATGCTTCATTACCAGAGAGTGACCCCTGAGGGCACATTTTGGGAAACTGGGAAAAATTGCCCCCAACATCCTTTTCTCAGAGAAGCTGAGCATCTCCCATCCTATGGCAAGAGGGTAGGGTTGCACTCTCCACTCAGGCACATAGCTGTGTCTAGCATCACATCCCAGAGTCAGCTCTGTCTTAACTTCTGAAAGCAGAAACTTGCCAGAGGGACGATTGAATTAGTAAGTCTGCAAAGGTGCTTTCATATATGCATGCATTCACTTGGATATGTGAACATGTGTGCTTGAGTGTGTCCAGAGCATGTGTAGATCAGAGCTCAACATCTGGTGTCTTCCTCAGTTGAGCTCTTACCTCTCACTGGAACTGGAGCTTCAGAGAGCTATCTGCCTCAGTTTCCCCAGTGCTGAGGTTATAGACGTGCAACACCACGCCCAGCTCTTTATATGAGTGTTGGGAACCAAACTGAAATCCTTAAGCGAGCACTTTACCGACTGGTACATCTCTTCAGCTGGTCTGGAAACTTCTGAGGTGACAGGTACAATCACACAGGGGATATTATGGAATGATTTCAACAGGATGGTCAATAGTTACACAAAATGTAGCAGAGCCAGAAGCCTGAGCTGACACACGTCTCTAGGAGTGTTTCAGGGAGCGCGCGCACGCGTGTGTGCATGTGTGTGTGTTGTGACAGTTTATAGATACAGAGTGTGAGGTACAGCCAGGTTCAGAGTGGTGCTGTGGCCTTGGGGAACTTCATATCTCTAGTTATAAAGCTAAACTAACAACAAGAGGGAGGGGCTGCTGTTCCACCCCCACCCCCACCCCCAACTCACAGTCCTGCACGAGTAGAGCCAGGCCACAGAGGCCACACTCAGGCTGTTTCGGTTCAGCCTTAACCTCAGGAAAGCTGTAATCTCTTCAAAGAGCATTAGCATTATTGAGGGAGAGGAACAGGAGCCAGGGTGTGCTGTCAATCAGCCATTACAAATAGTCTCTGAAGCTTCCCAGGGTGGAGGATGGAGAAGAGGGGAGGTGATGGGAGGTGCAGGAATCTGAATGTGAGTCTTCCCCAGTTCTTCTGCAGCACCCAGGCACAGAGCTAATTCAGAATGTGGTTTAGAACTAAGCTGCCAAGTGCCAGGGCCTCATCCACCGCACAGGACCAGCTGGAACATGTGGGCCCAGAGTCATACAAGCCCACTGACTACCACAGTGGCTCAGTTCACAACTTGTCCACTCACACCGTTGTGCAAGTGGCTGCTTGGCACGTTAGCCTCACTGTCTCCCAGAGCTACCAGACACTGAGGCACTTCTGGGCTTCTTGCTCTGTTTTCATCCTCCTGCTATGCTGACGTCCTCACAAGATGGCTGCCGACCCCGCCCACCACATCGATGTCCTAGCCACCGGCAGGAGCTTCGATTGTGTGCTTGCTTTCTTGACAGAGCAGGAAAAGCCTTCTTAAATCTGCATTGCTTGCTTCTTTCTTATTCCCTGGTGAGGAGCAGGGAAGGAGGAAGAAATGGAGATGTAGGTCTTAGCTCTTTATTTCTTTCAGCTCCTTCCATGTTGGAACCACTGTGCCGACGACTCCAGGGATCTTCTGTGTGTCATCTCTTTGGCTTCATTTTTTATAATTTTCTTTGATCTTTACTGCCTTGTATTAGTTAATGACCCATATTCAGCATTATCTGAGCCATTTGCTGTCACAGAAAGAGATACAATTATTTGCGTTTTTAATAAAACTGATATGCAGAAATACATATTTTACTGGGAACAATGATGCTTGTCTTTAACCCCAGCACTTAGAAGGCAGAGGCAGATGGACTGATCTCTGTGAGCTCCAGGACAGTCAAGGCTACACGATGACACACACACTCCCCTTTCTCTCTTCTCTCTCTCTCTTCTCTCTCTCTCTCTCTCCCCAAATATGTGTGTGTGTGTGTGTGTGTGTGTGTGTGTGTGTGTGTATGAATGATAGATAGATAGATAAAAGACAGACAGATAGATAATAAAAATTTTTTTCCAGAGCTGAGGACAGAACCCAGGGCCTTGTGCTTGCTAGATAAGCACTCTACCACTGAGCTAAATCCTCAACACTGATAATAAAAAATTTAAAGGAAAGAAAAAGAAAATGGGTATTGTTTTTCAAAGTTTTGTAGTTCTCTGTGGGAAATTTATGGGAGCATCTGTCTTATCCACCAAACCTGTTTTTATATCACCCTGCCTGTCTTCTTCAGCTCCCTGCCCCCTCCCTTTTCCCAGTTTTTGCAATGTTGAGGGATACACCATCCACTTACTTGCCCAGGCTGGCCTTTGTTCAGTCCTTACATATGTGGGCTGGGGCATCCAGGCCTGGGCTGGAAAATGAGAGCCCTCAGATGCAAATCTTAGTCCCAGCAGAGCCCATACCTGACACGGCACCTAGCATACATATAATTGACTCTAACCCAATCCTGAATAAATGAGTAAGTAAATGACTGAATGAATGAACAGATTAATTGTTAATGAGTGAGTGACTGGTGGGTGAATATGTGACTCGGACTCAGCTGATTCCTGTGTCTGTCTCGAGGTGTGTCCCAATGGCTCAGGCAGACTCCTGAGTCTGGGTTCCTTCTCCCACCGTGTATTTGTAGGACTCGCACACAAACTCCCCCTGAGCAAGAACCATATCTTATCAAAGCACTGATCCCTGTGGCCGTTTAATCAGCATCTTGTGTGTACAAAGGCTCTGCTTACTCGGGGAGACCCAGTGAAGGAAGCCACATTCTGCTAAGCTCCTGTGCTGACTCCTCCACCTCTGGAAGCCCCTCTGTGCAGGAAGGGAGAGCTGTGTGCCCTCCAGCCCACTTAGTCACCCTGCCCCTCTGACACAGACCCCATGGAAGAAGCCATTAGGCGTGAGCTCTGATTAATGACTATCATAGCACACAACGGCAGCAGCCTCCCCTGCTATTTCCAGTTCCCTGCCAAAACATGACAATTTGCTGAAAGTCAATTTGTTTTTAATAACCAAAGTACAAGTTGCAATTAACAGAAAGGCCATTTTGGAGGGTGTGCATGCACATCCACATGTGCAAAGGCAAGCTGCACTCATGACTATGTGTACACACTGGTGCTTTATAAAACCTCATTTCAGACCTGTGAGGAAGGCTGTTCGATTAAGCTCATACTTGGGGCAATCACAGGGGATCTGGCAGAAAGCTCCCAGAGACAGGAAAATCCCATCCATATTGCTCTGCTCCAGAGAAGAGCGAGTAGGTAGCACTGGGCCACCCACCTGCTGCCTCCTGATGAGGTGGATGGATGCTATCCAATCTGGAAAGTTGGGTCTCTGGCACACACACACACACACACACACACACACACACACACACACACACACACACAGAGAGAGAGAGAGAGAGAGAGAGAGAGAGACAGACAGACAGACAGACAGACAGACAGACAGACAGACAGACAGAGACTCAGAGAAGAGCAGAGACTGACACACACCTGCCCTAGCATGCACAGCAGCTATCAGGAGCAAATGCGAGCTTGGCTTAGAGTTGTCAGTACAGTACAGCTTGCAAAGCCTTCTTTAAAAGGAAAATTAGGTCTGGAAATGAGAACGCTCATCTGGAAGCAGAAAGTAGGTCAGGTTCAGCAATCGCAGTCCTGAGAGTCCAGCTCTGTCTTCTAAGATCTCCTTGGCCTTTTCATTATGGATGCATTTCTCAACTGCAGCTTGGCTTTCCCTCCCGGGTAGAACATTCTGTGATGTCCATCTTGGCAGGACATGAGTCCAGGCTGGAAACAGACTCAGACACTTCAGCTCATTAGTGTCCCAATAGATACTGATCCTCCATCCTTCCAAGTCTGAAAGAGGATCCCTGTGGAAGAGATTTTCCTCATCTGACACAGAGTGCAGCTCCCTTCAGGAAGCCTTGCTCTCCTCATGACCCTCCTTCTCTCCCTCCTCCTATCCCTTCCCCTCTCCCTCTTCCTATCTGTATCCTGTCCCTCCATGTGTCCCTCCTCCTCTCCCTCCTCTTGTCCCTCCTCCTATCCTTCCTCTTGTCCCTCCTCCTGTCCCTCCATGTGTCCCTCCTCTCCCTCCTCCTGTTCCTCTCCCTGTCCCTCCTCCTCTCCCTCCTCTTGTCCATCCTCCTCTCCCTCCTCCTCTCCCTCCTCTTGTCTTTATTCCTGTACCTCCTCTTGTCCCTCCTCCTCTCCCTCCTCCTCTCCCTCCTCTTGTCTTTATTCCTCTCCCTCCTCTTGTCCCTCCTCCTGTTCCTCTTTCTCTCCCTCCTCCTCTCCCTCTTTTCCCTCTTCCCCCAAAATGTGGGCAACCTACAGTTATGAGTTCAAGGTGACCAATTAGAAATATAGGAAGCACGAACGAGGTTAAATGGCATAGGACATTCTGCCCACACTACTCAGAACTCAAGGATTTCACAGGGAAATGATCTGGATCTCTCCATGACACAACACCAGGCGCTGAAGGGGACAAGGCCACAGGCAGATGGGGACACAAAAGTGGCACATCCAGAGGCAGAACAGACATTTCTGAAAGCATCTGGAATCTTGACCATTCAATAAATATTTGATGACGTAGGGAATTTTATTAGGTGCTTTTCTGCTTTTGTGATAAAATAGAAAGACTGAAAATCAATGCAGGGAAGGAAGGTTTTATGTCGGGTTATGGTCAGGGAAGGATTCAGTCTATGAGGAAGTTATAGCACAGGTAGGACAGCATGGTGGTGGGCGACAAGTTGGTCAGACACATTTTCATCCACACATGGAGAGGGGGGAGGGAGAGAGGGAGGGAGAGAGGGGGAGAGGGAGGGGGACAGAGAGAGAGAGAGAGAGAGAGAGAGAGAGAGGGAGGGAGGGAGGGAGGAAAGGAAGGAGAGAGGGAGGGATAAAGGAAGGGAAGGGTAGAGGGAGGGAGGGGTAGAGGCAGCAGGAAGTGTTGGGCTAAGGCTGTAAAAGCTCAAAACCCACATCAGTACTTCTTCCTAAAATGCTCCATAGCCTTCCCAAACAACATGCCAACCGAGGACCAAGTGCTCTAATGCATGAGCCTGTGGGAGACATTTAAACACGGCATTCTAAAGCCACTGGCACCCACAGGCTCATGAGCATATCCTCAAGCAAAATATATCTAGTCTAATTTCACTCTCGCTCCGTCCAAAGGTGTCCAAAGTCTCAATCTCTTCTGAGACTCAATGCAGCCTCTTAGCTGCAATTCCCTGTGAAATCAAAAGGCAAATTGTGTGCTTCCCAATGTTTAATGACACAGAATACACATTATCACCTAAAATGGAGGGACGAGGGTGTGTCCTAATGAGAGCTAAGGAATAAAGGACTGCAGTGGGAAGTTGAAGGGTGTGGCGTTTAGCCGGGGTCTGTTGAAGGTGGAGGGGTGAACTGAGGAGGAATGTGGCTCCATGTCCTGTTGAAATGACAGTGGGAAGGCTTGCTTCTTGTTCTTTGTTTGAAAACACCAAGAAGAGATACAGTGCCTGTGGCCTCCTTTCAGGGGCTGATATGGAGGCTCACAGAGAAGGTAGATAGTGGCACAGAACAGGACTGAGGGACACAAGGAGGCTCAGGACATGGGCACACACCCACTCCTGTGACCTGTGACCAGTGACCAGTGCTGGGGCTTGCAGGGTCTTTCTTGGAATGGGGTAAATGCATTTCACAAGTGCTTTCTCAGGAGTCTAAAGGAAGAGCCGCCACAGTGAGTAAGGCTGGGCGCGTGGTCCGTGACTTCCCAGGCCATCCAGACAAGATCCAGTGAGCACCCAGGTTTGCACAGGTGCCTCACAGGCAGGAAGCCTTTAAGGGGTAGCAAGAGCTAATAATCAGGCCCCAAGGCAGAGTGGGACCCTAGATGTGGGGGCTAAGATTTCTCTGATTAGAAGCTGCTCCTACCTAAGCAGAGCCAATTGCTGCATCAGGGGTGGATGGGACGTGATGTGGAGGTGACAGAAGCACAGAGGGCCAGGGACAGACCTAACGTGGGGGCCATGAAGGACTGGGATATGGGCTTAGGGAAGAAGAAGGAAACGTGTCAAACACAGGATGGAGCATGAGGTGGGATCTGCTTCTGGGGAGCAGGGCATGGGCTCCAAGAATGCACCTGCCTTGGTCATCCTTCATCGTGGGTCCTTTCCTGGAGGATCAAAGCATGGCTAGTGAGACCCAGGTAATGCCAGGCAGAGCAGGAGGGAGGCTTGTGTGCCAAAAGAAATCCTGGATGTTGTGGACATTGAGAACATAGGAGAGGGTGCACATACCAGGCACGACAGTTGGTGACTCTGGTGTCTTTGAAAAGCATCAGTTGTTAACACAGGCGAACTGCCCAAGGATGCTGTAGGAAGCTGGTGGGATTCTCAATAAGGGTGTGTCTGGCATCCCTGGGTGTTCTGTTTCGCTGTTGGAATGTGTGAGACTTTTGAGGAAACTTCAGACAGGGCTAGGATAAACACTTGTATGCTTACCACCATGATTGAAAGACACAGACACCATTATTTTGCAAAGGCAATAAAGCTCAGCTAGACAGCTAAAAGCAAGGTTTCCCCCCAACTTTGTCTCCCGAAATTGTCATCAACACCTGATGCATTTCTAGGATAAAGGTGTATGTATGCCTCCATTAACAACACCCACGTGTTCCCTGTGCTTTTATGCTCACCTGCGAGCAATCTTACTCTTCTTTTTGCAAAATATGTTTTACATTTTAATATTATTGATATTATTTATTTTCCCCAGCATAGCACATCATACTGTAAGTAAATCCCTCATTCATAGAGGTATCTACCTATTTTTTCTGAGACATAATTCTCTCTTTTTTTCTTTGTTTTTTTTATGCATCAAAGGGTGCCTTGTCAGTGTTCTAGTGCCTGTTTATATGATAGTGTCACCAAGACAAATCAAAGAGGTTGAACTGTGTACATATTTCCAAGGTCACATGATGTTGGAAATTTGCAAGAAGCTATGCCGGTTAAAGATGTCTGGCGCCTGAGCAGTCACCCAAAACTCTCTATAACACTGGAGCATCATCTTCAGCCTTCTGGCCCAGTATACCTAACAGACATATTGGTGAGGAAGGAACTACTGAGGACTTGCTTACCCTGTCTTAGCAGAGTTTGGCCATCGACTTGGCCTGCATCCAAGCTTGCCCTTTCCTAGGCAGAATTCTGTCAGTGGCTGTAGCAAAGACGTTTTGCATAGTGGCTGGTTTGCCACATTTGAAGCCATCTCTCCATAAGGAGGTTGTTTGATGCTCATCATCTTCTCTGAGGTAGGCTTGGTGTTGCCGGGAGTTAACCCGTCTTATTGTCAAAGAATCCTTAAAAATAATTTTAAAAATCTTTACATGTCATATTCTGTAGGTCTCTGAGGTTTTTTGAAGACTTTAACTATTTTACTTTACCTATCTACAGAATCGTATCTCTCTGTTAGACCTAGGATGTATATTCTCGTAATATAAATCGACTAGTAATTGACATGACCATGATTTGACCAATTAATAATTAACTTGTATAACTTACTTATCCTAAAACAGCCTGCAATAGCACTTTCAAAGTATTAGAAGTAAACTTTGTATTCTCCTTGAGCTATACGGGTACAATATCGCATACTAGCGTAGAAATATATATAATTGTGTGAAGAATAATCATAAATTTGAATTTTATACCAATGTATCAAAATTACGCTTGATGCTCCAACATTATAGAGAGTTTTGGGTGACTGTTCAGGCAGCAAACTGCCTCCGTCATTTAAATCACTTTGGGAGCTGCTAACCTCACTTCCTGTCCACTCTGGTAATTAATTTTATTCCTTCTCAAGTCTCTGATTGGGTTCAAGGCCAGATAGTTTAGTTTTATAATTAAGCTTAGTTGTTTAGGAGTTACGGTGTTTTTAGGTCTAGATATATGTTTCAAGTTGATAGAGATGAGGTACGATAGATATTGAGTTGTTATATTCAGAATTTTAGACTCACCAAGATAGCGAAAGATGTTTTCTTCAAGGTTACCGAATACAGATGGCCAAAACACTGTGAATGTAACATTTATATAATTCCTGATTGTTTCATGGTTCTTCTTGCTGTATTTAGTTTATTATATATGGGTGTGTAATAATATAAATGTATATGTAAAAAAAGAAAAAATAAATTAAATCTTTCACTAAAGTATTTCATAGCAGAAAAAATATGTCTGGAGCATCCTGGTGTCTGGCATCTTCCTAAAGCTTGGGTGCACATATGAGTGTGTGTGTGTGTGTGTGTGTGTGTGTGTGTGTGTGTGTGTGTGTGTGTGGTATGTGTGCATTAGTGTCTCTCTGCATGTGTGTATGTGTGTGCATGCATGTGCATGTGTGTGTGTATGTGTGTACATGTGTGTATAAGCTAGAAACTGAAATCAGGTGTCTTCCTCAATCATTTCTCCATATTATTTCAGGCAGAGTCTCTTATTGAACCTACAGAACTCACCTGCCATTTGAACTGGAAGAGCAGTGTGTCCTGGGTATCCTGTGTTCCTGTCTTCCCGTACCAGGCAGGTATGTGCTACTGCACGTAGCTTTTTAACAGATGCTGCAGATCCAAATCCAGGATCCCGTGCTCATAAAATAGACACTCTGCCAGCGGAGCATCTCCCCAGCATCTCTGGGAGCTCTGAATGGAACTTTGAAGCTGGGACTCTATGAAGGATCTTGAGTGGGTTTCAGACCCTACTATCCAGGTGAGTCTGCTCTTGGGTCCCCATGAAGAAGGCAGGAAACTGGGTGACAGAAGGGATATTATGGAGGCCAGGAGAGCCTTGAAGATGCTAGGCTGCTGGTCCTAAGGATAGCGGCTTCACTTGGTGCCAGGCAAATGTAAGGAATGTGGGTCTAGCTGACAGAAAGGCAGAGCAAGCAGTCTCCCTCAACGCCTCTAGGAGAAGCCTCTGAGACACCATGGCTTTTTCCCAGGGAGGGTAGTGGCCACCTTCTGAGGCCCAGGACTGCAAATGAAGAAAGCTATACCACTTCAGGGCGGGACTGATGGCAGTAGCTACAGCTGGGGCTTTTAATTCTGTAAGTTGCCCAGCAGGCAATGCCATGCTAATGTCTTTTGTAGTTTTCTCCTTCCTCTCCAGGTCAAGTCTATTTGATGCTCTTCCATTTAGATTTTTTGTTGAAGTGTTTCTAGATTATTTTCTCCCTTCCTACTGTCATTTAGAACATAATTTTCCTATTTTTGACATTCTGGATATAATTTTGCCACTGGTGTCATTGACAAAACTTCCCTCTGATCTGTGAAGCCAACTCTGACCACTGAAGCATTCTACATTTTACTGGATTCAAATTGTATTAATCTATTTCTTGATGAACTCTTTACCATCACACAGGAATAAAGATATTATCTTATATTTTTCTTCAAGCAGTCCTTTCTCACATCCAGGCCATGAGTCCATCTGGAATATTTTTTTGCATATGTATGAGGGAAAGACCTAAAATTACATATTTCCACATGTCTGACCAATTGTCTCCACACTGATTATTAAACAGCCTGTCCCTCCCATCTGGGCGAAATGCTGTTTCATTTCAAACATCTCTCACAGGTATTATGAGCTCCACGGGGATTAATTCCACACTCTGATTACTCACAACTGTCAGACCCATCTTTGGCCCTTTGTGCTGTTAGGTACTTTTCTGAGTCAGCTGTCAAGCTCTGTTAACTTCTAAGGTTTTGTTTGGGATTGCCATGAAATCCCACATTCGTCTGCAGCAGACATCGTCTTCTTAGTGAGACTTCATGTTTTCTCTCTCTCTCTCTCTCTCTCTCTTTTTTTTTTTCCTTCTTAGCTGGTCCTTCCTCATGCCCATGTTCTGCCCTCTGAGCCTGTGCAGTTCCCAGGACCCAGTGCTTACCAGTCCCCCTTTTTTCAGGGAGGTGGGAAATCCGTAGGGCTGTGTCTGGGAGACACCGGCCTGCTTCCAGCAACCCTGTGAGCTCCCTAAACACTCACTGCAGGGCTGCACCCTGCCTTGTCAACACAGCAAGTCTAGAGCTGGGTCTGAGGATCTGCACCTCTAACAAATGATGCTTCTGCTCCTGGGACCACTCTTTGACGGAGCTTCCTTGCATTTCTGTAGAGTCACTTGTCCAGACATCTTTCATATGCTGATACAGTCCAGATATTTATGCTCACCCTAGACTCGGCCCACTCCTTCCGATTCCAGGATCAGTTAACAACACAACTTCTGCAACTTCTGTAATCTGCCCTGAAACTTCCCAGACTCCAAAGCAAACACCTCCTACCCACTATCCTACAGCAATATGGCCCTTCCACCTTCTCTCCGTTTCAGAAACTAAAATCTCCCTCCAGTGGTGCTGGCCCAAACAGGAAGTCATCCCATCCTCTTTCTTTGACTTTCTGCAGTTGGACAAACTGTCAAATTGTCTTCAGAGTTGGGTTCTTGTCACACACCACCTGCACCGTGACCACTTTAACTGATAGTCACTTGGATCATAGCGGTCACCTCACATTTGTGTCCCCGCCCTACCGCTACTGCCTTTGGCTTTCTTGACACTGAGCAGAGCAGACTGATTCTTTTATTGTCTAAGCCCATGTGTTTCCCTTGTAAGAAAGATGCCTTCTTAGAGCAATGAGCCATCAAAGATCAGCTGACCCACACCCACCTGCTTCCCCTGCCTGGACTCTGATACTTTAAAACATGAATATGTAGCCACATGTTCAGAATCCAGCCATAGCGGGCTCAGCACACAGGATCTACACATTCACAGGGCATTATGTGACCGTTTCTGAGGAAGTGAACAAATACCTATCCACACTAAACAAGAAACCAAAGTAACATTCCACCAAAGTTTGTGAGAAATTATATGGTTTCAGAACAAAAGAACTGGATACTGACACTAGATCAGCCCTGATAGGAGTCATTCCTCTCACCGTGTTGGACACTGACAAGCTGCATCTTTCATGTTCCAGCACCAAGTGTTTCAGTTGAAGAGAGCTTCCGATCCCAGTTGGTCTAGCATTTCAGACTGTCCCACACAGGACTTCTTCTATTAAGCCTGGGATTTCTCAACATTTAGAAACTGGGCCATAAATGCTATTCCTGGTTTGTTTAACCATTTTTTTCCCAAATTTTATTTGGGCCCCATGATAGTGCTATTCATCCCAAATCAGCCAGAAGGGACCTTAAGAGAATGATGCCCCATTTCCCTTAAGAGGAGTTGGATAGATTTGTTTATTTCCATTGGGAGTTGTATATAGGTGATTATTGGTCTTATTCAGAAAAAAAAATACAAAGTTGCACTCAGGGATGTTACTATTTAGCATTAGCTTTCTTTGTTGGGTTTGGAGATAGGGGTTGAAAAGAAAGAAGGGGGAATATAGAAATATATAGGAATGGTAGACCAAAAGGTAGATTATTGACTCTACTCTTCAACTTAATGCACCAATTGTTACTCACAAGGTGACTTTTAATTCACTGGCATACTATTTTGTATATTGGTGCAAAATAAGTTTAAATTTGATACACTTGTATAGAATTCAAATAAGATTATTCTTCACATACGTTGTATGTATGTATATGTACCCATACAACACAATTAGAGTACAAGGTTTACTTTCAATACTTTGAAAGTGCTGCTTATGATAATTAAGCAATACAAGCTAATTGTTAGTTGGTCAAATCATGGTCATGTCAATTACTAGTCTACTTTTGTCACAACAATACATATCCTAGGTTTAATAGATAGATATGATTCTATAAATAGATAAGGTCTTCAAAAACCTCAGAGTCCTACAAAATATGGAATTAAAGATTTTTTTTTATTATTTTAAAGATTCTTTGACAATAAGACAGGTTAACTCCTGGCAACACCCAGCCTACCTCAAAGAAGATGATGAGCATCAAAGAACCTCCTTATGGAGATGGCTTCAATGTGACAAACAAGCCACTGTGCAAAATGTCCTTGTTTCAGCCACAGACAGAATTCTGCCTAAAAATGGGCAAGCTTGGCTGCAGGCCAAGTCAATGGCCAAGCTCTGCCAAGACAGAGTAAGCAAGTCCTCAGTAGTTCCTTCCTCACAAATACGTCTGTCAGATATACTGGGGCCAGAAGGCTGAAGATGATTCTCCAACATTATAGAGAGTTTTGGGTGACTGTTCAGGCAGCAAACTGTCTCTATCTTTATTTTTCCACGTTGGAAGCTGCTAACTTATACTTTCTGTTTACTCAGTTACTTGGCCTGCATCCAAGCTTGCTAATTTTTAGGGAGAATTCTGTCTGTGGCTGAAACAAGGACATTTTGCACAGTGGCTTGTTTGCCACACTGAAGCCATCTCTCCATAAGGAGGTTCATTGATGCTCATCATCTTCTTTGAGATAGGCTGGTTGTTGCAAGAAGTTAACCTGTCTTATTGTCAAAGAATCTTTAAAATAAAATTTAAAAAACCATCTTTAAATACCAGAGACTCCTTCTCGAGTCTCTAATGGGGTTCACGACCAGATAGTTTAGTTTTACAATTAAGATTAGTTGTTTAGGGGTTAAAATATATTTATGTCTAGATAGATGTTTTAAGTTGCTAGAGGTGAAATATGATAGATATTGATTTACATTCAAAAGTTTAGACTCATTAAGATTTGAAAGATGTTTTATTCAAGGTTGCTAAATACAAATAGCCAAAACTGTAATTCCTGATTTTTTTTGGGGGGGGGGCTTTTCAAGACAGTGTTTCTCTGTGTAGCCTTGGCTGACCTAGACTTGCTTTGTAGACCAGGCTGGCCTCGAACTCACAGTGATCTGCCTGCCTCTGCCTCCCAAGTGCTGGGATTAAAGGCGTGCGCCACGATGCCCAGCTATAATTCCTGATTGTTTCATGGTTGTTCTTGCTATAGATAGTTTATTGTATATATGTGTAATGATATAAATGCATATGTAAAAAAGAAAAATAATAAAACGAATTTAAAAATACATAAGAATTGAGTTTACAGGGAGAAGTAAAAGACGAAAACTTAGATGAACTATCTAGAGAAGTTTTATCTAATATCAGTGAGATGGGGGCTTCAGATCCGACTGCGCTGTGATCCAGTACGGGATCCAGAAACACCAGGACCAGAGCTGGGAAGAACACAGGTTTTGTGCTTCAAGCTGAACCATTTGCAGCCAAGGAGAGGCAGTGGGAAGGGGGTTCATTAGGAGCAGAGTGGGGAAGTCACGTGTTTCAAAAAGCTGCTTTTTAACCTGCAGGGTGTGCTGCCTGTGTTTTCCCGCCACTGGGTGTCTGGGATCCTTTTCTTGCACAGCCCCGCAAGCTGGCTTCCTGAAGTTGCCATTGAGCTATAGGTCCTTTGTGTAACCCATACCAAAGGGCCATGGCCTCAAGCCAGGGCCCTAAAACTGAATGGGAACTTTATCTTTTACATTTTTTTTTTTTTACATGCATGGTACATACATAACAATAGGCTTAGCATGACATTTTCATGCATTGTACACAATGTAGTTTTAACCCCCCAGCATGGATTAAGCTTTTCCTGGGTGAGGAGTCCATCATTTGCAGCAAGGATGAAGAACTCCAGCCCTGGGTCCAAAGCTTCCTCCTCAATAGCAGTGACTTCTTTCTTTCCTTTTAAATAAATATCATTTTAATGTATATGGGTGCTTTGTCTGCATACAGGTCTGTGTATCACCCAAATGCAGTGCCTATAGAGGCCAGAAGAGGCTGTTAGATACCCAGGAACTGGTGTTACATATAGCTGTGAGCCACTGGGTGTGCGCTGAGAGTTGAACCTGGGTCCTCCGGAAGGCCAATGCTCTTCGCCACTAAGCCATCTCTTCCAGCCTCTGACTTCCTTTCTTGCAATATCAGCTATGCATTCAACGCATCTCTGTTTTACATATACTGTTTCTTAGTTTTGTGTGAGAAGCTTATATAGGCTTAGAGTTTTCAAAAACCTACTTTATTTAGGGCTCATTAAACGCTTCTACCTCCCTTCCAACCCACGGACCAGAGCTAGGGGAGAAGGAAGTTTAATAGGAAAGGGGGTTATGAACCTCGTGCGATGTAGTTCCTTGGGGCGAGTGCAGTCTTTGCCATCAGGATACCTGAAAACATGACTTAGTAGAAACAACAAGACTCCATGAAATGGACGTGAACAGCCAAAAGAAGCAGCAAGACTCTGCCAGAGCACCATGATAATTGTTCTGGGGCGTTTCTTTCTGCAAAGCGAAGTGTAGAAAAATGAAGACCAGCGAAACAGTGTGAACCACCTCAAAGCACGGCATTGCAAAAGCCTTGTCTCGCTGTCTGGGGCCTTCTATTTATCCCATCCCCAAGTCCACACAAGGATGAATTTCTAGCTGGCAAACACCATGCCCCTCTCACGAGACAGCTTCCAGCAAAGTATCACGTGCTCTCTCATGTGTCTGTTCTCAGCTGTGGAAAAACACTCCCACAACTCACACTTGGCACCAAAAGGAAAAACACATTCACGTGACACAACTGAGTCTTCAAAGAGACAAGAAGCTTCCACTTCAAGCTTATAAGTTTGTCTGTGCTACCAAGTATCCCAGGTGAAACACATCTTTTAAAACCCCTTCCCAAACTCAAGCCAAGGATAAGTGATGGCCTGGTATGCAGTTCTCATCAGCAGCCATTAAGAAGCTCCTGTTGTTCTTGGTAAGCTTGCAGGAACAGTTCTCAAATGCCTCTGTGCTTCCAAACCATTCCAAGATCCTTGGAGCATCATGCGTACACTAGCTGGGGCTCGTGTGGGTAGCGTCTTGAGTTCTTTGCATTGTACCCATGTTAAGACAAGCTTGAATGGAAACCAAGGTGCCCTAAAGTAAGCAGACTCACACAGGATCTCTGAGACCAGCACTGGGCCTAATGGAGGAACACCATGGCTCCTGAAGCCTAGGGAACTCTTTGTTCTTTGAGCCAAATCCACTAGAAACAAGAGCTAGCCATGATGGAACCATGCACCCTGCTTACATCAGGAACATCCTAGATACCTGGAGAGCTAGGGCAGCCGCGGGCAGTTAGACATCATGGCCGCTCACATGGCCATGCATATATTCATTGACTCCTGTTCCTCATTCAAGCCGGTTCTTATTTTGTTTTCAGTGACTTTACCTCAAATAAGAAGAGTTGAATTATTAATTTTTCTGATTCTCCTCATCCAAAGCTTCTATACTCAGTGCAGAAAAACAAAGCCAATTCAATATTAAAGCAAAATTAGAAAAATTTCAAATATCTACAGCAAACAGGAAAGAAAAAAAAAGCCCCACAAAAAACAGAAGTCAAGATCGCTTTCCCAGTTTATATGGTGCTGCTGTCTTGGTGCCACTGGAACAAATGATGTCGTCTTTTGTGGATCTCACTGCCTGCTCACAGGGGCGAGATAAAAGATAAATGGCCTTATAAATAGAGAAACAGCCCCCCAGGCGACAGAGAAGTTCCTGCTTTGATATGCAAGACATCACTCTGTAAGTAACCTGCTGCAAGCATCTCTTGCCAGGGACTCACAGCTGCAGGTTGGTGCTTGCCGAGGCAAACCCAGCCATTCTCTTTTCTCGTGGTCTAGAAGAGGCTCGGGAACTCATCCTCCATGGAAGTGGAAGTATAGCACCTTGGGGTCAGTGGGCCCCAGTAATTATTTTGTCCACTCTCTTCCATTCTGGAAGCCATATCACTGGCGTCTCGGAGAGAGAAGAAATGGAATAAGGGCCAGTCATGACCAGACGCCATGCTCAGATGGAACCAAGACAGTCTGTGCCTCTCAGACCTCACTGTCAGTTAGCCACTGAGGAATGCCATATGGATGCCATCCCTCATGGTCCAGTTGAAATGAATATTGGGTAAATACAAACAAAAAGTTATAGAGTTAAGCAAATCCTACCCACAAAGCCTTGGACCAGACCTGGGAAAACTGGAGCATGCGCACGCACAGAAGGCTCACTGCTCAGCAGCCTTCTTTTCCCTAGAAGTGAGATAGGTCATCTACAGAGTCACAGATGGTCACAATTCATCATTCAGGATGGATCACAGACTCAGTGGCTTAGCATTTGCCTTGATGTGTCTGCCATGCATGACAATCCCCGTTTTGCCTTGGTGCGGTTGTGATTGTCCAAAGGAAACCCGCACAAAATAGGGGCACCTTACAGGCCCGACTGGAGGAGAGGGAAAGCGTCCAAGGTGCGCAAGGAGTCACTCACTAGACTGTTTTCCATTAAACGCCTGAAGCCCCAACCGTCCCCCAAAATGCCAGGCGAGACATCTCCTTCTGGGGACAGCCACTCATAATAAATGCAGGTGCTCTAGGAAGTCATCACAGTCAAACTCATTGTCTCACCAAGCCAGGCTTAGGTAGGATCATTTCTTTGTTTCGTGCAGTGTCAGGTACAGTTCACAGCGGTCCCCAGATTCCCTTCCACTTCAGGACAGTCCTGAGGGCAATCTGTGCCAAGGCTTCTATCAACTACAGCTCCATTCCTCACCCCATTGCAAGCCCAGTCATGTCCAGGAATCAAGGATGTAGATAAGAGAACAAATGATCTCTCTCAAAGAGCCATAGCCTGAGGAGTAGGATGGAGAAGCCAGGAGGAGCTTCAACCCTGCCTGTGTGCTGCAGCGGCTTTGGGAAGGCTAGAGGGGGCAAGTGAGAGGGCTAAGCAGGTAGAGGTGCTTGCGGCCAAGGCTGATGACTTGACTTTGAACCTGGAGACCCACATGATGGAAGGAAACTCCTGAGAGTTGCCCTGTGACCCACACAGAAGTAAATGTGTGGGCTCACTCGTGTGATCTCAGGCACACACACACACAAATGCACACACACGCAAATGCACACCCACGCAAATGCACAACCCACATATATGAATACATGCAGCAATTTAAAAAATACAAACATACAAACAAACAAACAAAGAGAGCTGGCTAATCAAGTTTTCAATGTGTTAGCTACAATAGCAATGTTTTTTTCTTTCTTTCTCCAGAGGCCTCTGAGAGACTTAGATGTAACCAGATTTGGAGTCAGCTGTCAAGGGAAGCAGAGCTAGAGGTTGAGGGACAGTCAATCTTGACACATCCCCTTCTTGCTGGGAGTGGGGACCTGGCAGGGGCAGGCCAGGAAAAACCCAGAGCATGTGCTCGGCCGATGCTGCAGAGGTCTATCCTCAGCAGAAACTCCCAGCTCCCAGCTGCTGTGTCACCCTCATATGGTTCCCCATACCTCCCTCATTACTAGGAAGTCTAAGGATGTTTATGAAGATACACACATAATTAATGGGGATAACTCATTAATTTACAGGCCAGGTAATCAATACACAGGTTAATCTACTCAGGCATCTGAAAAGCCATGGAGATCTCTGTTTGCTTTGCTACTCAGTGTTTTTTCCACATCGCCGGCTTTTCTGTCCTCGTGCCTCTCACGCTAACAGCCTTAGTCAAGTCACAGAGAAAGATGATGGCTTAGCACATGCTCCCACTGGACTATTCTCACGGACAAAAGTCTTATCCACAGCTCACAATGGGGTTCCCCCAACAGAAAACAACACCTATCCCCATTTCAGAGTTCCTAATCAATTTTGGTGTGATATGTCCTCTCACCCCCCCTCCCCCCCCGGTCAATTTCATGTGTTTCTAACAAAAGAAAAAAAAATAAGACAAACTTTTTAAAAAAAATATTTAACTGTATTAGCAATAGAATAATAAGGCTTTTTGTTGGTGGTTCTGGCGGTTAAAAAAAAAAAAAAGGAAGAAAAGAAATAACTAAAGATGCATAGAGAGGGCAGCCTAATCTCTGAAGGGTCTCTGAATAATTTGGTTCAGACTGAAGCTCAGGTGCCAAAGGGAACCAAGCATTAGTAGAGGATTAAGCCAGGCTACGTGGTGTGTGTGGCTCAGTGGCCAGCACTTGGCCCTTCACGTTCCAGGAGGAAGCTGAGCACCTGGCAACTCCTCCTTGGTCTTAGACGCAAGCAGCACAGAGCCCCCATAGCTAGTTTAAGCAGATGTGGGCTTGCTAGAAACTCAGAGGTCTAGTCTAGTATTCCTGGGAAGGTTAAGGAATGGAATGTGGAATCCACAAGGCAGAAAGGGCACTGTCACCTGGGAATCAGTCAATCACCTTAGCTGCTGGGTTTCCATCCTGTGACTCAAGACAGTATGGTCCTGGGACACCAGAGGCTGGAGTGTTGCTTCAGCCCGAAGTAATTAGTCATAGATCACCCCACTTCTTCTGGCCTCTCTGCTTACACTCTCATCCTCTCTTCTGCCTTCAGGATTTGGAGATTGCCTCCAGTCCCAGCTCGATCCTGAGGTTCACACCCAGGCAGCCTACAGCACTGACTACAGAGCTCTGTTTTGCCTTCCCAGCTGCCCTCTAGGAAAAAGGTTTGAGAGGGTTGCAGTGGACCAGAGTGAGACAACAGCCAGTGTCTGCCTCAGCAAACAACTGGACAAGCATTTGGATGTACAATTGGAAAAAAATTACCCTGAGAAACACAGCTCCTGGGGGTCAGAGCTGCCTGTTCAGCAAACTGAGCAGGAATCCGATTCCTTCATCTGGAGTCTGGGATCTGCAGAATGGAGTACCCAGAGATAAGTCTTGATGGGACGCCTTTGCTCTGCCTTGTGTCCTACACTCTCCCTCTGCCCTCATTGTTTTTTGCCCCAGAAACACAGCTGCCTCCTGCTCTCACAGATGAGATCTGTGCAGACATTTTCTTCTAGACTTATGAGACAGGCTCAGAAATCATTTCATCAGAGAAGAACAAATCTGCATAGAGATGTTTCCGTTTACGAGCCCCTTAGGAGAAATGTGTGCAGACATGAGGAAGGGCAGGCCACAGTCCCCTGGAAATGAGGGATATGGTGACACTGGAAGCTTCCAGAATCTTCTAACTATATTTGACTGCAGCTTTTGCTCTTCTTTGTAACCCTGCAAAGTATCCCAGTGTTTGGAAAATATCTGTGCTGGATAAAAGTTCAATAAAAATATTGATGGCAAATTATGCCATGTCCAAAGCCAGTTGATCCTTCAGTCTCTTGTGCTCTGTGTTGTCTAGCTGACTTTCTTGAATTCCACGAAGTCGTGGGGCCGAGGTGTCAGTCCCTTAGGTCATCAGACAATGAAAACACTATCCTGTTGGCTTCTGGGTCCCCAGTCTCCCCAGACATGAATGAGCCCCATTCTCATCAGAGATGAAGAGAGAATATTGCTCCTGGTTGCCATGGAGACACCCTCTCCATCCTCTGAGTCATGATGCTCTGCTTCTTCCTGACCTCTCTTGAGTCCTGCCACTTGAGATACTCCCAGAGATATGAGAGAATCTGCTGCTGCCTCCCACAGCACAGAGGACACACTGGATCCTAGGGTCCACCTGGGACCCATGGCCTCAGCCACGTCCAAACCCAGGGCTGGGCCACTCAGGTAAGTAAGTGGTGATTCCAACAATGACCTCTGTTTTCTACATGAAGAGGGTAGGGTGACTGGTCCCCACATCTCTCTCTGTAACCCTCAACCCAGCACAGGAGCCAGGATTTCTCAGCCTTGGGAGCCCTCCCTCTCTTCTCTTTTCTGCTCTCTTGTTCTTTCCCCTCCAAATTCAATTTCTTATAAGTAGTAAACTCAGGGTCTAGCTGATATGTATCCAGCTTGTCCAGAGTCTTTTCATCGATTCATACATCAACTATGTATGGGAGATCATTTTTTTTTCTTGTGCCAAGTGCTGAGGACAGGTGGGATTGCGGTAAGGAAAAAAGACCCTGCCCTCTGCATTGTTATTTCTGCATCACTGTGACCAAATGCCTGACAGAAATAACTTAAAGGAGAAAAAAATTTTATGAGCCTGTGGGGGAAATTTCAGATTCAAATCGTAACACTTGCCCGTGGCTTCCCAAAGGCTCATGGCAGTCTTACATTCCAAACAGCATTTGTTCCAACTTGAAGGGTCCCTACGGTCTTCACAACTCCAACACTGTTAGAACTGTCCAAAGTTCAAAGTCTCTTCTGAGACTCAAAGCAAACTCTCAGCTGTGAGCCCCAGCAAAATGAAAAGGGAAATTACATACTTCTAATATATAATGGCACAGAATAAACATTCCCTATACCCAAATGGAGGAATGAGGAGTATATAGGAAGAAAGGCTTGGTTTGAACAAAATCCGAAGCCCAACAGGGAAAAAATTAAATCCTGAAGCTTCATGTTCCTAATCCAGGGACAGTGATGTTATGATGTGAGCTCCAGTTGGGCTCAGGGAGCCCAACCCACTGACTCTGCCCAGGGCAGCATGCAGCCCTTCTCTCTTGGGCTGGCTCTACATGGTGACTGTGGCTTCCCTTGGCCAACATCCCACATACCCATCACTTCCAGAATCCACTGATGTCTCCATTGCAGCTTCAGCTTTACCCTCACAGCTTCGAACACAGCCCACTGGAGGACAAAATGTGTCACAAGTCTCTGCAGCCTTATGGCACTTTATCTGAAAGGCCAGGTCTGAGTGGACACTGCCAGGTTCTGCTACCAGCCTGAGACGTGGCCATGTCCTCTTGGACCATGGCTACGGCAGCTCTGAAGGCATACATGGCCGAACCTTTGAGACTGTTTTTTCTAGGCAGCCCAGTTCAAGCAGTACATTGCCTGTGGCTCTCACTATTCAAAAGAGAGCTTTAAAATGAGTTTTCAGAACTTTTACCTTGGAGCCTTTAGTGGGTCAAGTCTCAGCCCAGACACATTTCCTATTGTCATAATACAAAGCACACCTTCTCTCTAATGGCACCAATCTGTTAATAATCACAGCCGTTTGGTCTGCAACTGTAACCACGTCTGTATTTAGTTTTAGCCACGTTGCACATTTTCTAAATACTTCTTACTCCCCACTTGCATTGTTGCCCCAACCAGAGTCCCCGCAGCTGAAGAAATGGTGCACTCTCCTGACCATCAAATATGTTAGTCCGTTACTGTTGGGTTCGGTCAAGCTCAAAGTTTCAGGGCATGGACAGAACACAGACAGATATTTTTTCTTGCTAGAATATAACAGTCTTCATTGGCTATGTACCGTTACCAGCATTCCTGCCTTCCAAACTCACACCAGCATCAACCCACAAGAGGCACTACAGGGTTCCAAGCCTCTTCAGCTTGCATATGTCAATGCCTTTGATTTGTCCTATCTCAGCTCCAAAGGCTAAAACACCCCCGCCCCCTGTTCAGGTTCAGTCACAGGAACAGACCCAGTTCTTCAGTACTGACTTTCTTCATTATTTTTTCACCGTGTGACCAAGTATCTGACAGAAACAACTCAGTAGACTCATTGTTTCAGAGTGTTCAGTTCACTGTAGTAGGAGGCATGGCAGGAGGGCTGTGCCGTGGCGGGGGCAGTGTGAAACAGTAACTCTTCACAAGCTGGCAGATCAGGAAGCAGCAAGAGCAGCCAGTGGCAAGGGCAACGGGCACCAGTGTCCATCACTCTCCGCTTCCTGTCTGCACGTGCAATGTGACCTGTTGCCTCACGCTTCTGTTGCCGCGGCTTCCCCATCTGTGGTGTGCGGTACCCTGGGACTGTGAGGCACAAAAATCCTTTCTATCTTTAATGAAGACACGTTGTGGGCAAACGGAAGATGGTAGAGTGTGGTGCTTAGAGGATTTTTAAGTGTGCAGAGTTTGAGGCAGAGACATGACATGCATTGAGTTGTCTTAAATCAAGTTAACTAAAGCAGTTTTACATAAAACCAGGCGCCCGCTTCTGAAGAGCACAGTCTGGTGAGGATGGCGAGTGTGTCCATGGGTGGGGCTGGTCCTGCAGTCAAACAAAGCATTGTCTATCACCCAGCAACACCTCCTCAAGCCCCCTGCAGAACTCAGACAACCACCGGAATGCTGTTGTCATCACAGGCTGGCCTACTTGTTGTTGCACAGATATGGATGGCACCACATGGTGCGTATTCACTGAGTCTAGGTGCTTCTCCTTGGCACATTGCTTCTGCCTCACAAGCTGTCATTTTATTCTTACAGCTGAAGAGACCTCCACGGGGTGGCATTGGGAAAGCACGTTAGGATGTACTCATCCCACTGTCCCACTCTTTCCTACACTAGCAGTGTGTGTGTGTGTGTGTGTGTGTGTGTGTGTGTGTGTGTGTGTGTGTATGTGTGAGACTTGTACTTGGCAGATCTGGGTGGTGAAAACTGTGCCACAGAAACCACCTTGCAGGATCACAGGGTCCAAGACGACCAAGATGACACGCAGTCCTCCCCACTGGTGACTCTGTGGCCTGTACTAGGGCACTGTGGACCAGCCACTTTCCCAGAAAGGCCCACTTGAATGCACAGACACTAGCCAGGTGCCTTCATGCTGGCCTGATGGGCTCACCTGACCTGTGCCTCTTCCACTGCAGGTAAAGCTCAGGAGACCGCACTGCCCTCTATATGCTTCTGTGACACACATTGACCTCGGTGAGTCACATGCTCGCCATGCAGGTTTGAGGGCAAGAGTTCCAGCTTCAGCAGCCATGTGAAAACACTGAGTGTACACATGTAAGGCCAGCCCATGGGAGGTGAAGTCCGGTGGCTCCGCAAACTGTTCTGGCCAGGCAGTCTAGCTGACGTGGTGAGCTCTAGGTCGATAGAGTGACCTTGACTCAAAAGAAGCACCTGCATTCACAACCTGTGTCGTCAGTAACGTCTCGCCTCGCTGTAGTGCACAGCTGCCCTGCCCGCCCTCCCGCAGTCCGACAGCCAGCTTGTTTCCAGAGACTTCACCACGCAGTCAGAATGCAATGAGTGCTGCTTTGTTTTATTTTGTTTTATTTGGCTTCGAGGATTACCTCCTACTTATTGTAGATGGGAAACTCATTCAGTTTCCCATTTACCATAATGATAAAAGTTTTATTACTGAATAAATTGATCTGTGTTTAAAAATCATGTTATTTAGGAATGCATTACATGAATGTCTGAACTGGTGGGATGGCGACATGGAGACTCGTTTGTGGATGGTATGTTATTGAATTTAAGAAAACACAGGAGCTATATTATCGTTAGCATGAGCTCCACACCCTACCTTTTTCCAAAATGAAAAACTACTAGTAATCTTTCACACTCTGAATACATACACTACTGCACTCCAGTTCTTTATCTGTGCAGATCCTGGCCCCACCTTGTGACAAAGAGCCAGGTCTGTCTACCCTAGATCTGAATAGCTCACAGAACCAAAAAGGGGCATTGGTCCGTGATTGAGCCCTGTAGGTGCCAGGTAGTCTAAAACCAAGACAGATACAAAGTCCAGGGCTCTGTCTGTCTGGAGTCTGCATCTCAGGGGAGAGGTGGGCAGGGAGCAGGTTCATATGGCAGCAATAAGATACCATGTACAGAAGGCGACGGCAAGGAGCCCCAGGGAGGACGTGTTACTCAGAGGACCAGAGGTGCTTCATCCGGAGAGGGACAGTGAACAGAAACTGGAGCAATGAGAAGTCAAATATACAAAGAGATCGAGGGAAAGACGCCAAAGGTGGAAGTGGGGGGAGGGGTCAGGATGGGCACCCAGTGTCAGGACATACAGGGAGAGGCACACCGTGTTGGAAGCATCCAGGGATTGAGGGAATGGGGGGGGGGGTGTAATCAGCTGTGTGTACAGACAATGGGGGGGGGGGCTGGAGAGGCCCAGACGAGAACCATAGACACACTGACCCGTCCTGAGCTTGGAAAACAAAGATGACATTTAAAAAGCCATTTGCAAAATGCCTCAGACATGAATGCTGTTTCGCAAGCACAACTCCCTGTCTTGAGTTGATTGCATCTGCTCAAGAGATATGGCATGTCCTAACCCTGGTGTCTGGAAGTGACCTTTCAGAGTACACTCTTTGCAGATGTCATCAAATCAGATGACATCATACACATCAGGACTTGAACACAGTGTCCTTATGAAAACCCTGGTACCCTTATAAACACATGTGGGGCTTGGGGAAATGTCTCATTTGTGTCAAGTGCCTGTCACACAATTGGACAGCCTGAGTTTAGGTCCCCAGAGCACATCCAAGCAGCTGGCCGTGTGGCAGAGCACACGTCTAGCCCCAGTGCTTGGCATGGAGGACAGGGAACACAGGAACACACAGACCCTTGGAACTCATTGGTTGCCGGCCAGCCTCGTCAGAGCAAGAAGTTTCAGGTTCTGTGACAGTGAGATCCAGTCTCATACAATAAAGGTGGAGAGGCATAGAGGAAAGGCCCAGTGTCTACCTCTGGCCTCCACAGGCACACATGCACTAGCAAGTACATACATAGCATGTGTACACGTGAATATACATACACACACACACACACATACACACACACACACACCTCAAATAATAAACCAATAATTAAACACATGAAATCACAGAGTTGGGAAGAACGTCACATGCTGGCTGGTTTTCTGGAGTGTTCTGGGGCAGTGTAAGACAAGAAGAACAGCGTCCCCCACCAAAAGGTGGCCACGTCAGGTGGTCACACTTGTCCCCTGTTGTGACAAACACAATGATATAAAACACCCCCAGTGCCCTTTGGGAATAAGTCAGGCCATAGCATTGCTACAGGTGAGAATTAGGGAGTAAAAAAAAAAAAAAGAAAGAAAGAAAGAAAAACAAGGGAACACAAGATACTGGCTATCTATGGGGCCGTGCACCTAGATCTGAATAATGTCAGGAAGAGAGGGAGGCTTGAGGCGATGGTAGTGGGACCTCCCTATGTTCACCCAGCCCGCTCCTGCAGCATGACAGGGCTGATTTATGAGTGTGTCCACACGTACCGACTGTGTCTCCACAAAAGTTTACAGAGACCGCACTATAGTGCCCAAGGCTGTTTGCTACCAGCCCGTGTTAACAACAGCAGCTCAAGGTCATGGCGGCAAAGACATGGGGGCTTCTGAATACGTGTGAGATTGTGGTGGTGGACAGAGAAGGAACTTGCACCAGAGCTTTGGGCCAGCAGGAAGGATAAGAAGTTAACACACTTCAAAGCAAGGGTGGAAATAACTTTGGAAAATCATTTCATTGTGTTTCCAAATGTGCTGGGTTTACGCTGGGAGTAAAGTCCCTCACATTTACACAAAAAACCAACAAAAGAATGATAAAAGAAACAACGTAACATTTCCATTTATCTCCTATCTTATGTACCCCCCTCATGAGTCTCCTATCTTACCGACTCTTGTCTATAGAGTCTAGACAGACAAGGAGGTTGAAGACCAAACTCTGCCTCTGGCTCATTTGGAAATCCCATTGTACCTGTCTGGGAGTCCCTTAAATGAGATGCTTTCTATTGAAGGTTCTTAGGGGGGATCCTCAGAGCCCCTACTTTCAGCTTGTCTGAATCCATGGCAACCAGCCCTCCAGCCAGGCCTAGGGTCTTGTATAGTATAGAAGAGACCTGGCTGTGTCCCTGGGGGCAAGTGAGATGGGGACATTGATGGGAGCTTGAAAATAGGGTCAGAAATGCATGGGCATAGTAGGACATTCACACAGATCAGAAGGCTTCCCCACCTGCCTTCTCTGCTGCAGATGCGTGCCTGCTCGCCCCCCACCCCCGCCCCCGCTGCCCCAGGAGTTATAACCTCTGATCTCTGCAGCTGAGACAAAAGCCGGCAGCCCCAACCCTGGTTCTGTCTCTATCTTTCAGGCTTTCTCTCCCTTGAACTTTTACATCTCGAAGGAACATTGGCCCCTGCAGGGCAAATGCTGAGTCCTGTGTCCTTCTACTCTGCGGTGAACATCTGACACCATGTACTGAGCAATCCAGTGACACGGTAGGTTCACAGAAAGGCTCCATGTACAACTGCCACCTCCACAGCCCCATCTCCACAACGGCATATGATTCTCGCTCATAAAACTATCACGGAGACCAGGAGGAACTGTGAATGAGGCCATTGAACCATAAAGAAACAGGCGATTTTCTTGTTCACAAGAATGTAACAACACAAACATGCTCCCAATTAATTTTACAAGGTGAGGACAACCCTAAGGCCAACACACGGCAATGACCGAGCCAGACAAAGGAATTTAGCTAAATCTCACCTACAAGTGGAGGTGTAAAATGCCCTCATGAAACATCTATCAGTCCTGCTAAGCATTAGCCCACATGCGAAACACAAGCAACAGGTTTCAAGTCAGTTATACGATGTCCTTGCAACACGTCTTGGAGAATCATACCTATGCGAGCCACAGACGCAAGAGCACGCGAGGGAACAGAGCTGACACTGAGAGAGCCGACAACAAGGAAGACTTGACAAAAATCAGATAGTCACTGCTTATAAGGGTGTTTAATGGTGGACATGAACATTCATTGCAGAACATGCCTGAAACCATACCTGTCTCCTGGGGGGAGTCAGGACAAAAAGGATAGACTCTGTCAACCTCATGACATGACCGTTTTTGGGGGGAAGGGAGGGTGAGGTTACTTAAAGAAACCATCACACGTCAACACGGTAAATGTGAAACAGTGGGTTTGTCATCTACCTGCCTCAAAGCTGCTGTGATTACTAAGAAAGGCTGTAGGAAGGCACTGGGATGGCTTGGGTGTGAGCTGCTCCCCCCTCCCCGCATGCTCATGTGCTTGAACACGGACCCCACAGCTGGCAGTGCTGTTTGGGGGAGCCTTGCTGGAAGAAACTGGTTGCCGATGAGTGAACACCCAGGATTTCAGCTCACTTCCTGTCCTGCCTCGCTTCCAAGCCCACTGATCATGAGCAACATAAACATGCCCTGTCTTAAGTGGCTTTCACTTGGTGTGTCATCACAGGGCCCCTGAGTGACTGTGTGAACTTGTGTAAGGGTGTGTGTGTGGATCCCTATAGGTGTTGATGGTGACCTCAGTCTCAAATCTGGAAGGGCAAGCAGAAGGAGACTTCCATCAAGGGAAAGCTGTCTGGTCATCCCCGTCTGCTGGACAGCACATGCCTTGCAGCCCCATGTAGGAGCCAGCCCCGCCGCAGCTGGTACCCTGTGAGAGGCTCTGACTACCCTGGCCCAGCTACAGCATCACCCGCCCCACCGAGGCACACAGGTAGAGCAGCCTTCCATTCTCAGCCTGCCTGGGTGGGAATAGCTACTGGGCTGGGCTGTAGTATGGGGCTTCATCCGCTTGCTTTAGGACACAGTGAGAAACTGCAATGCTCCCCACATACCTGATCCAGCAGGAGCTACAGAGGAGGATGAGATACACCCTCGGCCTCATCCCAGCAGCCACAGGCATGCCAGGAAGGAGACTGGCCCAGTGCAGCTCATCTCTTTAAATCACAAACCTGTGGCCTGAGAAGCCAAGGACAGAGAAGGGCCATGCATCAGCTGGACCACTGGTAGGCAGAACAGAGCTTCCCCTGTCGTTGGGTTTCATGTGAATCTGGGGAGAAAAGAGAGAGCCCAGTGCTGGTGGGAGGTCCTGCATGGGGAGACAGAACCTCAGAAGTTGATATTGTGGCAGAAAGCTAAGACCACCTGTGGGTCAGGACAGAGTTGACAGTGGGCCAGCGGGAGAGGAGGAGAGAAGGGGAGGGAGAGACAGAGACTGAAGGAGGGCAGGAGAACAAGACATAAAGAGCCGGAGGATAAGAGAGACAGGCAGAAAGTATAGGGGTGGGGAAGCAGAGAGAGGCAGATAGCAAGCCAGAGGATGTTCTAGGAGACAGATGGAGAGACAGGGGGAGACAGAGAACACAAGAAAGGTGTGGAGCCTATCTCTCATCCACACAAAAACACAACACACGTATGAACACCACAGAGGCAGGCCAAACTCTGTGCTTTCTGTCCCCTCCTGGATTGCCACACTCTCCAGGACCTTTGGATGATGGCGCCCTCCTCAGCAGTTGGGGTTCTACTCAAAGTTTCCCTTTGGCTTCCTTTTCTAGGTGTTCCTTCAAGGACATGGCTGCCTCCAAGATTCTCTCATCAAAAGCTGGAGTGTTCAAACTCACTTTCTCAGCACTGAGGGGTGGAGGCCCAGCATGAAGGAAGCAGTCTTGAGTATATTTAAAATCAATAAATGGATAGATGAATGTGATGGATTGAGGTTTAAAAGATTCATTTTTGTTTTTATATGTCTGAGTGTTTGTCTATCGTGTATACGCGCAGATGACAGAAGGTGCCATAGTGGCCAGAAGGGGGTGCTAGATCCCCTAGAACTGGAGTTATGGGCATTGAAGCTGCCCAATTGTGGGTGCTGGAACCAAACTCAAGTCCTCCAGAAAAGCTGCATATGCTCTTAGCCTTTGTGGCATCTCTCTATTCCTCAATGGACTCATTATTTTTAACCTGCCAGTTCTGTTCAACATTGCCCTGCGCATTGTGAGGGCCAGGCAGAGCACATGCTGAAGGTTCTTTAAAGGATGACACTGGAAAGCCATACACCTACCAGCCTGTCACAGACTCCACACACACATTCAGTCTGCTGCTTGCTTCTACCGCCTGTCTCTCTCCTCACCTGGACCCGTATGTTTCATGCAATAGTGTGAAGTATGAGCCAAGAGCACAAGCCACAAGAGTTACCTTCAGTTGTGGAATTTGTGTTATGTGTGCCTTATGATTAAGGCACAATAAAAAAAAATCCAGGCAAGGGGCCCATGCCTTTAAGCCTAGTACATGGGAGAGTGAAATGGGATTGCTGAGCTTGAGGTTAGATTATGATACAATGTGGTACCTTGTCAATACTGATGGTGGTGATAGTGGTGGTAATGGGGGTGCTGGTGGTGGTGATGGTGATGGTAGTGGTGGTAGAGGTTGTAGTGATGGTGCTGGTGGTGGTAGAGGTGCTGGTGGTAGTGGTGGTGGTGGTGGTGGTGATGGCAGTGGTGGTGGTGGTGATGGCAGTGGTGCTGGTGCTGGTGGTGGTGGCAGTGGTGCTGGTGCTGGTGGTGGTGGCAGTGGTGCTGGTGGTGGTGGTGCTGGTGGTGGTGGTGCTGGTGGTGGTGGTGCTGTTGGTGGTGGTGGTGGTGCTAGTGGTGGTGGTGGTGGTGGCGGTGATGGTGGTGGTGGTGGTGATGGCAGTGGTGTTGGTGGTGGTGATGGTGGTGCTGGTGGTGGTGGTGGTGGCTGTGATGGTGGTGGTGGTGGTGGCGGTGGTGGTGATGGCAGTGGTGATGGCAGTGGTGCTGGTGGTGGCGGTGGCGGTGGTGGTGGTGGTGATGGCAATGGTGGTGGTGGTGGTGATGGTGGTCGCCATAGGAGTTTTAAAAAGGTGCACTTCCTGGAGGCACAGGAATAAAGGCATCAAATAGAGCCTTTTATGAAAGACAAAGCAAGAAGTCTTATTCTACAGCCTGACTCAGCCTCTGGGGTTGTAAAATCCTGATGTCAATAAGGACAAATAGCCAAGACAGCTGCCCAATCGAATAGCCACAGTGAAAGCTTTTCAAACAGCTGTCACAGGCTGGGCATGGCCCAACCTAATTCTATGCAGAGAAGGGAGGTCAGTTAATACTGCACTGCACCTTACAGAGGCCAGGATTCAAGTTCTGAAGTGTTAAGTGTCTTTTCCCAGACCTCATCGGGACAGTCTGCACTGCTGAAATCCAGCCCAGGCCATGTGGCCCCACATCCTCCTTAACTGTAATGCCATAAAATGCTCCAGAGGCTTCTATCATGGAGCAAAGAGAAGTTGTGTGGGACATTTTGAGAGCAGAGGATTTGCTTTGGGAAAAATACAGGTGACTATTAATTTTATTTATTGCTGAAACACCTGGATGTAGAAGCAAAGGAAGGTGAGGTGTGGGGCCCTGCCATCTGGACATGGCTTGACTCTTGTCATAAAATCTACATCTTATGAGGAGGATGTGCATGTCTTAGTGTCCCCATGAGACAGATCTGTGAGTCTTCATTCCTCACCTGGATCTAAAAAGAGCCTGGAGCTGTGAACTTCCCTTGGCCAGCCACTGGGAGCCTGAGAGTGGCCATAGGAAGTCATTTATGACGAGGGCCTGCTCTTAGCTGCCTCTGTTGACAATGAATTAAGCTGTCTAAGCAGTATATGTATTTTAAATATTTGGAGAGTCAGACGAGGAAGTTTTAAATCAAACTTGCAAGAAATAAAAAACATGTTTAGGAGTTTAAAGAGAAATAAATGGTTCCTGAGATGTGGGGTGGGAATGCCTGCAAGCCAGGCCACAGGGTCGCAGCTGTGTGGCATTTTCCTGGAGCCTGGAATCTCATCAATAGGAGGTTGATCATGTAACTGTTCTCTCTGGAAAAAAAAAAAATCAGGCTCCTGACTTCGCTGAAGTGCCTGGCACATGTGATCCATCAGGCTACCTCTCTGTTATTTCTGGAAGGGTGACCAAGCATCCTTCTAGGCCCTGAATTAATTTGGTAGTAATGAGATCACATCAGAACCTCTATCTGATGTTTCAGATAACAGTGCCCAGGGCTTAGGATAACGTGGTAGGTTTGAGCCGGGTATATCCATGCACTGTGGGGAGTGTGGTCCCAATACATCTCAAAAGACTCATCGTCCGCCCAGCTCCATCTTGGATTCATTTTCATCTCAGTGGGACATTGGCCATGACTTTGATTCTAAAGCAAGGCGTAAAACTGAGATCTCTCTGTTTCTCCTGCCTTTTCTCTTCATTTCCCTTCCTTTACTAGGAAAAGTGCTTAAATCATTTTTATTGCAACTCTCTTCCCAAGAGGTCTCATTTACTACTAAGAAAATTTATCTTGGTTTCAGAGCTGAAGAAAATGTCAACACAAGCGAGATCTTAATGATCACCTGGTTGTGCTTAAGATTCACCAGAAGAGAAAAAGAGGGAGAGAGATTCTTGTTTGGGACACTCACAGTAATTGAAAATATATGGTTTTTAAATTATGCATGTGCTTCTGCTGCTGCTGCTGTTACAGGAAAAACAACAGCTCCTGAGATTTTTTTTTGCAAAGGACCCCAAAACATTTGGTTTTCTGGACCTTTCCAGACTGTTGTGGAGTTTATACGTATAGGCAGTTTGTCATTCCTGGTCTGTGGGACTGGCTCTTGCATCAGCAGGCTCCTGTGAACACTGACCATATATTGGAGGGTCTAGGGCCTATTCTGCTAAAACAAGACAACCATCTATTTTACCTCCAACTCTCTTTCTGGAAGAACCAAAAGTCAGATGTCAGAGTCATCACACTGCCAGAGAGTGTGGGGCATCCTTGGATAGGATCACGGGGTATGCTGACTCAGCAGTTAAGAGCATTTGCTGCTTTCTCAGAGGACCAGAGTTCCCTGCACCCACACTAGGCAGTTCACACCTGCTGGTAGATCTAGCTCTAGGGACCACTTCTGCCTACACACACACACACACACACACACACACACACACACACACACACACGATACACAAATACACAATTGATATTAAGAACCATTAAAGACATATGTGGCAGCCCTTGGCCTCCTGTTGCTACATGCTCAGCCTGTGAGCATGTGACTTACATGTAAAACGGACACAAAAGTTAAATTCCTGGGCAGTGCTGACTGCAGCGTCCTGGCTTGGGAGAGGCGTCTCACGCGCTCATGGTAGGGGTTGCTTAGTCATGGTTGCTGTGGTCATTCGGTGCTCTCTGACATTTTCCAATATGCAGGAACTTGTGTCCCACACTGTCTGACTGGTGCAGCATCTGGTCTCATGGATAAGGTAGTAGCTGGGTGTGGATGGAGCCCCAGCGCACCCTTCACCACAGCTGCTGAGGCTGGAGGGCTGCTGCTGTCTGCCCACAGACAGATGGTCATGAGAGGCAGCATTCCTCCTCCCTCACACCCTTCCTTCCCATCCCTGACTGGTAGCTGGTACCCAGGGCCCCAGAAGCCTGGCACTTCCAGGGCAGAGGCGAGCAGCCCAGAGCACATGAACACCCTGCTCTCAAGCAGCCCTCCCACAGCACCTTGATCCTATTCACAGCAGGAGAAGGCAAGGGCTCCCAAGTCCTCACCACATCAGCCTGCTCCTGGGCTGTGCTTGGTACTCCCTTCTTTCTTCTCCCTAAGACACTGAGGAAGGTGAAGTTCCTCCTGTCAGTCAAGCTCTGACAACCTCATGGCCCCTTCCAGAACATACTGCAGATCTGAAATCACATGGAGCCTTAAAGAAATGTATCCATGCAACAGACCTTCGTGAGATTGAGGGGAAATTAGCCCTAAGTGCGGCTGATAAAATGCGGATAAAATGCGTTCGATGTATGTGATTGATTCTTTTTAGTAAATATGTCAAACCTAATAGCAACAGAGGCTGGGAACTCAAAACAGAAGCCACACTTGCTCCTCTATGATCTGTTCATGACCATGGCAACACAGAAGGGAGTTTTCCCCCTCCACCAATCCCATGGTTCCATAGCCATGGGGCCTGAGAAGCTTTAACACCGAACCACTTGTGCCTGGATGCTCCTGACTCCAGGGTCAGAGGGTCTAAGCCACAGGCTTTTGATGACTCACCTTCCTTTTCCTTGTTCCCTTCCCTTCAGTGTCTTCTTTCCTTCATATGAAAGTGTGTGTAGTTAGCAAATCAGCACCAAGCCAGGAAACGATCCCATCTCACAGTGCAAGCTGGACCGTGCCTGAGTCCCCAGTCACACAGCCAAGGAGTCCTCCGGCCTCCAATGTACACAGGTTTGTATGCGTGTATACACACACACACACACACACACACACACACACACACACACACACACACACACACACAGTGCCCCAAACCTTCTGGGAATGGACTAACCCCTAACAACCCTGGGGTCGGGTGAGAGCCTCATGCAACTTGATCTGTTTTGGCCGAGACAAACTGCAGCATTTTTGGGTGGGCTGTGTAACCAATGCATGTCACACAGAGCACCATGTCCTGCACACAACACATGTCAGCACAGCTGCAGGGATCTGGGAGCCTTAGCACAAGTCACAGACAACCTCCCAGGATGCACCTCCATCAGGCAGCCAGCTGACTGCCCTAAATCTCCCCTGGAAACAAACACCACACAGTGCCAGCCCTGCTGATGCCTCACTCCCCACCACCACCACTTTGCGTTCAGTTTGCAGTAGGATGAGCAGAAGTTGAAATCACTAAGAGGCTGTGTAGCTTTTGAATTGGTGTGGAATCCTGCTGCTTGCCAACTGGGTCCAACGGGAGATGAAGTGAAAGGCACACCATTCCTGTTCCCTCAGAGGACCCAACCCTGGAGAAAACCTCCTGGAGCCCTGCATGCAGCCCACCACTCTCAGCATCTCCTTCAGTGTTCCCCACTAATTCTGAGCCAGAGGCCATGGGGAGGGAAATGCCAGCATCACGCTGACTGATATCAGACAGCACACATGGGATGCACCCCTCCTCAACACTGCCTTGTCATTTGAGCAGTGTGTCTAACCTTTGGGGACCCAGACTCTCTTCCTGTATGCCAAATACTTACTAAGCAAATAGTAAGTGCTAGATGTGACCCAGTGTCTAGGCTGGACCTCAGATGGCGGATAATACATGAGTTAAGTTCATGGAAGTGTGGTGGGTACTTAGCGAGCAAGCCACACTGGACGCTAACACCCGTTAAGGCCCCTGTGAGTGCGATGCATGCAGCAGGTGAAATTTGAACTTAAGGTTTAAAACTAAGCAAGAGCGGTGTGAGCTTGAAGGACAAAGTGAACACGGGAAAGCATGAGCTGAGGGAGGCACACTTACTGTGCTGTGAGGACCAGGAGAAGGGCAGTATAGGATGGCATCCCTCCCCAGCTGTGGGCATTGATTGCCTTGGGAGGTAGCTACCCACTTTTGTAAGTCCTTTGAAAGACAAAGCCTTGTCTCTTAGTAACCATACTTTGAGGCAACTGTAAGGATGTGGCTCGGGGCCCAACCTCAGCTAGGGTTGAGGAAGAGTGGCTTGCAGCCTACCTCTGAAATAGCGATGCTTTGCTGGCCCAGAAAACAGGGCACACAGCTTCCTGGGATGAAGCTCCGTCCCTGTTCACCATGCTGTTGGAACCCTGGAGCTGTAGTCTTGTGGGTGGGAGTGTATCTCTTTCTGCCTTTCAGCTTAGATTTCCTCAGCTTGGCTCTATTATCAGGACGGGTGGCAGTAGCAATAAGGGCTTCATCCTACACGTCAGCGGCTCACCTGAGAGAGGAGCATGACCAACGTCTTCAGCTCATAGTTCAGGGAAGGCCAGTGCTGGCCCTAGACAGTGACCTCCCAGCTTCAGCCAAGTGGACATTGGACTGGCTATGCAGGTCTGGGTTGCTGTCTCCCTCTGAGCTGAGAGTGACTGATTCTGTACCATCCGCACCCAGCCAGGATCTGGAGCGGGTCTCGAGAGAGGGTGACTATGTGTTCTGAAGGCACAGCAGGCGCAGCTGTAAGAATGTGCTGGTATTGAGGACGTGGACAATGTGATGACCTGGCCTCGGTTGCTCCACTGTCACATGTTGTTGCTGAAGTAATGGTGACAACCGCACTGTGGGAGCAAAGCGGCTGGGTTGGGAGCAATGAACTTCAATTTGCAAGCACTGATGAGCAAAGTTTCTTAGGATGTTCCTCAGAGCCTGAGAGGGTTTGCTGTGTACAGTCTGGAGAACAGTGTACCGTAGCCACGACTAAGGCTTGGAGCGGGTGGTTTTGTTGAATATACAGCAAGTCAAAGTAAAAGAATGGAGATTGGAGATTGGTAGTATATAGACAGACAGACGGTGATGATGATGATGATGATGATGATGACGATGATGATGACGACAACAGATAGATGGCTGGATAGATAGATATAGATAGATGGTAGATGTATGGATAGATAGATAGATAGATAGATAGATAGATAGATAGATAGATAGATGGTAAAGCATCATCAAATTGGTCTTACTGACATTCAGCAGATACCTACTGAGGAACACTGTTGAGGCAACTAGAGTTGCAGATTCAGTCTAAGAAAAGCCTCTCTCCCATCTAACATACAGGAGCAGACAGAGGCGACATCACTAAACCAGGGCTCACACCATCCAGAGAAACTATCTGGGGAAGCTTTTGCTCCGTGGCTGAATTTGAGGCTTGTCTCTCCCACTGTAGGGTTGTGTACCACATGTGATGGGATAAACAGTGGAAACCTTCTGTTTGCTCTCATGGACTCTGTGTTTCTGTTCCAAGCTGCCTTGTTAATTTCATGCTGTGTCAAAGAATTTGGGGGTCTCCCCATCCCTAAACAAGTGGCCTTGAAAGATACTTAGAGACATCCTGCTTGTATCTGGTATGGGGGAGGGGCACAGCCCTGCTTCCAGAGCTCACTTAGAGGTGAGCTCCAAAGGCCTTTACATCACTATAAGGTACATCACAGGAGAGTGTAGAAGAGCATCACACGGACAGAGTGGTGTCACATGAATGACACATGATGATAGGAGAAGGAAGCCCCACTGGCCAGAGGCAGAAGAATGAGCTCTGGGGTCTGAGCAATGACGCTCTGAGCAAACCCAGCACCGGCCTCTGGAATGATCAGGTTTTCCCGTTGTCTCCAGTCTTGGTGTGGTGTGGTCCTGAGCCTCTACTTTCAGCTCAGAAGCTACTGGTGCTAGGACCAGTATGAAGGGAATGCTCTGGGGGAATCAGGGCTGTGGCTCCACTCTCTGTGTGCTGGGGCTCGGAAGTGAGGTGGACCCTGAGGACGAAACTCCCTTCCTCAGTAAGGCAGGGAACAAGGGCTTCCCCTGGGCTGGGGACTCAGGGTTCCCTCTAGAAGATCCTTCCTTCAGAGAGGAGAAGCACCAAAGGCTGGGGAAAGGGGGAGCAGGGCAGACCCAGCCTGACTCATCCTCCTTGCAAGAGAGAGTCCACAGGAGCCTTTTCTTCTTAGCCTGCATAGCAGAAGCCTCTCAGCCAAAGGTGTCTCCATCTGTGTGATTCCCAGCATGCTCGCGGAGAACTGACTTCCTTTAGGCTTGTCTCCTTCCTTCCTTCTAGTTTTGAAGACAGTTCCAGAAGTCAGATGTACAAAGGAGCTTCACTGAATGAACAGCCCAGTGGAGTAGGGTGTATTTTTCTGAAACTACAGGTCCTCTCTCCCCTTCCTTCCTTGTCTAATGGAAGAGGTTGCCTCAATCCTGGAACATGGCTCTTTTTTCATCTCCAGGCCAATACTGAGTCCTGTGTTGTGACTCTAATTTGACCCCTAGCCTTCCCTCTTGTGGAACCACTGGAGTGTAGACAAGGCAGGATCTTCTGTCCCGGAGCTTGTGCAGGTCAGTTGCACCTGTCAGTATGACACAAACAAGAATCACCTAGGAAGAGGGTGTCCAGAGGAATGATGTAGATCCGGTTGGCCAGTGGGCAAGTTTGCAGTGACTTGTCTTGACTATGGTCATGGAGGTGGAAAGACCATAAATGCAGTCGGCATCATTTCATGGTCTGGGCCTTGGACTGAATAAGAGGAGGAAGTCAGTCGAGCAGCCGCCTGCTCGCGTGAATACGTTCACTGCTCTGTGTTCCTGCCTGTGGCTGCGACTGTCTAGACCCCCCCCACCCTGTGGCATCACCACAGTGATGGCTGTAACCCCAACTGGTGCATCGTATAAACCCTCCACTTTGAGCTGACCTGTGGCATACTTATCACAATGATTGGAGGCAGAAGTAAGGCAGCATCTTTCGCTCACGTGTTCTGAGGAATAAGTTGTAGACATGTCTGGGGGCTGCTTTCCTGCTCCCTGCAGGGTACCTCAGGTCTAGCGCATTTGCAAGAAGTGACCCTCCTGTGGGCGAGCTGGACAGAGCATATCCCCAAGGTATTCAGGTGAATCCCATGATCTTCAGGGTTACCAAGTTGAAGCCATAGGCTCAGTTCTCCCATGACGCAGTGCCAGGATGGACATCACTCACTCACTCTCTGGCCAGAGCTGACCAGCTAGGCCCTCACGCAGGAGGGGATAGGCTCCCCCTGCCTTCAGCCTGTTGTATGTGTTTCAAGTGCAACTCAGCTCTGTGAGAAGGGTCTCTTCATCAATCCAAGTGCAGCGAAAGGGTAAGAACGCTCTGGGTTAATTTTTCATGAGGGCAGACATAAAAAATTCAAACTAACTGAACCCAAAGTGAGCATTCCAGGCAGCAACAGGCCCTGACATGTGCCTCTCAAACAAACTCCACCGCTCCAACCCAGACTCCACTCCCCAAACCTGCCAGCCCTAATTGGATGAAGGCTGCTCTGGCTAGTGAGCCCTGGGAATGCTCAGGGAGCAGCACCAATGTCCCCTGGTTCTGGGGCTGCTAGGCCTGAGCATTTGTTTATCAAGAGGTCACTCTTAATGGCCTTAATTTTAAATTTTTCATGCTCTTCTTCATGAAAAATTTAAAATCTTTGTATTGGAGGTCACATTAAAGACATTCTGAAGATTAAATGTTGACCCGGCCTTGCCTTGAGCACCCCAAGTGTCCGCAGCACTGGCTGCTGTGTGTGGTGCCGCCTCCTGGAGACTGTCTTCGATTTTCTTTTTCTAAGGTTTCCACGGGGCGCAGGGACCTGCTGAGACCTTGGGAAGGAGCAGCTCTGCTGTCCCTGGGCTGCTGAGCAGTGCCCTCCTGCCGTTACTCCCTGTGCTGAGCTGCTACAGGACTCTGGGCCTGGGAGCATCCCAGCCCAAAGGCTTCTAGACCTTTGCTCGGGAGTCAGGCAGAATGCATGGGTCTCAGGCCTTAAGCCTGGATGAGGGTTTGGTGCCATATGAAGAAGTGGACCTGGTATACAGGATGCCTTTAGCAGGTGGCTTTGGAGGATGCAGGGTACTCCAGTGAACACTGGAGGCTCAGCATCAGAACTGCCAGGAAGCTGAAGAAGGCAAGCCTGCAGAATAGCAGGAACCCTAAGCACAGATGTGGCTCCTCTTTTGACCGGCCATGCTTCAGGTCTAGCTTTTATTCAGTCTCCTGTCACACGGACATCATCCTTATTCGGTGACTCACGTGGTGGCAGGTCAGGCACATTGCATCACAGAATGGACAGAGGACTCCGTAGAGCTTCAAGAGCAGCGAGCAGGGGTGACGCTGTCTGGTGCCCAGGATGAGCAGTGGGTCTGTCTCACATAGCCTGTGTGGATCAGGAGATGGGGGAGGGTTCCCAGTGTGTCCTTCCCCACACGCTCCTCCGGCTTCGATTCTAGTCTGTCCCAGTACTGGCCAACACCTAACTGCACAGATGAGACATATTTCTGGAACTTGAAAGGAGCCGGGCTGTGGTGTGTGTGTGTGTGTGTGTGTGTGTGTGTGTGTGTGTGTGTGTGTGTGTGTGTGTGCTGCAGACTATCTGCTCTCCACAATAGCCAGGCAAGTTTGTCTTGGGCCTTTGGCCATCTCCTCCTCCTGCACTGCATGGATGGGGTGCAGCTGTCTATCCAACTCACTGGCCTAGAGACATGGGTTCTCTCTAATGGAGACAGTAGGGCATCGGGCTGCTGTTGTTACCCTGGTCATCTCTAAACAGACACACTGTGTATGTCTGGCGTCCAGGGCCCAAAAGGCTGTCTTATACTGAGTGTTGACTTTATGAGAAACTAGGCCCCTATAGAGGGTGTTAAAGAGGGGCAAGAGTGAAAGCCCAGGAGGGTGCTGGCTACAGTGCAGACACAGACTGGAAAGAAGATCTGGATAGCACCGCCAGGAGATTAGACCTGACACAGAGAAAAGATGAAGTTGTCCACTGGAGGGTAGGGGACAAGAGCCAGGGGGACTGAGTAGAGATGATGGGAGAGGACGTAGAATCTGAAGTGAGCTGGAGGGAACCAGAGTCAGAGGAAGTGACAGTGAAGAGTTTGGACAGAGAGGGATGGGAAATATCTGATTAACCCACACAGGTGTACATACCTGTGAAGAGTCTGGGGAGAACTCTGGGCAGTGGGGACACAGTCCTGGTCACCAATCTTTAGGTGCCCCTGAAGCTGCTGTGGAAAGGGCCTCCAGGTCCGGAGAAAGCACCGAGGTTCCAGAGGGGACACGGAGGAAGCTGGAGGGTATTCCTTAGGGACAATGGGAGCCCCTGCATTCCTTTGCAGCTGGGGGAATCCACTGGAGCACCTTATGAGGCCGCAGCTTCCTCATCCCCTTCCGCGAGCCACCCTGGGGTGCTAACAGGCAGCTGGCTGAGAGCACCTCACCTCACCTCACCTCCTGAGTGGAGGACATTCAATGTGGTTCAGTTTGCTGCCTGGCCAGGCCTTAGGGGAGGTAGCCTAACTCTTTGTTTTCACTGCAGCTAAGCTCAGGAGAATGCCCTGCTGTTTATCCAAATTCCCCACAGAGGAAAGGTCTGCAGGAATGTGAAAATTACTTGCACAAAACCCCAGAGTTCCTGGTTTACCAAGGCCCTGGAGCAAGTAGAGAGCCCTGCGTGGGAAGACCGACTGGCGCAGCCTGAGATGGGCATGATGTATTCATCTCAAGACTTTGAGGAAGTGCACAGCTGAGATGAAAGAGAGGGAAAACCCACGCATACTTCAAAGGGGAAACTGTCTAGAGCCCACGACGGAAAACACCAAGCACAGCGCACACCACATGTGTCCACTCAGTGGTCATCTGGAAAGGGAGGACTGCAAATGACAAAAGCAACAGATATCGTGTTAGGGTCCATGGGTAAAAATATTGCACACTTGTGAACTATTGCACACACAGCCCTCACGCGTGAGGAATGTGCAGGAAGTACCCGTGTGTCGTGTCAGCCCAAAGAATCCTGCATGCTTGCAAAGAGTCTCCCCAGATGCGTTTGCAATAAAGTTAAGGCGATACTATTGAGTGGGCATGAGCTGCCGGTTGTCCCCTGCTCCCTTCTTCCATTGACTCATCTCAGGGGTTTGGTTGGCCCCTCTCTTCCCCAGAGGTAAGCCACCAAAGCATGTATGTGGGATCCTTCAGCTGGTCTCAGACCTTTAACGGCACTGGCTTGAAAATTCTTCATTTCCACTCCTCATAAAGCCCCTGATGTTACAGTTCGCCTTGCACAGCATGTGAATGCTTCCCTCAGTCCAGGCCAGTGTCACTCACAGCCACCTGGGATGTCAGTAGCATCCTCCCTCGGTGCAGATGCTCTTGTTCTAGTTATCCACGTCTCATGAGGTGACCTGGCTTGGGAACTGGATGTCAGTAGACAAGCTAGACTTTTGAGGGAGAGCAGAAAGTGTCCTGTGCCTGTTACCTTTGTCAATGTGACACAACCTATAATTATCTGAAAAGAGGGCCTCAGTGAGGGATCGGTTAGGTCAAGTTGGCAGCTATTGGCTTGTCTGTGGAGAGGAGGCGTTGTCTTGATTGCATATTCATGGATGTGGGAAGTTCCAGCCCACTGTGGGCGGCACCACTCCCCAGGATGAATCCTTGACCTTTACCCTTACATCTTCTGAGGGAGCCTTGCCCTGGAAGCTGCGGAAATCTTGCCCTTGGTTCTGGCATATGGAGCTGAAAGAATCTGCACCTCCACTGTTCAGATCCCTGATCTGCAAGGCTTTGCCTTGGCAACTTCCAGGAGCTCACACCCTGTCCATCCTTCTTGATGGACATCAGCCCTCCTCTCAAGGCCTCGGGGTGACAGCTGAGCATCTAAGACAGTGATGAGGTTGTGAGAGGTCCTGTCAGGCACTCATGTAGTGCTACATCATGAAGGTTCAGGGTCTATAGCAAGAGAGAACCACCCCCACCCAGTCTGAGGCAGAGATGAGGCAGAACGCCAGAGCAGTCAGAAAGAGACAGAAAAGGGCTCTTCCAGGACACATTTTTAGTGACCCAGTTATTCCAACCAGGCCTCACCTCCAGAACTTTTCGCTGTGTTTTTTAATAATGTCATCAGCTTACAAATCTGATTAGGTCACAGCACATGTAATCCTCAGCACTCAGTAACTGGACCCAGGAGCTTTGGACAAAGCCCGTGACATATTAGTTTCTCAAGAGGGCACTTCACACCCAAATCATGACACTATCGTGGTTCTGTCTGTAATTGAGCTGAAAATCATTTTAAACCACATTAAAGAAATACATAAACTCAAACAGGGTATCCCAACTCCTGACTCTTACATCCACTGACTTCATGGGCAGTGTCAGAAGAAAATGGGGCACTCGCATGGTGTCTGCTCCCAGTAGTTCTGGATTGCGGGTAGCTACATGCTACACAGAGGCAGAGCTTTTCCCTTCCAAGGGAAGGTAAGAAGATTGCACGGGGAACAGGCTTATTTACTGTCATACTAGAACACTCAAAAAACAACACAGCAGCACAGTGCTAATTGTCTGCAAGGGCATGAGCTGCGGGGTGCTCACACATTGCTGGTGGGCCTTGCAAGATGCTGCCCCATTGCACGGCAGCTGGAGAGGTCCTTATAAAGCTAAATGCCACCTTCCAAGACACAGCAACTGTGCCCTTAGCCTTCACAGCACTGATGTGAAACTTTACATGTGACACCTAGTCATGGCAGGTGGTTTCTTGTAAGTGACCTTTATGACTTGTAGACAAGTGTCCCAAGAGAGATCAGATGAGAAGTGTCTTGCTGGGCCTCACCTCTGGGGACTTGATGCCACTTGAGACATAAATACTCTTTCCTCAGATAAGTCTGAGGTGGTTGGATTCTGTCCCCCAGAGCCACTATTTCTTCCTCTGCTGGCAACTGGTTTTTACTTTCCCTTGTTGTCATTGTTGCTGTTCTTGATGGTTTAGTTTGGTTTGGTTTGGGGGATTTCTTTGTTTTGTTTTATTTTGTTTTTTAAGACAGGGTTTCTCTGTATAGCCCCAGCTATCTTAGAACTCTCTGTCTCTCTGTCTTTCTGTCTCTCTCTGTCTTTCTCTGTCTCTGTCTTTCTGTCTCTGTCTCTCTCTGTCTCTGTCTCTCTGTCTGTCTGTCTGTCTCTGTCTGTCTGTCTTTCTCTCTCTCTCTGTCTCTGTCTCTCTCTGTCTCTCTCTGTCTCTCTCTGTCTCTCTCTGTCTCTCTGTCTCTCTCTCTCTCTCTCTCTCTCTCTGGACCAGGCTGATCTGGAACCTAGAGATGCCTCTGCTTTCCAAGTCCCTGGATTAAAGGCATACGCCACCACCACCCAGCTTGGTGGAGATTTCCTCACAGCCTCCTGCTCTACCACGATGGCAAAGTGCTAAAACAGCAGTACTCTGACAAACCCATCACATCTTACAAAGCTCTGCTCCCAGCTGCCATCTTTCCCAGGCTTCTCGAGCTTCTAGTCTATTCCTTAGTTATTTTTGTCTTGAGGGAAGTCACCTAGGATTAGAGGCTCAGGGAAGAGTATTCTAGAATGTGTTGTCTGTGTGTGTGTGTGTATGTGTGTGTGTGTCTGTGTGTGTCCTCTCAGTAACTCATTCAAGATCAATGGCCTTTTGTTTCTAATTCTTCAGAATCACATTCTGTAATTGATGTGGTTCCAGCCAGAGAGGCAAGACATGCCTGGGAATGTGCTGTGTCTGAGGGTATGGTGAGCTGCTGGGTAAGTCCACGGACATGGGCTTGGGGAGACGGCTCAGTAGGTAAGGTGCTTGCTAAGTAACCAGCCAGGCAGACTTGATTTTGAATCCCAGCACCCAGATTAAAAGCCAGGCATGGGACCATAAGTTTGCAATCCCAGTGCTAGGAAGATGAAGATGGAGACAGGCAGATCCCTGGGGCTCATGGGACAACCATCCTAAGTGGATCAGTGAGCCCCAGAGCCCAGTGAGAGACTTTGTCTAAAACAATAAGGTAGATGGCTCCAAATGTGACCCCCAAGGTTATCCCCTGCCTTCCACACACATGTGTACACACACATAAACAGATCTACATTAAAAGGCACCCTAACACATCATTGCACACACACACACACACACACACACACACACACACACACACACACCTGCACATGTAAGAATAAAATTTAAAAACTACATGATCTTGATTAACCACTGTGTTATAAGATATATCAAGGCCCAAATGGACATGTGGGGCATGCCATCTGCACTCTGACTGCTGCCAATGGTGTTTCTGGTGGCTCCAAAGGACAGATATGATGCCATGTGTCTCCATCGGTTGGGTGATTGCAACCTCATTGAACCCTCACACAGAAGCACAGTGAGCACTCAGTGGACACACAGGTGTAAAGAAGGCTGTCCATGCCCTGTTGGGGGGTCAATGGAGAACCAGCTTTCTGCCTCTGTGACCTTCAGACAGGGTCAACAAGGAGACCCGGGGAAGTAGAGCCCATCGGGACTTCCACTAGGAGATGAGATGGCAGAGAATAAATTCAACAGAGATGAGAACAAGATCAGAAAGATGAGGTCAGTGTCTCTCGATGCCCAGATCTTGTGAATCCACCAGTTCCCAAAGCAAGTACTGCGCAAGGAGTCCATGAGTGCTTTTTTTAAAGTATCTGTACTGACCATCCTGGTAACGCCCTCTTAGTCTAGAGATCGCTTTGGGGGCTGGTCAGGACCTTCCTAATCCATTTCACTAAAGCAAGGCACTGTACTATGCTACAAGCAATTATAGAATCAATTAACCCAAACAACAAGATCATTGTAAAATGAAAAATCAGGAAAAAAGTTTAAGGTTACTGAATAAAACATAACCTCCTTAGTCTGGCATGCCATGTAAGATCTGATTAAATCCACTCCTTTCCTGTATCATGTGACCCACAAAATGGAAAGATTACATCTTTCCCAGTCACTCCCATCCCTTTCTACCCATGAGCCATTGCTACTGATGCTATCGAATTGACCTGTCCTCCCCCCTCCCCCAGTCATTGCTCCACCGACCTCATTTCCCTTGGGCCTTTCCTGATGTGTCCCTGTATCCCTCAGCAGCAGTTGACCAGCACCCCAGGCTGATAATTTCCTTTTCTGTTGGACTTCAGTCCTATTATAGGACCTGTTCCCATCCCAAATCACCCCCGAGCTCTCATGGAATCCTGGAATATTGTTTCTATATTGCAAAACATCCCCCAGCGATGCCTGGCAGGTGGACATGTGAATACACCGCAAAGGATGCATTACTTGGGGTGTGCGTCTGTCACATTAATTGGCCCTATAAAGAAAAGATCTGTGATGTTTTCTCACTTCCTCCCTTTCTCTGTCTGCCATGGCAAACGAAAACAGCTCCCAGAGGTTGAATTCCACCCAGGCTGCCTGGGAAAGGTAACCTAATCTCCCCAGTGGGGAGAAGACACGGTTGGCTGATCCTGGAGTTTAAGCTGAGCCTGCAGGTTCATGGAACGGTTTTCTGCTTGGGCTCAGCATTGCCGAGTGATGAAGGAGACTGCACACTAGGATGCATGGCTCTGTGATTCCTAGTCTCAGATAAGACCTGGTCCTTTGTCATCAAGGTTTCCCTGAAATTTGGGACATTATTTTCCAACCCAGCCATGCTGGGTGGTGTTCTCACACACTCACGATGGTGGCTTGCTTGGGTTTGTTTTTACTGCCAGGCCTTGAGACATCACTGCATGTCTCTGCTTTCTCATCAGGAAAACGAAGGAAACATAACAAACTGTAACTGCCTGCCACACCACATGGGCTTGGCTGAGAATTAAATGTTCCAAGGCTTATGGGCGGGGCAGAGCACCCACGACATGCACAGGAGAGCTGACTGAGACTGCTGCCATCAGCACAGTGTGAGTTACCCAGGGGCAGGATCACAGGATGAGCTCCAGGTGGGCAGCGCTAGAGGGCACAGCACGGGGTGTGGGTACACTAGTTAGTTCCCCAGGCTGTGACAAAAAACACGGCAGAGACAACATGAGAAGAAAGATTTATTTTTGCTCCTTGGCTGCAGAGGGTCTCAGTGAAGGCGTGGCAGTGTTCACAGAGGCCAGAGTATGGGAAAGGTGAGGGAAGGGAAGTTCCTTCGTCATGACGGATCACGAGGCAAGAATGTAGAGTCAGAAGTGGGTCTTATGTCCCCCAGCCAACCCCCACTTCCTAAATGCCCCCAAATAGCACTATTATCAAAGGATCAAGAGGTCAGACCATGGACTAAGTAGGACAGCTCATGCTCAAACCATAACAGGCTCAGGAAGTGGCTGGGCAGACCATGGTTCATCCATGAGCAACCAACATCCACATCCTATACCAGGAAGGCTTGGGTGGTCCAGAGACAGAATACAGGAGCCACTAGTGAAGCCTCTCAGCATCGAGCCCCCCTGGGCCTGGGCTGACCTTTGGCTGCTGACTGAGTGCTTTGCAGGGTTCTAATCTACCCCCAAGCCAAGAGGCTGGCTTTGTGATGCACAGTAGTGTGGGTTCTACAGGAACAGAGCCAGTTGAAGGCTCTGAATGTTGGGACTGGGACTCATAAAATCTAACAAAAAATGTGTCTTGGGCAGAGCAGAGAGTATGGACTGGCACCCTCACTCCTTCCTGTGCCCCTCACACTATTTCCCTGGACCTGACTGCTTCTGCTGTAGCATGTGCTTACTGTTTCCCAGGCACCAGGGTCGGGCTTCTGCATGTCCCTCAGGGAGGAAATTATGAACCACCGCATTTGAGTTCAGGGTTGTTTCCTCACTTGCATCCTCCTTGGGCTCTCAGGGACCAACCCACTGGTCAAAAGGAGAAGAGCCATTTCTACTAAGTTACTGCTGTCTGCATACTGATCCTCCCTGCACCGAGGTCACAGGTGGCAACAGCTATACCATGAGACTTTTTTAAAATTCTGATTATATTTTATTTATGGTTGTGTTGGATTATCTGGGCATCTGCCAGTGTGTGTGTGTGTGTGTGTGTGTGTGTGTGTGTGTGTGTGTGTAAGTCAGAGGACAGCTTGTGGGAGTTGGCTTTCTCCTTATATCATGTGGGCCCCAAGGATTGAGCTCGGGCCCTCAGATTTGGCAGGAAGTGTCCTTACCCACTGAGCAATCTCTCCTGCCCTCTCCCACAGATCTTTAAACCCCTTTCCTTTGTGTCCTCTGTGTGTCTGTTTGACAAGGGACTTCAGTTCTCAAAAGGAGCTTGGAGTCCCAGGTAGAGACAAAATCCCAGTAGCCTGATGGAACCAAAACCTCTAAGACACACTGTTCCTGGGGAAGGCTATGCATCTGGCTGCTAATTTTCATGAGGAGAGGCTGTGGGAAGATAGTGCAAACCCCTAGCTGCAAACTTCCTCTGGGCCTGATTGGAGTAGACACTGCTGTTTAATGGGATTTACTGTTTTGTGGGTTTGTGGGTTTTTTTTGTTTTTTTTTGTTTTTTGGCTTTGTTTGGTTTTGCAGTTGTAAATCTGGACTCTATTGTCAAATCAGGAATCCCACCTTTAAGTTCTTGAATGATAACAAGGTTAATTTAGAAAGATTCCTGCTCCTCCCTCCGTGTGTGGCTACCCCACTTGGGTTCTGACTGTGGGTTCTCATGGAGGTGACTGGGGTCCAGGACTCCTCCGTGCACTCACTGTAAACAAGCAGGGTGCCCCCAGCTCTTCTCTGCATAGTAAGTAGCTGTGCAGCTGTTGGGGGGAAGGATGGTGAAACGCGTGTGCCTCTGAGGTAAGTTGTCCTTTACTTTAAGAGATGAGGAATCTGTCCTTGAACAGCACGCTGCCTGCCCCTTCCTGGCTCCTGTGCTGAGCTGGGGGGTGGGGTGGCATACATAAAGGAAGAAGCAGGTTTGAGAATGGCTTCTATTGCTTTTGTAGTTTTCTGGGGGTAAAACAAATTACATCGCCATAGAAACTTCATTTTCTATATATTCTTCAAGAAGTTTCTCAGCCACTTGGAAACTGTATGGAGATAGGATCAGACGCGGAGCACAATTTAAACCTAGTTAAGTAGAATCTGATTTATATTCCTGAACCCAGAGACCAGACCGTGTATTAATAAACCATCTCTTGGGGAAAAGCGAAGTTAACATTCCAAAACTTATCCCAGGCTGCATCCTCCGCCATTTATCACGGACGTTCAAATTCCCCCACGGCGTTCAGAACAGAACATTTGCTTTGCAGAAAGTCGGATAATATCAAGTCCGAGAGCTTCATTTCTCTGCGGGGAGGATGCACACATCAGACGATATCTTTGGGCTAAAAAACCAGCGAGATGTTCTGCTGGCTTTGCTGGTGCTGGCTGAAGACCCAGCAGGGGTCTCTTCCCTGCTGCAGTTGTAGCTACCATCAGTTGGGACCAACAGACATCCGTTAAAATGCAAACACAGTACGCTCGGGTGGGCAGCTTCAAATACTAGCCCTCACACACAGGGCGGTGGTGCATGAGGTAATCCATGCAGTTGTTTCACACTAGCATTGTACAGCACCTAATCTAAATTTTAATAGCTTAGCGAGACGTGACACCAGGAACGATGTCCAATACCCATCATGCAGTGGGCCCCCACATGCTTGGCAACTGATTCATCACCAAGCAAAGTAATCTGCTTTCCCAGTCTCCCCTGCTGGCTGGGGAAGGAGCTAGAGAAGCCTCACAGCATGGGCAGAAGTCTGTTTGAAGAGGAGGAGGAGGAGGAGGAGGAGGAGGAAGCCAGTATTGTTTCCTGGAGAAAGATCCTCCTCTTCACCCTCTGCATCAAAGAGATGATTCGCTGTAATCAGGAGGACTTGGGAGCCTGCAGCACAAGCAGAATGAATGCCTTTCCTTACCAGCTCTCAGCTGGCCTTCAGAAGTCCTGTGACTCTGGCCAGACTCCACCCGCCACATGGAGACCAGCATTAGGGAAGGCTGCCCTTTTAAAACCTGGTATAGCTGTGGTTCTCAAAAGAGAACCTCATGGGATTGAGTCCCTCAATGATGCCTCATGGGAGAAAGAGCTTAACTAGTTCTGCCCGACCCTGAGGATGTGTGCTAGTGTAAGGCTGACAGGCAAGGCAGACGTCTCTTTAGTGGCCGAGCTTCTGTTGTAACCTGACGATGCCCCTATAAGTAAGTTCTTCCCGTGCTTCCGGGAGGAGCCACAGTTAAAGTCACCGGTTCTTTAGCCTACACTTGGGTAGAATCTTTGGTTGTACCCCAATACCTCCTAAAAGTCATATTCCCTGCTCTCGTCACTTCCAAGTGGGTGTGATCTCAAAGGAAAAGGAAGCTATTCAAACCGCCTGCCTCCATTAGACGCTACCATCACTACCCCAAACTAGTGTAGCAAATCCATCAACACCAACCAATGATACTCCAGTATCGATGCACTAACATGACCGGGTCTGCACTTACTCCAATTCCAGGATCCAGCTAAGGTAACAAATAGCAGCAGGCCATGCCCTGGCTATCCTTATTTCTTAGGTTTTTCCTGCTTCTGACAATCTTGGAAGCTCTGAGCTACACGGGTCAGATGCTTCATGGGATCTCCCCAGAGTAGGACTTGATACATGGTTTTTCAGTTAGAATAAAGTGTCTAGTTTGGGGATGAAGATGACAGAAGTAAAGTACTCACATCACCCCAAGGGTGTGATGTCACCATAGTCGGCTCTTGTTGCTGTGACCTTGGTGCCTGGCTCACAGTGATGCTGATGATGATCTTGATGCCTGGCTTATGATAATGCTAGCAACCTTGACCACCAGGCTTGTGGTAATGCTGATGACCTTTGCCATCTGGCTTACGGTGAAGTTGGCCAGGCTCTCTGCTTGCTCACTCATGTAGCCTTTCCCTTACTGGCCTCTTTGCCCACAGTTAGAGTGGGAAATGTGGTCCATGCACTGAAACGGATTACCTCAATCACTTGGTGACCTCCAGTGATCCTCAGTTATTTTATTGCGTCTCCATTATTCACAGTGAGTTCTCTGTTAGGCATAATGTGTTTAAGGGACACTCTTGTTTACAGACCCTACAAGGTTCTCCAGGCTCATCTTGCCATTTCTTTTTTAATTTTATTTTTTATTTAATTAATTTATTCAGATTACCAACTCAATTGTTATCCCATCACTTGAGGCCTGGTGGCACTCGAAGAAAGAATAAGCAGGCTACCAAGATGACACTTGATAGCCTATGACCATCCTGACATTTCTTGACCCTGTTGTTTCAGTCTCAGAAATGGATCATTTCTCTCTGTAACCCTGAAGATTGGCCGAGGCAACATGTGGGGTAGGGTGTTAGAGTGTAACACTGTCCTTTATTCTGGAGAAAGCTTCACAGGACTCTAGAATAGTCACACTTGATTTTCAATTTTCACTGAAGGCTTAGCAGGTGGTAATTATTCACCCAGGTGTCGTGTCATGGTGTGGCCTACGATAAAGCTGGGGGAGGGGCAATCAGACCATGGCCATTGGGATGGTCTCTCTTTTGCTTTCTGTTTTGTGATTCCATATATTATCTGCCATGGACATAAACAGGAAGACTGGAGAATGTCAAAGTCTCTGGTGAAGTGTGGCAGAGCCTCTGGTGAGGTGTGACAGAGCCTCTGGTGCAGTGTGACAGAGCCTCTGGTGTGGTACGGCACAGCCGTTGGTGTGCTGTGGCAGAGGTGCTCCAGCACACTGTGGTTAGCAGGTGGTGGTGAAAGTGGTGCGATTACCTCTTGGTTGACTCAGGCTCTGTGACCTTAAACACATTTCAGCATGTCCTCAGACCCTTTGAATGTTCTGTGTCCGTAGAGATGACCCATCCGAGGTCACTGAGCCTGTCCACCCGTGCACCCCACCACCATCACAGCTCCCATCCTATGGCTCCTGCAGAAAGCCTTCATAGACTAATTTCCCTCCACATTGAGTTAAATTAGCTCAGCAGGTAGCAGGCCTGGCACTTTGCACTCTAGTGGGGCTGGTTTAGTGCCATCAACATTAGTCTTAAATGAGGCCCTGGAGGAAAATTTAATTCACATCCCAAACATTGCTACACTGTGGACTCAGGGGTGTGATTCCGGAGGAAGGCGAGATGTAGAAATTTAAAAGTAAGTCCAGTTCCATCCGTCTTCCTGCAAACAAGATGACTTTACTCTTCTGTATAGGCAGGTAACTCCCAGCATCCACCACATCTGCAGATAGGACTACAGGCCTATACTGATCCTGTAAATCAGCCGCTGGGAGCAGTGTGAACGCAACATGGATGTGCCGGTATCTCTGTCCCATGTTGAGCTGGAGTGCTCCAGGTTCAGACACAGGGGTGGCAGAGCTAAGCTGTCCTGTTACAAAATAAGCCAGGCTCAGAAAATTGAGCATGGTTTTTCTCTCATTGTGAATCCTAGCATGTACATAAATACATAAAGCCATACAGACTGGTGTGTGGGGGCGGGCAGTGGTTGGGTCAGAAGGAGGAGGGGAGACAGGAGGAGAGGAGGTGTAAAGAGCTGAATGTGGTCCTAGTTGAGAGAAATGGGCTTTAGAAACCTACCCTGGGTACAATAAATCCACACTAATGACGCTTCACAAAGGCTTCGCTCCCTTTAGAGGCAAGAGCTGCCTTACCACGTCTCTGAGGGTTTCCCAGCAGCGTCTTTGCACAGGTCTCACAAGCTTGCCTTAAACAATAGTAGGGATTTAAAATAACCCCGAAACCCCAATGTTTATGTTTCAGCTCCTGCTGGCCTTTCGTCCCACTCAGCTGCAGGAAGACATGATCCAGCCTGGATTGCCTTGTCACAGCTATGTCACAGGAGGGATGGGGATGTTGTCCTGAGCTGTGGACAGTCAACTAAAGGATGAGAGGCTGCACCTCAGTGCTAGGCACCATACGCTAAATGCCTCAGGACATCTGAGTGTTATGAAGTGGTGTTCTCTCTCCCCCACCTCCCCACTCCCTTCCTCCCTCTGACATAAAGAGTGGCTTCTGGGTACAACAAAGGAAGTGTGGAGCAAGCTGTTTGAACACGTGTGCCACCAAGGACTAATTGAGGGGTGGATATGCATGTGTGTACACTGTGCACATGTACACGTGTGTGTTCGTGTGCATTTGTCCATGAAGGTGTATGCAGAGCCCAGAGATTGGCTTCAGTTACCTCCCTCTGTCACTCCCCATCTTATTTTTTGAGACAGATGCTCACACTGAACCTGCAGGTTGCATTTGTAGGAGCCATCTATCTTTTGGATCCTTCTGTCTCTCTCCAGAGCAACAGTTAGGGATGAGCATAGCCATGCGAGGCAGTTAAGTGGTTCTCGGAATGCAATGATGTAATTCAGCTTCTCAAGCATGTGTAGCCATCTCTCCAGCTCCTGTTGGGATTAATTTTATATGAAAAAACCCATTTTTTTCTATTGCTTTTTAATTTTGAAACAAGTATACAGAAATAGGAAATCAAAAAAGAATGATACATAGAAACAAATGTAAAAAAAAGATAAAGCATAGTAAGCAGAAATAATATTCTGATAAATATATATGATATATATTTATGTAATAAATATATATGATAAATTTCACATATATAGCTTTAAGTAATTTAAATTTGTAAATATGATGCATTCTACCATGAACCAGCAAAAACCATGGAATGGATGGCTGATGGACAGGGAAGGCTGGCAGAAGTCATTATAGGTTTCTAATCACTTGGTTATTTTTTAAACCCAACTCTCCTCATCTACATGTACCAGGGGGGAGAATCTCTGAAGCTAAGCCATTTTCTATGACATGAGTCAGGAAGTTTCCTGGAGGACAGAGACTCAAACTCAGAGACTGGGGAGGGGGCAATCAATTTCTGTCCAGCTGAGGTGAAGGGCCTTGGCCAGTGGCACTGTTCTATAGCAAGGAAGACAAGTAGCCTTGTATTGACCCTCTATACCCTGCTGAAGTGACCATCATTGTCATGATGAAACAACACGACCAAGAAAACTTATAAAAAGAAAGGATTTGCTTTGAGGCTCAGGGTTATGGAAGGTTAGAGTCCGCGATCATTATGGTAGGGAGGATAGCAGCAGGTGAGCCGATATGGTGCTGGAAAAGTAGTTGAGAGCTTTTATCTTGATTCACAAGCAAAAGGCAGAGAGCAACCTGGGAATGATGTGGGCTTTTGGAACCTACAGTGCTGTACCTCCTCCAAAAGGGTCACATCTCCTAATCCTTCCTAGGCAATTTTACCAGCTGGGGACTAAGCATTCAAATATATAAGCCTATGGGAGCCATTCTTACTCAAACCATCACAATTGTGTTACCTCACCTCCTACAAAGTCCCCTAGGCTCTAGCATTGATAAGTTAGGCTCAGGAGCTTGAGATCAAGATATAAGCTGAAGCTGAGGTCTCACCAAAGGCTTGGGTCCAGCAGCAGACATTTTCCTGCCAGTAGAAGGTTCTGGGTGGTTAGCCTCCTCCGTGCTGACAGAGATAACATCTCTGATGCCATTGAGCTCTGTGCTTTTATCCATGTGTGTAATGCAAGTTTCACTTTCTTTAAAAACTCAGTTATGTTCTGTAAACAGACTTTTGTTTTAATCCCAAGTGTAGGATATGGAGTTACCCTTTAGTTTCTCCATAGATGCTAATTGCCTTGTGTGGAATGTGCTCTTTGCCAGCTAGAATTAGTGGAATTCTGAGGACTCTGGGATAGTATAAATATCAGAGCCCAGAGAGAGGAAGGGGCTTTGAGGAGAAGGATGGAGGAGGAAGAAGGCTGCTTGTTTGTCTTACTGCATTTGCTCTCTGTTGTTGGACTGCTGGATATCTTGCCCAAAGAACGTGATGACCCTATGCCCCTTGTCCCTTATAACCTTCCTTTTCTATTACCTAGAATTGGGGGGCTGGGAGTGAAGTAGAGGTATAAGGAACCCCAAATAAAATAGTGACACTCATACGTGGCTAGGTCTGAGAAACAAAAAGTGGATGAAATAAGAAAACCAGAAGTGTCACTCAATTCTAGCATTTTTGAAAAGATTGCAGAGTTGGCGGTGCAACTAGAGAGTTTGTGAGTAGAGGTGGACGCACTTGGGAAGCAAATAGCATCATTAGAAAAGGGAGAAGAAAATTGTTCACTCCTGATAACTGAGAACCAGCGTTCTCAGCTCTTGCCAACCCACCCTGCTTCAAGCACTTTCACCACCAGGTGCCCAGAGCCTCTGTGTGAGCAAGGGAATGGGAAGAACAGGGGACTGTACAGGGAAAAGGGTTACACCTGAGCTGAGTGTGCTGCCAGAGGAGTTGCCACTCATACTTGGTCTCATAGGTTTTCCAGGTCCATTGGCACAAGGAAATGAGAAAACTGACCAGTTACTAACAGGGAATGTGTTAGAAGCCTCAAATGTCATGAAAAGCACAATGTTAATAGTAAATGTTTAAAGGAAAAATTCTATCACTTAGCAACAAGCCAAGGAAATAAGAAAATGTCCTATGTGTTCTCCGTATAATCAAACTTCATTACCTTCTGGAAGTAACCCAAGAAGTACCAAAACAAATGAAATCTTGCAGATGGATGTGTTTCATTTTGTGGAATTTGGAAAACAAAAGTATGTGCACCATTGATAATACTCAGGTTTTCAGTGGACAACTGCTTTAAGTTCTGAAAAGGCTGATTGTGTAATTACACATTTATTGGAAACACTGGCAATTATGGGTGTACCTACAGAAATTTAGACTGATAATGCACCTGCGTATGTATTCCATAAGATGAAGCAGTTATTTGCATATTGTACTATAAAGCATATTACTAGTATATCACATAATTGTATAGGACAAACTGTTGTAGAAAGAGCTAACCATGCTTTAAAAGAAATGCTTATTGAACAAGAAGGAAAAGTAAAAATCTCAAAGCATAGACTAAATAAGGCTTTATTAACCCTAAATTTTCTTAATGTTAGTAAAAAAGGAACAACAGCAGCTGAAAGACACTGGGTGATAGGGGGGAAAAAGTGGAACTAGATAAAGCTGTATACTATAAAGATGTGTTGATCTCGAAACTAGAAACCTGCAATAGTTCTGAGATAGGGATATAGTTTTGTTTATGTTTTTATAGGGGATGAAAAAATATGGTTAACATTAAAACTTATAAAGATTAGATTTGACCGGGGGAGATGTCCAACTATCTGAGACATGAACGTCTTCACATGGTAACTGTATCTTTTTGGCTACCCAGTCTTCATGACATGTCATTCTTTCATCTAGCATGGATCAGAGAGTTATACTGCAGTCCAAATGGACTTATAATGTTGATAAATGCCTTTCACCTGCTCAAAAATATCTTTAGCTGGTTTGTGTACCTTGCATGGTCCGTGTGTGTGTGTGTGTGTGTGTGTGTGTGTGTGTGTGTAGAAATGTATCTATAATATTACCTTTAATTTTTTTTTTTCAGAGCAAAAGACAAGATAACAATGAAGACAAAGCAAGTAGCTCAGGTGATTCCTCCTCACTTACTGTTTCCTCAAGAATTTGCATCCAGGTCAACTTCAAAAGGGCTAGCCCAAATGATTGATCCCACAAAGACTGGACAGAAAAAGATACAGTTAGCCCCTTCCAGCGCTTGGCCAATATCTTAATTTTCTAATGGTGCCCAAAAGATATTTCACCCTCAAACAGCAAGACGTAACTTTCATAACATGATACCCCCATTCTCAATATGTGGGGTGGATGTTTTGGGTTGTTTGGTGGCTTAGGGATGCTTGTTATCATTTAGTGGGCTTGGTTATAAGTCGTGGTCAGGGAGGAAGGCCATTCTTCTTTTTTTCTGATTTTCCTCCTGTCTAGTGTTAGGAAAAAGGAGAGGGAATGATAAAAGAAAAAGGAAGAATATAGGATTATGGGATAAAAAGTAAATTATTTAATCTATTAGTCTAAAATGTTTTACATTGGCATTGTATATTGATAGAAACTCAATATTTTGTTCATCTTTTTCTTAATGTATTGTACATATGCAAATCACTTATTGTATATTGATATAGATTTGAGGTTATTTTGTTCAGCCTTTGCTTAATGTGTTGTACATTTGCAATTCATTTAAAAATGTGATGTGAATCTCTAGTCTTATGAAAGTTAACTATTTTAAGCTGTTTAGGATGATTGGAGATACACATTAGTAGTTAGTCTCCTATAAATAATCTTAATTTTAGTCTTGTTAGATACTAGTTTAATCACAAAAATAAGCAGATAGTACATAGCTAGAACAATCAATGTTTCTCTATCTAGATATTACTTTATAGATATGATTGTGCACTATATAATTGTAAATAAATAGGTGGTCCTCAAACACTTCAGAGCTCTACAGAATATGGCATTTACAGGTATTTTAATAGTAAAAGGAGTTTCTGACAGAGAGACACATTTATTCCTGGCAATACTTCCAATCTACTTCAAAGAAGATGATGGGCATCAAAGAAACAATGTGGCAAGATAGCATTGGACAAAAAACTATTCTTATCTCTACTGCTGATAGGAGACTGTCTGACTAAACTGTGAACAAGCAGGACACTGGGGAATTGGCCGTCCATCCAACTTTGCAGAGACTAAGTGGACCGACCAGTCCTTTAAAATTCCTGCTTCACAGAAAGGTCTGTCAGATATTTTGGGCCGGTAGGCTGAAGATTGGATGCCTCAACATCTGGTGACTGTTCAGGCAGTCGCTGTCTGTCATTTTTATAATTCTAGATGCTGCTTTCTCTGTGCTTCCTAGATACTTAGGTAATATTATTTCCTTCTAAAGTCTCTGATAGGGTTGAAGATTAGATATTCATAGTCTTACTGCAATTATGCTTAGTTGTTTAGGAGCTAAGACAATGTTTTAGGTCCAATAAGATGTTTCTAGGTTGATAAATGCAAGTTACAAGGAAGTGGTTTAAGTACAGAACTTTGGGCTCACTAGGATAGGATAGATAGTGGAACACATTTTCCAAGGGTGCCAAATATAAATGGACTAGACATTGAAATGTAATTCTTACATGATAATTCCCATAATTATTCTTATTGTATATAGTTTACTAATGTTAGAGAAAAGCTGATTTTTTAAATAAAAAAAGGGCAACATGTAGTGGAAGTTTTGGTTTCTTTTAAAACTCAGTTATGTTATGTAAGCAGATTTTTATCTTAATCCTAAGTATGGGGCATGGAGTTGCCTTTAGCTTATCCACAGGTGATAATTGACTTGTGTGGGGTGTGGTCTATGCCAGCTGGTAACAGCCCCATGCTTCATGGAGAGGGGTGTGATCTTTGCCAGCTGGAGTTAGTGAAATTCTGAGGACTCTAGGAGAGTATAAATACTGGAGCCCAGAGAGAGGGAAGGGGCTTCGAGGAGATGAGTGGAGGAAGAAGAAAGCTGCCTGTCCATCCTGTTGCATTTGCCTTTCACTGTTGCTGGACCACTGGACGTCCTGATGACTGAGACTGGAGTTTCCCACAAAGAACCCAAAGACCCTAACCAGCTAGAACTAAGTCTAAAGGGTCTTCATCCTCTGTCTCATCTACCTTCTTTCTCTCCTACCTAGGGTTTGGGCCTTGGAAGGGAAGTAGAAGTATAAGGAATTGGAAACAAATGAATTTTAAAAGGGCACTACACATAGGACCATAAGACCCTTCTCATAGACTCATCAAAGCAGGTCATGCCCTTCTAAGACTAGCTGCTACAGAGGTTAACACTGATTGTCCATTGGACAAGATCTAGAATCACCTAGAAGACAAGCTCTGGGGCCTGAGAGGAAGTTTCTAGACCAGATTAACTGAGGTGGGGAACCACTCAAAATGTGGGCAGTCTGGTCCTATGGATGGGGGCTTTGAACTGAATGAAAAAGGAAGACTGAGTGGAGCCCCAGCCTTGGTCTCTGTGGCTGCCTCGCTGTGTGAATGCCTTGCTGCCTCACACTCCTGCAGCGAAGCCTTCCCTCGCAGGAAGGACTGCAAGCTCTGGCTAAGAACTCAGGGAACCGCTTTGTTCCTTATGTTGATTTGGCCTGTTTTGTTTTTTGTTTTTTGTTTTTTTTTTTGTTTGTTTGTTTTGTTTTGTTTTGTCACAGCAACATGAATAGTAACGAATGCAGCTGCACTTAGTGAACGGAATCACCTGTTAGGGTGATACCAGGAATGGCATCTATCTTCTCTTAGGCCAACCTCCATTCAGTCAGAGTGGGTACAGAAAGCAGCACCATGGAAAGCGGCAGCATCAGATCACACCAGGACATCTACTCCTCAGGCTGCAGCAAAAGCCCTGAAACTCCTTCAGTAGAAGAAAGCATGCACCTCAGGTTCTGGCCCCGGGAACATATAAAGGAGGCCATTATTTGTGTTCCATTTTTCTCTGTGCAGAAGGCCCTGTTGATGATGGGTTGACAGTCCACTTGGGGAAGGGTTCCCAACCACCCTCCTCCACCAGCCAGGGAGCATTCATTACCCACATTCTTTCCAAGTGCTTGTACTTCTAGAATCTTCTGTGCATGTCTTTTTCCTGTCTTTTATAAAAATAAAATGAATATGAGAGTCCCCTGGCAGTTTTCAGATGCCCTGGTGAGAGTTTAAAAGGAGACCTCCTGAGATTCTGTTTTCTTTCCACTGCTAAGCAAAGAAAGCTGGTTTAGGTTCCCAAGGCATCTTCCAGGCACTGTTGGACAGTGCAGGAGAGAGCATGGAGCACCGAGAGGTGATCAGAGCTAAAAGCAATGGCTTCTCTGCCCCCTTTTCTATGTACACTGTGCTAAGTGAGAATTCTGGCGAGACCCGCCCTCCTCACACAGTTTCTTCTCCTACATCATACATGTGGGTCCCTGAAAACTTCAGAGAACCCAGGCTTCAGTGTCCAGTCACCAGAGAAGCTACACTGGAACACACTTGAGCAGTCTGGATCAGAACAGAGGTGAGAGGCCCTGCTGCTATTCCGTCCAGCTCTCAGAGAGGAGGGGCACAGGGATGGCCCATTGAGTTTACTCTAATCTTTACTTGCACAGTCATCTGTCTTTATTTTAGAAACAAAAGTGAAACATTCATAGTTCTGAAACGGGAATGATGGCAGCTCTCATTCTTAGGGATCAGAGATGACTGTGGTCTTGGGAGAGCTCTCTCTGGGTGTTTCCATGTTTCTATGTGTGTGTGAAGAAAGAAGGAAGGGGGCAGGCTGTTGGTGCACAGCTGTAATTCCAACACTCCGAAGGCAGAGGCAGGAGGATCATGAGGTCAAAGACAGAAACTGAAAGCACATAGCTCTTTACTACATACAGAGTGTGCTGAGAGAGAGGGAGAGAGGGGGAGAGGTAGAGAGGGGGAGAGGGAGAGAGAGAGAGAGAGAGAGAGAGAGTCAAATACTGCCTTGAATGGAAACGGCACCATTCTGAAAGAGAATGATCAGGAAAATGAAATGAAGATGGAAAATGTGCTGATGTTTAGAGAACTCCAAAGTCCTGGGAGAGCAATGAGAAACGGGGCTGCTAAGAGCACACATGTACACACCACACAGAACACACATACATGCATACATACACAAACATAGCACGCACACACACACACACACCACCACCACCACCACCACCACCACCACCACCACCATAAACGTTGCAGGTAGAAGGAAATGGTCCAGGCTGGGAAGATGGTTCAACTCATAAAATGATTGACTGGCAAGCATGAAGACCTGAGTTCAAGCCCCAGAACCAACAAGAAAATAGGAAACAACTGGGCATGGTGGCTTGAGCTAGTAGTCCAACACTGGGGTTATGCTAGGAGCATGCTGACCAGCAACCAATCTAGGCTGATTAGTGACCTCTGGGCCAGCAAAAGACCTGACTCCAGTTTCAAGGCACAAAGCATGAAAGAACAACTGCTGATGGTGCCCTCTGACCTCCGCAGGCACACACACACACACACACACCACAATATCACACACAAACACACACACAAACAATAAATAAAGAAAGAGGCCCACTTAATAACCCACTCTCCACAGTGAAAGCCCTGGAGTTCTCCCAAAGTCAAGGGAACAAGAGTGAAGGGGCCAAGCTTTCAACACAACAAAGCAGGAAGTCCCAGTCTAAGGCACTGGGCAAGCCCAGGTGTAGGCTCTGTTTCTTAACAATTAAACTTTATTATACAACCCAACTAGCTTACACAAGAGGGAAAAGGGTTAAAGGGAAAAAAGAGTGAACCTTCCATTATCCGTTCCACAGGACAGGTCCTTAGGTGTCTCTGGCCTGCGTGCTGGTCCAGCCTGCTCACTGATCCACATGCACTCAAGCCCAGTCTGAACCTGCTGTTGCTCTCCTCCCCGCCTGCCTGTGTCACATGCGAAGGGCGGTCTCCTTCTCCCATTGAGGGTCGATCAGAAAGACAGTAGTCCAGGTCGAGTCCCCAGGTCTGTTTCCTGAATTCCAGGCCCAGGATGGCTCCACTCAGTCTGTCACAAGGTATTCTTGGGGTGCCCAAGGGTAAAGCCCGCCAAGACTGCTTCCACCTGTGACAAAGCTTACACTCTTTCCCACACCCAGGGAGTGGCTCAATTAGATAAGAGGGTGTGAACACACTCTTGTAAGAACAAAACCTTGAGAAATTCAGTCCCCCCTACAAGTTAGACCTAATAAAAGGAGTCCATAAAGTACAGAGATACAAAATTACACAAAAACATAGCGCATTCCTATCTGCTAATGAGGCACCATTTGAAAAGGAAATTACAAAAGCAACTCTGTACACAACAGCATCATAGAGAATAAAGAATTTAGGGATTAGCTTATCCACGGAGGTGAAAGACACGCAGTGAAAACCATAGAACGTTACCAAAGCTTGTTCTATTGTGATAAAATACTTAGAATGTAAAACTTGCTTTTTAAACCATTTTTAATGCACAGCTCAGTAGCCTTAAATACATCTTCATTGTTGCCCAACCAACTTCCAGAATGGTCTCCTCCCGTCCTCCCCTCCCCTCCTCCCGTCCTCCCCTCCCCTCCTCCCGTCCTCCCCTCCCCTCCCCCATCCTCCCCTCTCCTCCTCCCGTCCTCTCCTCCCCTCCTCCTTCTCTTCTTCAGCCTACATCAGATTCGTTTATTCTGCTTCCTGTGTCCCCTTTAGCAACTCTCAGGCCCAGTGAGACATGGACACAGGAAGGCAAGTCACCACTCTGCTCTACAGATAAAGCATGTCATCTGGACCACCCTCAGTCCTTGAGCTGAGTCCCTCCTTACCCAGTCAGACCCTCATTTGTCTGTCTTCCCCTTGGCACGCCCCACTCTCCCTTCTCATCCCTCAGCTAGTTGGAATCTCCCTCTGTCCATGTGTCTGCTCAAAGGCCACCTCCTCTGACATGTCTCCCTGTGACTCTCTCAGAGCACTGGACATGCTTGTCTCATCTGAGCTGGTTTCCATGTAGCTGAAGCTGTCTTTCTATGTTTACCGCAGATGGTCCCTACTGTCCCTCTGCAGCCCCCCAAGGATAGGGGCACAGTGTACATACACTCCCAATTTGATTACTTGACGAACTTCCACTGTGATAAATGTAAGCAAGCAGCCCAGAAAATGTGCAGTCTAGTTTCCCTCTCCACTTCTTTTCTCACATTGAGGGGTCAGACTCTAAAACTCACAACCTACATGGATTTGACTGCCGCTGGCTCTTAGCAAACCCAAGGCCACTCCTCCAAGCCACCCACACCTTCTGCTCTTTCTGTTCTTCTGCCTACAGTGCCTTTCCTGCCTTGCTGGTCTATTGTAGTGAGAATTTGGGATTTTTGGCTTCTTTAAAAACACAGAAATGTTATAAGAATCTAGTTTTTCTGCTATTTTATTCATTTATTTATCTTAATTTTTATTTTTTACATATACATTTATATTATTACACCTATATAAAATAAACTACACACAACAAGAATAACAGAACAATCATGAGTTATATTCACGTTATATTCATAGTGGGTTTTTTTTACATATACATTTATATTATTACACATATATACAATAGACAACCTATAGCAAGAAAAACCATGACACAGACAGGAATTATATAAATATTACATTCTTAATGCTTTGGCTAGAAGAACCTAGCCAATCTAATCCCAGGTGGGGGGTTATGGGTCTGCTTCACAGCGGGTGCCTATGATTTGCCTGGTGCTATAGCAGGCATGTGATTTTGCCAGATGCGAGTGTGTGATATTTGGAATTCTGGGCACATTTCCTAAAATGCTCCTGCCCCATAGAGGGATGGTTGGTGGTTAGCGGTTGGTGCTAGGTGGTTGGCGGTTGGTTTGTTAAAGTGGTCATGTGCAAAGAAGAAAAGATATCATGACAGTGAAGACCAAATTTTTCCCAAGGAGCTCAGCATCTCTAATCAGCAGGAAGTAGTTTAACAATGACGACACCCCCTTTCCTCTCTATCCTTTTTTTTTTTTTTTTTTTAAATCTCCTATCTAGTGTTGGGGGTTAAAAGTGTGGAGAAGGGTAGAAGAAAAAAGAACCACAAAATAGCAAATGCAAGCGAAGTCTGAGTTCTAACATCTATGAGGAAAGCCTTCCCTCTTGAAGCTACAGCCTCCATCCCGGCCAGGAAATGGCCTCAGAAGGCCAACGCTGCCTCTTGGGAAAGTTCACTGCCTGCCATGCATGATTATTTGGAGAATGTCCCCCTTGCAGGATGCAACCTTGTTCAGGCCCTGTTGTGCACAGGACTCTGGTTCAGCATGTTTATGCTAACTGTGTAAATGCAGGGCACAGTGGGGGGTTAGGTCTGCAGCGGCAGCTTCAGTGCTGCATCTGAGGGAGATGCTGGCATTTGCGATGACCCTGAGCTTTTCTTTCTATGGAACAACATAAGAACAAGAGAGGAAATGAGGCAGGTTCAAAGGAAACCAACTGCTCAGTCTGATCAATTAATCACAGATGTAGACGACTTTTGGCATCACATGTCACCCTAGGCCAACACCCTAAATAGATGCAGATCCATCAGTATTGCCAGGTCATGGTATTGCACACCTGGCGGTACTGCACACCTGGCAGCACTGCACACCTGGCAGCACTGCACACCTGGCAGAACTGCACACCTGGCTGTCCGTGCCTTCTCCTGGACCTTATTTAATGATTCATTTGGCTCCCAGCAGACAGTCGCTTTTACTCACACTCCAGAATAAACACACAGAGCTCGTGGAAAGAGATGTCTATTTCTGTCCACGCAACACAGTTCAAACAATAGAAATAGAAATAGGAAAAAAAACCCAAGCTCATTATTATCCTTCCTCGGGCTGTGAGATAAAGTACTGATGCGACCAGGTTAAACCTTCGAGGTGTGATTAGTTAAATCAGACTGGGCCTCCATCATGTCAGTCCTCCTTACAGTTTGCTGGGAAGAAGGATCATGGCCCCTGGTGATCAAATTATCTGAGTGAAGAATTCTTCCCTTGTCATCACTCACATCCGTCTGGAGCACACTACAGGCAGGAGAGATGCCGAGGCTAGCTAAGAACATCTATGGGAACTCAGACATGAGTACATGCTCAGCCATGTCCCCTGAAGGAGTGTGACAAAGACAAGGATAAAAACAGGGGACTTACCTCGTGGGGACCAGAGAAAATCAAGGCAGGCAAGTCTCCCAGGCCCCAGTCCTGAGCCAGCTCTGCCCCTCAGTGGATCCTGAAACTCCCTTAATTGTTCTGTTTTTTTTTTTTTAATTGGTACAGAACAGTTTCTCACTCTCAGTGTATGAACTGAATGCACTTGGATTGTTTGAGTTAGGATGAACATGCATTTATTGATTTCCATGACAAAATGTCTCATTACATTGCCCCAGAGGCCTCTTCCACAATTACAAATGTTAATAAGAAAATCACTACTCTCTGACCCCAAAATGCTCATCTCTGGTCAGCGTCAGCAAACAGCAGGGGACTTCTAACAGTCATACTGAAAATCGGTTTCACCCTCAGGGATGCTGAAGCCACCCACACAGCCTGTGCAATAACCTATCATCCTGTTCCAACAGCTGCACCCACAGTGACCTACGCATCTGAACTCCGATGATTGAGTTTGCTAGGGGAGAGGGGCTGAGCCAACCTGAAAGTGTAGGAAGAGGCTCTTACTGCCAGTAATAATTATCCACTCCAACCACACTGTAATCCAGAACCTCCTTCTGAAAGATATCAGGGCTCAGGCAAGAGCGGACACAGAAAAACCTAACCAGTGTACGGTGTCCATCACACACCCATGCCCTCAGATGCCCAGGTATATACACCTTTATATATGCCAGTCACTTACATACGTGTGCATATGCTCAGACCTATCAACACACTTGCACATGCTCACAAACATATGCTAATGCATACACATAGAATCACACTGTGCACACACGCACAGGTATACACACATATGTGCATACATGTTCACACACATGTACATTCCCACACATACTCCCCACATTAATGTATGCTAGCGTGCACACACATACTCAGACACTCAAATCCAGACACATACCCCCCACACAGCCACTCACCCACACATATACCACGAATGCACTTCTTACACAGAGATATATGTATGCACATACCTTCTCACACATGCACACACTTCTCACATGAATGCATAGCACTCACACACACACTCATACACTCATACGCTCACTTCCAGGTACCCCATGCACACACTCTCACACATGCACACTCTCACACAAACTCCAAGGGGCCGACAAGGATTCAAGCCCTTGCCTGTTTTTTTGTTTTTTGTTTTTTGTTTTGTTTTGTTTTGTTTTGTTTTGTTTGTTTTTGTTTTTGTTTTTGTTTTTTTTTTTTAGCAGAAACCACCAGCTTGTTCTGCTGTGATATCGAGGCCTGTTCACTTATTCATGATCAAACACCAGGTAAGGGACCGCCTTCCCTAAACAAAGGCTTGTTTGCAAGCAATCGGATGCTCACCCCTGGGTGTTCCTTCTCCCTGGCAGAGAGCTGACAGGAAAGTGAGAGAAAGGAAGAGGCATGATCTTGCTGTAATATTTATGTTGTTGCGATCAGCACTAGGGTGGAGGAAGGCTCCATGGAAGGAGAGGGCGGTATTGTGGCTTTTTAAGAGAGGGATGGTCTAGTGCAAACCTCCTGCGTGGACTGATGCTGCAAGGGGCTTTATTTCCCTGCTCCTGCTTAAGCAAAACCTCGCTCCCTCCCACCTCCAGTCTCTTTCCCAGCTGAAGCCTTAACATCGAAAATTCTCTTTCGAGTGTCGGGTTCCGGCAGAACAGAGCTCCTCTGCAGCGCCTCACTGGCTTTCCTCCTGCTCTTTACAATTTTGCAAGCTATGAAGCTGTGTGCAAAATCCCCCCACAAACTGCAGTTTTCACTTGTGAGAGGAGGAGAGCAAGCTGCAAAAACTCACTGGGGCCTGCCTTCTTTTCTTCATACCTTCACAGGAACGCAGTGCCAGGCTCGCCAGCTTCGGTTCATCTGATGCAGGTACTTTCCATGTCACCTCAGTATCAGCCTACTGTTGATTAATTTTAGAGAAAGTTGTGAAGGTTTCCCATAGATCTTGAGAACTGTTGCTGTCGAGAGCACAGTCTGCAGTATGAGCAGGTGGCTGCCTGCATGGGGCCGGTGGTTGAGGCTCCCTATCTGCAAAGGTGGAGCTGTGTGACAAGGAAGATGGGAGGCTCCTTCAGCTGTCTTCCCTGCAGCTGGATGCTTGTCTCCGGGCTGAGACCTAGAGCGATGCTGGCCAGGTATGGAGCTGAGCTCTGGAGAGGCAGGAAGGAGAAGACTTAACCCTCACTGGTCAGAGACTCTGTCAGAGGTAGGGCTCGATTGCTGTGATGAGACACCATGACCAAGGCGACCATTTCCTTGTTGCATCTTCTGGCTCTCATGTAGTCTCAAACCAAACTTCAGGTCCAGCAAGCAAAAGGCCTGCTTCGCTCTTGTGCTTGAAATATGAAATACTCAACGCAGAACTCCTGTCCTCCCTTCCCTGGCCTCTCAACTCCAGGTCCCTGCCCATCGACCCAGAGCTGAGAGGATCCATCACCCCTACAACAATTAAAAAGATTGACCGCCTATTAGCACAGGCGCCGTGGTATCAGCTCATCTGAAATTAAGCGGGAGAGATTTCGTTAAGGCTGTTTTGTTAAGCAAGCAAAATGTAAAACTTCCCATCTTTAGTGATTGATCAATGACCTTTTAAAGGACCCTGCTAAATGGAACAATTGAAGAATGTTGGCGCAATTAAGGAGCTGTTGCAAGGCAGTCCACTTATCAAAATGACTCGGAAGGTTTCAGCTGGATGGTTGCCTTGTGTGCCTTACTGCTGTCAAGCCAGACCCAACAGCCCCAAGAAGACTATTTTAGACACATCAGCAAAATGCCACCCTGAACTTTAGCAGCAATTACAAGTGTAACAGATATTGTCTGCGTTGAGCTTTGGGCCGAACCGCCCCATGAGCTTCGATCTGCACACCCACTTCCCCAGCAGATTCTTCTGCTTTCCCTTGTGAGCACTTGATGTCCCCATTAGCATTTCCCAGATAAAAGCCACAGTGTGGAAAGGGTAAGAGCTAAGCCAGCTCAAGGCGTGCGGCACTTCCTTCCAGTAAGGCTTTCTTTGAAATAGCAATTACTCCAGTGCACCGGGCAATTTGAGCAAAGAGCTGACACCACCTCCGTGCTTTGAGCAAATGGACTGTCCTGAATACTGGATTTCCTCTCCTCTTTCTTACTTTCCTTTTCTATTTGATAAAAATGAACTTGTTTTAGTAGGGTCACCCCCCCCCCAGACCTCTCTGTTGACAGAGGAGGAGCACTTTGCCAGATGCAAGCATCAGTGGTGGGTATTCGTAGGATGCCAGCATTCAGGCAGAGCCTCAAACCACAGCCCTGGATTCTCCTGGACAGAAACATCCTCTTCTCTGGGCCCAGTCCTGGGTCCAGAGCATGAGGAAGGGTAGATACTCTTACCCTGAAGTCTGCTTTTGGAAGCTCCCAGAGCAGAGGGCACCACCGATTCCATCCCTCGAGTGAGCGCAGTGGAAGTGAGTGGACAGCCTGCCTGCTGGCAATTCGGCATGGACCACTCGGGAGGCTTGGATGCAGGCTCTAATCTGATATTTGTGTTCCTTTTAGCCTGCGTCTGCCAAACAGGACTAGACACTCTAGCTCTGATTACATAAGGAGTCCAGAGCCACCTCGGCAGCAGGCTGATGGACCTCTCCTGTCTCCTCCCTCCTTCAGGGGAGACATCTGAGAACAAACAGGAATGTCATGCCACTGACTCTCTCTGGCTGCTGCTGCTAGGCGCTTTACTGGCTTTGATAAAATACCCAACACAGACAACTTTTAAGAAGGACTTAACCATGGCTCGCAGTTTGGTGGAATTCAGTCCATGGAAATTGACTGGGGCCTGCTGTACGGAAGAGCACCATAGCAGTGTGGGTAGGTGGAGTTGGGGGAAAGCTGGCCTCATGGAGAAACAGAGAGAAGCAAGACCAGATGTAGCCTTCAAGGCAGGGTCCCAGTGACCTAGCCTCCCTAGCAGCCTCTGAAGCTTCCAGACTTTCCTAAGCAGCACCCCCTGCCTCATGACCTAGCTTTCCTGGCATGAGCCTTGTAGGAGACGTTTTCACATTCGAGCTGTAGGCAACCTGTTCCCCCACTTTCCATGGTTTCCCCTCTCCTTCGACAACATGCATCTTTTCAAAGTATCTTACGCTTATATATTAATTGCGTAAAATACTCATTTTTATTGGGACAGTCAAACCTGACTTCCTACCTACAGCCTGTCCAGCATTCTGTGGGTCTGTCTGTGAAGCAAACTCACCACCTGGAGTATAGGCTAGGCTATGGGTTATGAACGCATACCTGGCCTCGTACACACCTGGACTGTGTTGAGATTTTGATTCGGATCAGTAGATGAGGATCAATACGGTCTGGGAATGCAGCTCGGTGAAGAGTGCTTACTGGGCAAGGACAAGGCCTTGAGTTCCACCCCCAGGACCATCGAAACGTTAGGTAAACCCTTCACTGGCACCTCTTGTCCTGGGTTATGGTGGGGAGAGATTGGGAATCCCCCATACTATCCATGCTATGTGGTTTCCAGGGAGACACTGGAAGTGTGTCACCTGTGCTGCCTCTCAGAGACTCAGCTGGCCTTGCACTCTCGTCTCAGAGACTCAGCTGGCCTTGCACTCTCGTCTCAGAGACTCAGCTGGCCTTGCACTCTCGTCTCAGAGACTCAGCTGGCCTTGCACTCTCGTCTCAGAGACTCAGCTGGCCTTGCACTCTCGTCTCAGAGACTCAGCTGGCCTTGCACTCTCGTCTCAGAGACTCAGCTGGCCTTGCATTACTAGGATTAAAGCAAACCTGACAGTTCTGCATTGCTCGTCTGTTCTGGGAATCTTGAAGACTAGGATAGAGCACTGTGGTGGGGAGGGGTCCTTTGCTGCTCGAAGGAAACAAACAGAGATGGCTGTTGGTTCTTACAGCAGCTCATGGATCCCTTTTTTGCTTTTCTCCAGCACTGACTTTCTCCTCAGACCAGTGATGGGAGTGGACATGACATAATAATGGGTGTGTGACGTTTCACATCCCTAACATGGAAATATACCACTGCAACCACCATTCAAGCAGTGCAAAGAAAGAAGAGAAGAAAGAGGAAGAGGAGGAAGAAGACGTGGAGGGTGAGGAAGAAGAGGTGGAGGGTGAGGAAGAGCGCACAAAAAGAAAGGAAAATTTAAGTGAGGATGGGATAGGAAGAGGGACAGGTGAAGAGAGAGAGGAGGATAACGAGGGGAGATGAAGAGGAGGGTGAAGAGAAGGCGATGGAGGAGGAGAAGGGGAGGGACAACAACAAGAGGGGAGGCAGAAGGAGGAGTGGAATAAAATCAGGGAAAGCCAGTGTAGGCTTAGGTTTTGAAAAACTTACTTTATTTAGGGTTCTCAAACACTGCACCCTCCCTTCTGACCCACCGGCCGGAAGAAGGGAAGCAAGAATGTTAATAGGAAAAAAAGGGGTTGTGGGCCTGTTTCGATGTAGTTGCTTGGGCCAGTCTGACTCTGCGTTGTCAGGATCCCAGCAGTCCAGCCCAATAGCCAACACCAAACAGCGCAGGAATCCGTAGTGGCGGCAGCATCCAGCAGAAACAGTCAGGCTCCACAGAATCAGCACGAATCAGTGGGAGAGGCCAGAATCAGCCAGAGAACCATGGGAAGTTCTTTGGACCGTTTCTCTTTGTGAAGTGAAGACCAGCGAAGACCAGCGAAGCATCGCACGGCAAAGGTGCCATCTCACTGTCTGTGGGGGTACTATTAATATTCTTTTAAACATCATGTGCTCTCTCAGTTGTCTGTTTCCAGAAAATATCGCATAGTAAAACTGAGTTTTTAAAGAAACCACTACAGTAGAGGGTAAAAAGAGGAGAAGGAAGAGAGGAAAACACATGGCGGGGGGGGGGGGAGCGGTGGGGGAGAAGGAGGAAAGAAGATGATGAGGCAAGGCATAGGAAGAGGGCTGAGAGAGGTTGGGAGGTTGGGGGAGAAGTTATGGGGCCAACGTGATGGAGCGTCTCTCTAGGGTTTCAGTGCCCACAAAGCAGTGCTGATTGGCAACTAGAGAAATCTCAGACTCAGTCCTGAGACAGAAAATGTGAACAAAGAGCCAGCGGCCACTCAACACCCCATCCTTGGTAGCTGTGGCCTCAAACCATTGCTTTTTATGCCAGCCAGCTACTGTTGCTTGTACTTTTTCTTAAGTTTTAAAGGCAGTCTCTGGGGATCAGGGGCTGTTTATTCTGTGGGAATCAGCTCTTCCCAACTCAGGCTTTTAAAACTGTAATATGGGGTTATTTCTGCACCCCAAGATCTACTCCATTAATACCATAGCACTCTACTTCCAGGGCTGAAAGTGATAAAGAAAATGCAATAGATGCCGCTGGGTGAGAACTGTAGTTTTCATTGAGTATTAAAGAGCCATTAGCTGTCTCTGCCTGTCATCTCTGAGAAATGCTAACATCACAGCATGTCACTTAGGGAACCAGAGGAAATAACGCTCTCTAAATCTGTCTTTAGGGATGGAGTTACTAGGGACTGGTCACTAGGGATCCAGCCCAGCACTCGGTGTAATACATATTGAAGAATGCAAACATAATTAACACATAAGCCATAGATTATGTGCTGCCAAAATCACTCATTTTAATATATCTTTTCAAAGTGACAAAATTGCCCTGAGGACATGCAAGAGCTAGCATGATAAGAAAACACTATAAATAGAGAGGGAGTAAAGAGGGATACTGGGTTTAGAAAAATAAAAGAAGAAAAAAAAAAAAAAACAGATGTCCTCAACCCCTTTATAAGTGCTTCCTTGTCTGTTGGCAAGAGATTAGTTATTGCTGGATATGAACACAAACCACACACACATGCACACACACACATGCACACACTCACACCTGCACACACACACATACACATACACACATACACACACTCACACCTGCACACAAGTACTCATTCAAATGTGAGATATTTCAAATTATTGATGGCTATAAACCACTCCTCCAACCCACACTCAATGTACATATGCACCACACTCACACACACTCACACATGCACACATACACATGCACACACACATACACACACTCACACCTGCACACAAGTACTCATTCAAATGTGAGATATTTTCAATTATTGCTGGCTATAGACCACCCCTCCAACCCACACTCAATGTACACATGCACACACACCAACACACACTCACACATGGTCAAATACACATGTATGCACACACTCACATATGCACACACACACATACTGCACACACACATGCACAAAAATACTCATTCAAATGTGAGATATTTCTAATTATTGATTTCTGTAGACCACCCCTCCAACTCACACCCATTGTACACATTCACACAGTACATAAAAATCCATCCAAATGTAAAATATTTCTGATACACTCCTAAAACACAGATGATAGCATCTTGTTCTCCTAATAAATCATTCAGCAGATAACCAAAAGCAATTAACCTACAGACACAAGTAAAACAACAGCAAAGGAGCCAGACTCAGCTTCTCAAATCAAGAACCTTTCAAAGCTAAGACAAAAAGGCAGAATTGAGACGCAGAACCCAAAGCCCTGAACTTTAAAAGCAGACACTCGAAGCCTTCACTGGCCACCAAGCGTGCCTACCTCCTGGAGATGCAACCATTCAGAGAAAGCCCTGGAAGGGCCTGAGCTCTGAAGTCAAACAGTAATGCAGTTAACACACAGGAAAAGCACAAACAGAGCTCCTGCACACGGCACGCGCAAAGCAACTCACTGTTTCAGAGAAAATACTGGAGTAATGCTGCCAAGTTATTAAAACAACAGGCACCTCACTCTTTCCTACCTCAGATGTTAAAAGTATATGTGCCAAATTGTGCTATTTTGAAGAAACAGACGCTCAAAAATATGAGATAAGTTTTAAGAAAACATGCGGGCTGCCATCTGAAGGTGAGATTCCCCTGCCTCTACTCTGGTTGGCAGAACACTCTGGAGGGGGTGGGGTGGGCAGGGGCCTTCAGTTAAGTATCTGCTTCCCCTTGAAAGAGATGAGGGCCAGGAAGTGGCCTCCAGAGTGAAATAGGGGATCTTCCTGTCAGCGCCCCGAGCCTTTCACATACACAGCATCACTAGTTCACAGTCAAGAGAAACCAAGCACTACAGGTAACCACACACTAATTATCTGATGTAGTGCAGGGCTGTAGTGCAAGGGCAGGGCGGGTGGGGGCAGTGAGAGAGGTGGGGGCACTGAGAGAGGTGGGGGTAGCAAGAGAGGTGAGGGCAGTGAGAGAGGTAGGGGCAGTGAGAGAGTGGGGGCAGAGAGAGGTGGGGGCAGCAAGAGAGGTGGGGGCAATAAGAGAGGTGGGGGCAGTGAGAGAGGTGAGGGCAGTGAGAGAGGTAGGGGCAGTGAGAGAGTGGGGGCAAAGAGAGGTGGGGGCAGTAAGAGAGGTGGGGGCAGCAAGAGAGGTGGGGGCAGTGAGAGAGGTGGGGGCAGTGAGAGAGGTTGGGGCAGGGAGAGAGGTTGGGGCAGCGAGAGAGGTGGGGGCAGCGAAAGAGGTGGGGGCAGTGAGAGAATGCTCAGAGAGCAAGAAACTCTTCCCTGAAGTGACTTGTTAGGTTAGAGAGGACTTCCCAGGTGTGCACACAGCCAGTATGAGGTTAAGGAAGACAGAGCTGTCCACACAAGGAACACCACTTTTGCCAGGGACATCTGTATGCATCTGCAAAAGGCCAGTCCTAGAGTTGTGCCAGCTCATACTGGGTTTTTAAGGCCCATTCATAGCTAAATATGTGCTGTTCTCATTGACTGACCAAAGTAGTTATTTTAACACCCTGCAGCCTCTATGCCAGGCTCTGCCTGGGTTCTGTCCTGCAGCAGTCAAGAGGTTTCTGGGCTAGCCAATGTCATGGTCAAGTACAACCTTAAAGGGGAAAACTCCACATGTCCAGAGTATTGAAATAATGGTCATGTGTAGCACACACTGCTCACTTGTGCACTAGCAGTCATCTCTGTTGAGGACACCTTCTGATGTGTGTATATGTGTGCGTGTGCGTGTGTGTGTGTGCATGTGCGTGTGTGCATGTGTGTGTTTGTATGATATGTATATGCATGATATGTGTGTATGTATGGGTGTGTTTTGTGTTACACGCATGATGTGTATGTGTATGTATAGTGTTTTGTGTTGTATATCTACATATAGGTGTGTTGTGTGTGATTGTGTGCTATGTGGGATGTGTGTTTATATATGGGTGTACGTGATATGTATGTATGTATGAATCTGCATGCATGTAGATCTGCATGTTCTTACAGTCATGTGCATATTGTTTTATCATAAACTCTGGTCCAGCAAGCATGGCCACAGGCTACATTTACCTGAGCGTGTATGAATGAAATCTGAATGAATCTGTGTAAGGATTGTTTAAAAATATATACATCTATATCTCTATATTTAGCATGCATATGCACAGAGACACGCATACATCTATGCATATATACATATGTACACATATACACAAGTCCACACTCACATCCGTATATATACACATACACAGGATCAGGGTCCTGCTTCTGAGCATGTAAGCATGATTAATGTGACTAAGCAGTAGCTGACAGCCTATGGGGTTTCTCACTCACAGCACCTGAAGACGTCTGGAGCCCTGTGCCCCATCAGCACTTGCAAAACTGTTCTTGCCACATTGTGGCCTACTTCAATGTGATGGTGCTGCCTAGTCTCAGTTTTCACTCCTTTCACTGCCTGACTACTTAGATGTCTTAGCGTATGTCTTAGTTAGGGTTTTATTGTTGCGAAGAGACACCATGACCAAGGTAGCTCTTACAAAGGCTAACATTTAACTGGGGCTGGCTTACATTGTCAGAGGTTCAGGCCATTATCGTCATGGGGGGAAACATGGTGGCACACAGGCAGACATGGTGCTGGAGGAGCTGGAGGTGTTGGCGTTCTGCATCTTGATCTGCAGGTAGCCAGAAGGAGGCTCTCTTCCGCAATGGGTGGAGCTTGAGCACTAGGAGAGCTCAAACCCCACCTCCACCGTGACACACTTTCTCCATCAAGCCACACACCTTAATACTGCTACTCCCCATGGGCCAAGCATTCAAACACAGGAGTCTATGGGGCTAAACTCATTCAAACCACCACAGCACACCATGGGAGACTGTGATGCCTCTTCCACTCAGAACTGTCACCCATGTCCTGTCATTAAAGCCAATGGGAAACTACAACAACCCAACCAGGGCAAGGTGACCCATCAGAAATGAAGGCACAGGTTGCTCACTCCTCTGAGAAAGGAGCCAAGACCTGCTGAGGTGCTCACCGAGGGTGGGGCAGGTACAGAAGAGGAAGTAGAGGAAGGTCACAGCTAAGGCCATGTGACCACTTTCAGAACCGAGGATCACAACTGACATGAGTGTTTCTGTCATAGTTTGTTAAGGATGTGTTTGTATGGATGTCTGTGCTTCCTTTCCTTGATTTCTTTATCATATAATGTAGCACCAGTTAAGGGATTATCCGTTTGATAATACTGAGCAAAAGTCCCTCAAGGAACACTGCACTGATTCTAAATGCATCTGAAGCTGTACAAGAAATAGTTATATCACGTGAGGTGTAGTTATGAGCTGGGTGCTGTTTTCGCTTGGAAATTAAGCATACACGAGACGACTGTGTCAAGTTGACAAGGGTGGACTTGGGGTGGCTGTTCTTGGTTATCAGCCCTGACTAATATACCAGGCAAGAGACACTTCTTCAGAAGATCAGTCCCCAGGACACACAGAGAAAATCTGCAGGTTCTCTGCTAGGTTTTTCAGTCTCAGACCTTCAGGAGCCTGGAGGAAGCTGTCACAGCATACAGGCTGGCGGTGTTGGGGGACATGGAGTGAGGGGAAAGAGCCACACTGCACCATAGGACAACTTGAGATTTTTCTTCTTTATGATTGTGTGAAAACATTGAATGTTCAGTCAAAACAGAACCATGAAGTTGGGATTTTGATCAAGAGAGAAATAATATCTCAGAGCTGGGCTGCTAGGCTACAGTGCTCAATCAGTTAAGTTACTAAGCGAATGTCTAACTCATAGCATCTTTGATTTCCAGTGTCTTCATCCACATGTGACCCCACCTGGACTCTGGAGGTGGTAGGTAACAAAACCTCCCCCTGCAGATACAGTACTCTCAGAAAAGCCCACCCAGGAGAATACTGGAAAACACGGAGCTTGGCAGACATGGCCCCTGGAAGATAAGGAAGACAAACAAACTAAATTTGAAAGGAACAAGATAACAGAAAAATCCCTCTAAGGAACAGAAGACCCTTGAAGACAGCTCAATGATTTCTCTACCGCTAGAGGAAAAGAAATCAATCCACAAGTCTACACCTGGCCTAAAGACCTTTCAAGAGGAGCATTAAGAGGAGATATTTTCAACCAAATAAAAGCTGAGACAATTTGTCACCAACTAATTACAGTGATAGGGACATGAGGAGACTGCCTTGGGCTGCAGAGCAATGATAACAAATAGAACCTTGATCTACAGGAAAGAGAGAAGTCAGAACTAATAAATGCCGAGTGAGGCTGCAAAGCATGAGAGCGTCTACGTCTCTCTATTCTGTCTTTCTTTTTCAAAGAGAAAATTACCTTGGAGTTTCTCATAAAATTAACGATATTCTTGCCCTCAGGTTCTGAAAACCCTGGTATTTACCCAAAAGACTTGAAACTGAGAGAGCACAAAATGCGTTTGAATATATTTTTCCAAAACAGCAAGCACCTGGTGCACCTCACCATCTAGGAGGTTGACCAGGCAGGAGGCAGGTAGAGGGAGCCCCCGCTCAGGTCCTGCCCGCTGGCCCATTACTCACCTTTCTCAAGGAGAAATAAAAACACATGATTGCCTGACACACTAACACGTACATCTCAAACACTCGAAGCTGAGCAGGAGTGTCCAAGCCTAGACTCACACCCAAGGGCTGTCTGTGTAACTCCTTAGACAGATGTGCTGAGAAGACAGATGCAGCGATGCTAACAGTGTGTGTGTCTCTGCTCTCCCAAAGCCCTCAGATAGCATTGGCATTTCTGTTGCTGTGATAAAACACCCTCACGAAAGCCACTTAGGGAGAAAGGGTTTCTTTTCCTTCATAGTCGCAAGGAACAAACATCCCATTGTAGCAGGGAAAGCGACAGGAACAGGAGGCAGTTAGTCCCCTCCCCTCACAGTGGATGCACACAGGTGAGGGGTGCTGGTGCTCACTTTCTCCACCCCTACATGGCTCAGTGCCCACCCCAGGAGATGGGGCCTCCTACGTTAGTGTAGGTCTTCCCGTGTACCAGTTTAGCTGACGGAGACAATGTCGCCCCCCAATACAAGTACTCACAGCTCCTCATTGAGAATTTCTTTCCAGGTGATTCTAGGTTGTATCAGGTTGACAAGGAAAACTCGCCATCACATCGAGGTACCACAGGGTTTCAGGTCCAGTCCTCTTTTCCATCTACCCTGGGTCCTCAGGGAACTCCTAGGCCTCTGCATCCTGACGCTAACCAGACTGTGTTAGTAACCCCCAGGGCTTACTCCAGACCTGAGCCTGCCTCCCCAGCTCCATGGTTTCTACCCAACTGTCTAACTCAATGATAACCAGACTGAGAGCTGAGGTTTTGGCATTCCCTTGCCCAAAGCCTTCTCTTTTCGCTCCATCAGAAAACTTTTTAGCACCCGCGCGACATTCAGCTAAACCAGTTCATCTCTCCATGCCCCACTTGCCACAGGCTCAACAGACTGAGCAAACCACAGGGAGCAAGCTAGGAAGCAGCACGCCCCACTCTATGGTCTCTGCTTCAGGTCCTGCCTCCAGAGTCCTGCCTTGAGTACTTACTTGGCCTGAATTCTCTCAGTGGTGGAGCGTCACCTGGAAGTTGTAAGATGAAATAAATTTTTTCTTCCCCAATTTATTTTTGGTTGGTGTTTCATCACGACAACAAAAAGCAAACTAGGGTACCTGCTAAGTGCCCAGCACACTATAAGCATTCGATCAAGGTTCCAAGTTTCTCTTTTATGAGTCCCACATCATCTTGGTACAAAGAATTCAAAAGAGAAAATAAAGCGGTGGCCCACGCCTGTAATCCCAGCGCTCGGGAGGCAGAGGCAGGCCGATCTCTGTGAGGCCAGCATGGCCTACAAAGTGAATCCAGGACGGCCAAGGCTACCCAGAGAAACCCTGTCTCGGGGGGAAAAAAGAATTCTTCAAAAGAGAGAATAAAGTCACATGGATGGGGTCTACTCGGGGAACCCAGCTCTTTGCTGACCCCACACACCACGCATGAACACGTCGCCAAACTGATATCTATTGTGCGTCTTCACACTGTAGTCTCAGGTGATGATGCCTTTAACTAAAGCATCTGTGGGTGTCAAGCTGCATTTTTTTAGCAGGCTACTGACTAAATAATATGTTGGCCCTTAGGCAAATACTCAGACTGGAAATCCTTCAGCAGGGGGGCTCTTGTGTTCCCAATCTCTCCTCATCCCCAAAGCAGGGATGTTACAATTTGCAATTCAGAAAGTCTTTTACATCTTAGTAACCATGCAGAAAAATTAATTCAAGCAAAACCTAATTTAGAATAATAATAACATGCTCTCCTAATGTTCCGACATTAATCATAGCTAAGACAGTTACTATAGCAGCACATTGGAATTTATTGAAATACCAGAATTCGGCAGAGTGCAGCTCCCCTTCGGAGAGTGCTGCTGTTTGTTTAAGTGAGAGGAGGAAACAGGCAAGCAAGCTCTCTTTTCCAGGAACTAATTTAAGGTTCAGGATAGACCCCATCAGAAGTAATAAAGCGATGTTTGCTCTAGGTGGGGTGACCTTTGCTTCTTATGATGAGATTAGCTCTAAATTTTTGCTTTCTTATAGACAGGGAAAAAAACAGGATGATGGAGTCTTGTTGAAAGAGGAAGAAACACTGGGCTGGGAGAGCCACTCCTGTTCTTGGTGCACAAGGAAGCCTAGCCCCACCTCCCAAGGAAAAGCCTAAGCCAATCCTACAGCAAAAAGCATAAACCTCACATGGTCAAAGGACACATTACTCTCAAAGCACCTCCATTCTTCACTGTGGCTCGGGTTGCCAAGTGACCCACAGGTGCTCCTCAAACACCCAACTGTTTAGGGTCCCCACACTTACAGTGTGGGCCCTGCCCAGCAGAACACCCAGCAGGAGATGCCCTTCGATCTTGGCCTAAGCCTGTGCTCTGGTGTCATCCAGCTTTAACCTGCCACAAGCCCTCATCTCCTCTGTCCTGAGAGGGCTGGCTCCCCGCAGCTGACATGTGGGCTGGAAATGTGTGGGGAGCTCAGTAGTGTCTCTGGCCTTCCCATGAGTAGCACCCCTGAAGCTGGCACCACTAAAAGTATCACATGTCCTCAAGGGTACAAAAATCACCCAGGTGAGAGCCACTGGGCCATGAAACAAGGGTACGTGTTTTACCTATGGTTGTTAGAGTGAAGTGGGGAGATTTCCTTAACAGAGAAAAATCTTAAAACTCGAAAGCAGTTCATGTGGGCTGTGATACGGATACCCAGCCCATCAAAACAGCACCTGTGTGGGTATAGGAATGCCTCATTGGACACTTCAGAGTCACATCATTTTCTTACCTTCCAAGCCCTCCTTAACCCCTAAGGGCTGATAATGTGCCTCCTCCCATTTCTGTAATCTCTAGCATTTCAAGAAATGTGGTAGTTGACTTGATTTGTCATCTTGTCTGGGAGTGTTCCCATAGCAGGTGAACCGTCTCTTCTGGATGTGCACATGGCCATTGCCCAAGGAGGTTAACGTTTGAACTGGCAGACTTAGTGAGGTGGATGGCCCTTCCAGTGTGGGTGAACGTCACACAGCCCATCGTAGAGAGGTGTTGGGATGGGGGAAGCTGGGTCACACCGCATCTACAGACAGGAAGTAAGGAGCAATGAACACTCAAGTTCAGCTAACCTTCTCCGTTTTCACCTTTACTTGGTCTGACCTCCCCTGCCAGCCCTGCGGATGGTGGCCCCACATTTAGAGTCTTCCCTCTGCACTTGAATTTCTCTGCAAGTGCTTTCACAGTTCTGCTCAGGATGTGTGTCCTAGGTGATTCCAAGTCCAGATAAGTTGACAGTGAAGATTAACAGTCACTCACCTATAAATAAACTCATCAGGTGTGTAGCATTTCTACATCTCACTAAATATTTTAAAGTGAAATGTAATGCATTGCTGAGCTATACTGCATCCTCTGCATGTCTCTCAGTTTATTTAAGCATCTGATCATTGAAAGCCACATGGGGAACATTTTTTCCTCCATTTTGGAGCCATTACAAGTAATGCATTTATGAATATTCACACACGGGTTTTGTGCAAATACAAGCATTTGTTTCTCTAGGAGAGATGTCTGGGTGACTTTTCTGGGTCATGTGGTAACTGTGTAGACAGTTGTAGGAACCCGCCAAGCTGTTTTCCAGAGTGTTATCATGTCATGTTCCCATCAGAAGCAATGGAGGACTCAGTTTTGGCCGCTGCACCACTGTGTTAATGGGCCTGGCCCACCAGGTGTTCCGTGATAGCTGAGTGTGGCTGCACCTTCACGCTTCTTACTGCCTAATGGCCTTTAGCATCTTCCCACATGCAGAGTTGACGGTTTAGACTCTGTGGTTGAACACCTCGTCATGCCCTTTTCTTGTTGTGTAATTATTTCCTTTTCTTGCACTGACTTTGGAGAGGTCCTTATGTCTTTTAGACCCTAGTCCTCTGTCTCATACACACTTGGCAAATATTCCCTCCCACTCTAGTGGCCTCCCAGGATGCTTCATGGGAGCTTTGGTGGGTGGCTCCTGTTACTTTAAGGCTCAGGCTTTGGGGGTTAAGCTTAAGAAATATGGGCTTCACCCTAGATCTTGAAGATTGCTCCAGTGACTTTTTAATACAAGTTTATAACATTATGTTTGGCTTCTAACTCTTTGGTCCACCTGACTAAGTTCTGTTTAAGGGGCATGCTGCTTAGGTTCGCATCGCTCACCCTTTGGCGTTGGACCACTCTCAGAATGCAGTCTTTGCTCTGCGAAGTTATTTTTGCAATTAAGTCAAAAATCAATCAGGCCACACTGCTGAAGGTCTGTCGTTTGTTTCTTTATTGTGTTCTATAGACCTGTGCTTCGTCCGTTGGCCAACACAGCACTGGCTTCTTGGATTGCCGATTTGTAAGCCCAGCTAATTACTTCGAGCACTCTTTCAGCTGGGTCTGGGCAGGAACTTAGGAAGCCAGCGATGGAGATATGACCCCATCGAGAGCTTCACTGAGACACCTAACCACTGCACTAGGAGCAAGGTGGAGCAGGGCTGGTGCTCCTGAGGACTTCCTCCCCTGTGCCACTCAGATGGTGATGCTCCCAAGATGGGGCCAAAGGCAAAACAGCACAAAAGAGGAAGGAGAGAAGCTTGTTGTGGAGGAAGAATCCCACATAAATCAGACCGGAAAACACAGGCTCGGGACATTAAGCCCAGGCAGTAAGTGAGGGTCCCAGCATCCTCTGCCCATGTCTTCTCTGCTCTCTGAGCCGCACTCTCATCCCAAGGGGCATAGTAGTTCTCTTTCACACTGGCTCTGCAGCCTAACGTGGATTGGTCTGGCAGTTAGCAAGGCTCCAGCCTCTGCTGTGGGTGCCCAGGGTGACCTTCCATCTGCCTTCACTCTCTCCTGGCTATGATGTAAATGAGAATCAGGTTGAATGTAGGAGGCAGGTGCATCCTCAAACACATAGCCCCGGGGTCACCTGAATCTGCAGTTTTCCCTGCCCCCACCCCAAAGAAGGATGGGCTCTCTGGCAAGCATGGATGGCTAACCCGGAACTGAGAGATGGAAAAGTAATCGAAGATGCCACGGCAAATTTGCTTCTGTAGCTAAAGCAGAAAGCAAGGCCTCTGAGTCACTCAACACAGGGAAGGCTGCAGCAGTTCAGAAACCTCAGGTGTGGTCTTGCTGCCTCCAGGAAGGAGGCAGAGGCAAGGCTGATAACCACCACCACCTGGGAGAGGAGACTTGCTCTGTTCTGAAGGACATATGAAGCTCATTAAATGGAATGCAGCTGACCCCAAGGCCCTGAAAACCCAGGCACACATGGCTGTCCTGGTAAAATACCCCTCTGATGGGGGTTGTGTGGCAGAAGGAAGCTGGCCCATGGCAGCCTGGGCTTTCCAACCTGGCTTAGCAGCAGCCTCCCATTCACACTCAGAACGGAATTGCTGTGATCACAATAGCTTCAGTGCCAGGCGCCAATCTCCCTTTAAAGGCTCTGGTGATTCCAAATACCCAGTATTTATACCATAAAGTACTGCTGTGCTCAGCTTTCCTCAGAGGAACTCCTTGCTACAGCGGGGAGGGGAGGTGTTGCATGGCCAATGCTCAAGCCTAAAGTGAACTAATAGAATGACACTCTATTTCTGCATTACAAAGTGGCAATGGGCTGCAGCCCTCCTCCAGACAGCCTGTGCAATTCTATGTACGTGCTGCCTAGTTTTATGTCAACCTGACATAAGCTAGGCTTGTTCTGAAAGAGGGAATCTCAGTTGAGAAAATGTCCCCTACAGATTGATGCGTCTTAACTGATGATGTGTCAGGACACAGTTCACTGAAGACAGTGCTGCTGCTGGTACAGTGGCCCCAGGAGCCACAAGAAAGCAGACTGAGCAAGCCACGAGGGGCAAGCCAGTAAGCAGCACCTACCATGGCCTCTGCATCAGCTCCTGCCTCCAGGTTCCTGCCCCGACTTCCCTCACTGGTAGACAGTGCTGTGGAAATGTAAGCTGAAATAAACCCTTTCCTTCCCAAGCTGCTCTTGGCTACAGTTTTCATCGAGCAAAAGACACCCTACTAAGACAGGGGGATGGTGGGAAAGACCCTGTGTGTGTGCCATTGAACCAAGAGCTCCACTGGCTCAGATTCCCGCCCTGGGGGTGGGGGGGACATCAGATGCATCCAGCACAGTTTGTGATTAAAACAGCCCAAGGACAGGAAGAAATGATTAGTGAGAACTCGGCCATAAATGGGACATCTATACAAACTCCTGTCTCAGGTCTGAGAACATTGCAGAAGAAAAGAATGTAAGAGCTGGGGGGAGGGATGAGGGAAGGGACAAGGGTGCGTGGACAAGGGTGGGGGGACAAGGGAGGGACAAGGGGGAACAAGGGTGCGTGGACAAAGGTGAGGGGACAAGGGTGAGGGGACAAGGGTGGGGGGACAAGGATGGGGGGACAAGGGTGGGGGACAAGGGTGGGGGAAAAGGGGGGACAAGGGGGGGGACAAGGGTGAGGGTGGGGTGGGTGCTGCCTTTTGAACATGATGTAGCCATTGTTCTCATGAACTCACTGCAGCTATAGGTATGTGTACAAGACCCAAATAAAATCATTCCAACAAGACTGGACAACATTTCATCAGGCAGCACAAACTGGCCAAATGAAAGTGGGAGGACTTAGGGTTAGGACCATAGGAAACATGTGGGGAGAGCTGGGTGGATAAGATCAACATAAACACTTATAAAATCGCCAAAGAATAAATAAAATGAATTAAAGGCAGATGACCTCTGAGAGAGACTGATCTTGGACAAGGGGACACCATTTATGACTATTCTAGGGACCCAGCAGGATACAGCCAACCTTACCTGTGACACGTAGGACAACACATGTACTTAAAGTCACTGGTGATATCAGTGTGGAATGCTGCCTGGTCAAAGGGATGTCTAGTTCTTTTTCTAGACTTTACCACAGGAACCCCATTCCTTTCCTGGAAGCCCCTCATAGCCCCAGCCCCTTCCCGGAACCCTGCAGCTTCACAGGTAGCTAAGCTTTGCCCCCAGCACAACACTGTAGCACCCAGCAGAAGGTGCATCCTCTTAAGTATATGCTGCAAACACCCGCCACCCACTGTGTGCAGTATCCAGGGCTCCTCCAGACGAGGGACTGCACACTCGCAGAGGCTCCCAAACACATCATTAAGGTTCTGTGGCTGATATTATGCTTTTATTTACGTGCTTAAAGAAATAGTGTGCATCTTTAAAATAGCTGCCTTCAGAATTTTCCAGAGGGAAGGTGAGGTTCACTTTGAGCAAGACATGCCACAATTTTAGCTTTATCTGCCAAGCCACCTCTTTCTATTGACAAAGTACAATCAGCCTTCAGAATAAATAAGGGTGCACCTGGAACAAAGATGAGAGAGCACAGACTTAATTTCCCGCCATTAGTGTGGAATTAAATCTCTCTCCAGCATAAGCAGATAAAACATCGGGGCCTTTTAAGTGTGTGTTTGTAGCTGGAAGGAAAATAGTAAAGCCTCCCTTATGACAACCCTCCTTCTCTATTTCCCACCTGCTTCTGCGAGTCCCTTTTCCATTAGGAGTGGGGAAATGCATTAATAAATTGCTGCATTTCTGAGATCTGTACACAAAGTTCTGAAATCTTAAAATCCTGCTCCCAGGCACTCATCACAGGCACAGGAACATAAAAAATGAGTTGGGCGGCCATCCATCCCACCAGACAGAACACTCCAGAGAAAACCTTGCGCTAAGAGGATTCTAAGTGGGGTTTGCACGGGCCAGAAAGACTCTGGAGGAAAACATCTGATGCCTCCTCCATCCAGTGTGCAGGGGGAACAGGGGCCCGGCTGGGGAAACCCGTTGCCTGCCCATCACCTCCCCTTCCCCTTGCTCCTGCCACATCTGTAAGAGAAGGTACTTCACCAGGAAGGATGACCCTCCATTCTAAAGGAAGACCTCACAACGAGATGAGCTGTCCCAAGAGGTACGAGGTGCCTGCCACATGGACATTTTGGTTTCCCAATGCACATGAAAGCCAGGCTTCCGCTGTACTGGTGTCTACTAAGTATGCAAGGGCACCACCCGAAAACAAATGCACGTTCCTTTAGAATGATTTATTGTGACCAGGGGCTTCAGCAAGTTCTCGTCTGTGTCCTGTCAATTAACAGTCAGCACTGACTCTCTGAAACACAGAGGGGGGTTTTATTTGGGGGCCTGAGGAATCGCAGTCTGTGGGGTGCTGAACTGAGAGCTCAGAGTCCCAGAGACCTCTGAAGAGACGCAGGATGATGTTTCAGAGAGCCACTGCCACACACGTCATTTTGAAGGGATTACAACTGGTATAGATCACTCCATAAGGTCATAGCTGAGGAAGGTCTTGACTCCCCGTGCTGATTTGGCCGCTGACTTATGAGAAAGGCATCCCTGAAGGTGGGGGTGGCTTTGGCAATGTCTTACCAAAGGAGGACAACGACACTTGTCAATCAACCTTTCAGAATTCTCTGTAGAGGGCAGCGACTGACCCTGCAATGCCATCTAATGGTGTTCTCAGAACTTCTCTTGGAGCACATTCCAGTCTTGGGACATGACTGTCCACCCCTCCGCTACGCAAGAGCATCCCCACTCTGCTCAAGTTCTGCCGTGGACTATGGTGAAGCGAGCAGACGCAGCTCCAAGCCCCCCTCCATCTCCAGCTCCAGCCGTCTGCCTTTTCCAAACCCCTGTTTGTCTTGCTTTTTCGAACGCCCGAGAAAAATTTCCATTTATTTTTCCCAGACCTATCGGCCGACTCACCACTTACGATAGTGGTGATCCTACCAAACACAGAGCAGGTCTTAAATAATGAGGTTGGGCACCACAAATGGCTTGCTCCTTGAGCTAGTGAGCCAGGTAGCAGGTAGGAAAGTGCCCCAGGATGGCTGCAGAGGTAGGAGGCAGGAAAATGGCCTCAATCTCTGGGTACATTCCCACCAAGCTCCTTTGTGATCACTACTTTGTGTCGCTACTGAGCTCGGATGCTGAGAACTGCAGCAGGTCTCCACACCAAGGTAAAGCTGTGCTGTGAACAGATGTGCTCTCATCCCATCTGGCTTCCTGGTTCACCGACAGCTCAGGCTGACTGGAGCTGCTGTTGTCCTCAAGGGCTCCTAGGACCTTTGGAAAAACAAATGAGCGCAGACTCTAACCTAAATCCGCCAACTGCATCAAACCCCTAAGAAGGGAGCCAGCCTGTGCTGTCAGTCAAGCCTGTGCTGTCAAGTCTTGAAGCTAGACACTCTTGTCAACTCCCTATCTATCGCAGTCCTGGATGGCATCTTTGCCCAATGGAAAGCCAGTTCACCTACAAGGAAAATCTGCTCATGGCTGGAGCATGAACAATTGCAGTGAGACCTTTGAGGCACCTGCTACATACAGCTCCTGTGTCGGCCTTTGCTGCTCTGTGATGTAGGGACCTGTTTTCCCTTACACCTCTTGAGGCAACCTCTGAGAGGTTTTGTCCCTTCGTCTGCAGAATTCTCACCACTCTTGGCCTTCACAGTATTTTAAAAAGGGATACGATGAACCTTTCTATGTGCGTGTTGGTGTGGGGGACACACATGTATGTATGTGCGTGTGGAGGTCAGATGCCAATCTCACATGTCCCTCCTCAGGTTCCTTCTATCTTTCTTTGAGAGTGTCTTTCACTAGCTTGGAGTTTGCAGACTAGACTATTCTGGCTGGCCACCAAAGCCAGCATCTGCTGTACACCTGTCGCACCAGTGTGCACCACCACAGCCAGCTTGGGGGTGAGGGTCTTATTCCGGACTAGTCTGTGTGGGGGAATGAGGGGGGGCGCAGAATGTTTGCTCTGCAAACCACTGAGGTTTCCTACACAGCAGCTTCTCTTTCTCATCATTCACTTGCCCTGTCTTGCATCTCCTTCTGGAATCTTCCCTATGCATGAGGCTAGCTGTTGGAGGAGAGGCCTCGGTTTTGCTCCAGCTAGCAGTGGAATGCTTTCCTCAGTAAGCTTAAGCATGTCCAGCTTTGGGTTAAAATGGAAGTTGAGAGAGTCCTGTCACCTCGTGCTTGAAGCCCACTGCCAGGTGATTAACTCCCCGGCTTTGGTATCCTTGTGCTACCTAGTGGGGCAGCCAGGGAAGGACTAGATTAGGGGGCATAGCTGGTTAGCAGAGTGGCCCGAACTAAACAGCATTTGCTAGTTTAGTTTACAGAACCTCAAATTCATAGAGATAATAGAGCCACAGACCACCATGATAGCTATGATTACCACGAAGTGCAAGCATTACCAAACTGTGGCAGGAACATGGGTTGAGAGCAGGGTTACCTCAGAACTTGAATCTGAGAACACTGTACCAGCAAACATGACAGAAAGAATCAAGGTAAAATTAAGAGGGTCTGCATCCTGCTTCCTGCCCTGCTGACCATAGAGGGATCCTGGAAGCGTTTATTCTTTAACATTCAAGGGGTTGTTTTCAGCAGGGAAAAGGTCACTTGCCCCTAAGCAGTTCATGCGCAATGCACCATGGGATGAAGGGCTTGGAGAAGAAGGAGCGTGGCTGTGGTTGAGCTTCCCACAAGGTAAAGAGAGTCATTAAGAATGCATTTGGCCCTGATAGGTTGAATTCATTTTAACTGGCATAAATAGGACACATGAGCTATTCAAATGTCTGAAGACTGCCGTGGAATGAAATATTGATCATCTTCCTTGGCTCTGGCAGGAGAGGCCAATAATTTGTTTTCTCTAGGCATTAGTGTTTGGTGGCGCCAGTAATGAATTATAAATAGCCAACTCATCTCCTGCACCCATTTTTATTTACCCATAGAGTATGGGATAAAATTTATCAAAGTTTAGAGGCAGAAAGGACTTCACTTTAGACTCATAAGACTTTAATAATTCCCAATTGATAGTATGTAATTTTAGAGGGTAAGATATTGATAATTGACAACTGATTTGATTAATTGGGTGGTGATGGACTGATTAAACGAGGCAGTAGCTTACATAGCACAGGCTAGCCTTTATGTAGGTGAAGCTGACCTTGAAATTCTGATCTTCCTGCTTCTTGCCCTTATGCCCTGAAATTACTGGTGTGCCACCACAAGCAACCCCCAACCTGTGTTTCAGAAAAGCTTCTAGGAGCTAGATTTGGTGCCTCTGGCTTGTAATCCCAGCTACTCAGGATGCCTGAGGCAGGAGAATCACAAGTTTGAAATCTGCATGATCTAGAGAGTGCGTTCAGGACCAGCCTGGGCAACCTTAAGAGACTATCTCAAAATCAAACCCAAAAAAGCCTACAAGATGGACTTTGGATTAAGGTGAGAGCTTGCCTTCTGCGTGCTAAATTGAAAGTTCACTCTCTGACACCACCAAAAAAGCAAACAAAAACCCTTCAGAAAAACTACTTCTTGCCCATATGTTTTGTTCTTAGACTTAAAGCTGTGTACTGACTTGTTCTTTTTGTCATTTGCCTTTAAAATGGGTGTAGTCCCTGCTAGGGCAGAGTGGCCTTGTGGGAAATCCTGCCCCGAGCAGGCTTATAAGTCTTCCTTGTGCAGAGAACACTGCTGATGTGACTTCACCTGGTGGAATTCCCCTGGAGACTCCAAATCAGTAGGATTTTCTTTTACTGCAATGAAAACCATGTTGGGATGAGTGACATCCAGGATCTCCAAATTGTCACATGCAGATGTGGGTGGATTTAGTAACTTTCATCTCCAGAGAATTTTGAAGCCATTTTTCTGACACCGGATTTTCAATTCATGTAAAGGTGACTTCTCAAGTAACAGGATTGAAATCCCATCCCTGCACTATAATCCCCACTCCACTGACAGCCTCTTTACAAGGGCAGCTTCTATGAATGTGTCGTTACCATTCCCAGAATCCTTCCGTGTCTTAACTCCTCCAACACACACACTGGGGCTCAGGCGGTGTGACCACAGTTGTGTGTGCTCTTAGCTCTGAAACGTGCCTTCCTAGCCGATGCAAGCATTGTTGGAAGTAGGGTTGGGGCGAGAGGGGGTGCAGTCCTGCAGTCGTGTGTGTGTGTGTGTGTGTGTGTGTGTGTGTGTGTGTGTGTGTGTGTGTGCGTCCTTTTGGACACAATCGTCACTTAGAAGTTCTCAGTTAATATTACAAACACTTGCAAAAACAGCTCCCAATGTTTCCTCCTTCCATTGTCTGCAAAAATAAAAAATAAAAAACGCTAGCCTTTGGCCTCTTTGGATGTTTTTACATTTTACCTACAGATGCCACCAAGTGCTTTCTCTCACTTTTGTAGCCACTTCCTTCGTGGCATAGGATTATCCTGTTGAGAGTGCCATCAACATGTCTTCTTCCCTCCCTTCTCCTCTGTAAGCTGGTCCACTATCCCATCTGGCATCACCCACTCGCCTGTGCAGGAATAGAATTAAGTCCCTTGACCTATGTATAGCTTCCTCTACCCATGGTACCTCTCTAACCAGAACCCCAGTTTCATAAACGTCAGTCTGATTGATGGCCCATTGTATCATGTATCCTTAGTGGTTCCCCACAAAGCTAGAAACACTCACCACAGCACTAACCTACTTGTCCACCCACCAGCCCACCTGCCTGCCCACCTGCTTGCCCATCTACCTGTCTACCACGTGCCTGTCTACCTACCTGCCCACCTACCTACCCACCTGCCTGACCACCTACCTATATACCTGCCTGTCCACCTGCCTGACCACTTGCCTGCCCACCTACCTGCCCACATACCAGCCCGGGCTCATCTCCTGGATGGACTTCTTTTTGCTCAACACCTCCATGGGCCACAGATCAGACCCTTTCATCTGATACGCTTTTCTGAGCTCTTTCATAAATCCATCCCTGCCTGCTTTTGTCCTCAACTCTCACTAGCCTGAGGAGAATAGCTTGCTCTGAGCACTTGCTAGCCTCTTTCTGAATGTCCCATTGGTCGTTAGACCCCTGAACAATGCTGTCACTCACCTATGCAGTCTCCATTTTCCCCATGGGTTAAGACTCCATGCACCCCAGGGCAATGGGCAGCACAAGGGGTACCCAGCTCATATTGCTTCTAATATATGTGTCCACTCCACACCAACCCCTGCCGGTTCCAGTTCCAGAGATGCACCCTCAAGAACATGGGGCATAACTTTTTTTTGTTTTTTTGTTTTTGTTTTTGTTTTTTGTTTTTTTTATCAGACTTCTCCTGAAGTTCTACTTTAGGGGACCTAATACATGTTTTAAATGATTTATGTCAATTGACACTGGCTTTCCTATGGACAGCAGAGCAAACAATGGGCTGAAGAGGAGTGAGCTTAGCATGAGGAGACAGGAGAAGGTGCTTTTTACCCAGATAAACTGTGCATGTCAGAGACCACAGTGGTTTGCAGCCAGGACACAGCCCAGGGGGACATAGCTACACCCTAGCCCCCAAATGTCTGTTCTCTGTCACCATGTGTCCATCCCTGTATGAAACCAGTTTTGAGGCTCTTGTTTCAGTGTCAAAACCTTTTGTCCTGGAAACGTCGTTTCTCTGTGCAGAAGCGGAGAGTTGATCTCGTGACTTTGGACTCCTGGACTCCGCAGCTTGCTTAATGGTGCTGCCCGTTCATCAAGAGGGTGCGACTGAGATGCTACCTCCGTTATGGAGTCCAGGGCTTGCCTCAGAGCCCGATGCTCGGTGCCACCCCTGGGAATCAATGGAGCAGACTCGGGCTCACCCAGCACCTAGATTGTCAGAGGAACCAGGCTGAAGGAAGGGGAAAGAGGGGCGTGTGGTGCCAAAAGTAAAGGCAGATGCAGACCTCCATGGCCGGAACCTTAGCAAAGACTTTGGGGGAGCCAAAGCAGGGTGGGGTGACAGGGCTCAGCAGGTAGAGGTGCTTGCCGCCGAGCTGACAACCCGAGCTCGATCCCTGGCACCCATCATGGTGAAAAGAGAGAAGAAACTCCCATGGTTGTCCCCCGACCTTCACATTCACCCTTCTCTTGCACCACCCCCGCCCCGACGCCTCCCTCACAAAAGCTCTGATTTAATGTAAAACTAAGATGAGAGAAGAGAAGTCTGCAGAGGTCCCAGGGGGACAAGGACCCAGAATACATAGAGTCACAGGAAAGCTGCATGTTTCCTGGCAACAGTGAGCCATATCTTTGTTTCGGAAGCACGGTTTTGGTAAAATAAATGAAGGGATTGAGAGCGATGATGAACCCATGATCGAGGCCTGTCATTGTCCTTTAAAGAGTGCCCAGAGCCTGGTATGTTGAACTATGGAGGTGGGACATTGCTGTAGGTGCAGAAAAAGAGCAAATCCCAGAGTTGTTTAGCGGAGGCTACCAGAATGCCCCGGCCGTGCCAGTCTCACCCAAGAACGGATTCCCCAGCATTCACTAAGGGTCAGAAGCTGGTCTAAATTCAGCTGACTTCCGGCTGTCAGAGTCACATAGCTAAGCACTTAGCAATGACAATCACTAAGAAAAACAGACTGGGGGGTGGGGTGTGTGGTGTGTGTAGGGGAGAGTAACCGAAGGAGGTGGGGCCAGCTTGGCAGGAGCTGAGCCATTTTCTTTCCTTCTGGTTTCTGTGACCCAGACCCAGAGCAAGAGGGAAAGTGTTTATTTAGCTTATATTTCCAGGCCACACTCATGCTCAAGGGAAGTCAGGACTAAAGTGTGCAGCAGAAAACAGGGAGGAACCTTGCTTGCTTCCCTCTCACAGGCTCACTCTCAGCCAGCTTTCTTGTACAGCTTCTCTGCCTAGGGATTGGTGCTGCTCACGATGGCTTGGCAGCCCTGTACCAGTAATCAAGACACGCCCACTCGCCACTCTAATCCAGGCAATTCTTCAGGGAGGCTTTCCTCTCTGAGGACTCTAGGCTGTGCTGTGTCAAGGTGACAATGCTAACTGAAACAACTGGCATCCAGATCAGGCTTGCACCAGTCAACCATCTCCTTATAAAGAGACACGGCTTATTTGGGGTAAAGAATGTAAGGATTCCAATTTGAGATCGAGTGGTGCTCACTGTTGGGGTGCTGGCGACAGCAGCACACCATGCAGGAGTACAGGGTAGAACACACCTCACCCCACAAGCATCCAGAGGCTGGAGTCCCACAATCCCCTTTGGGGACTCCTCTCCCAGTGACTTGAGCATCTACTGCCTGCCTGCGAAATGCCCCACCACATCTCAGCAGCACCACATTGTGGCCGTGCTTTAGCACGCAGCCTCCTCGCAGCCTCAGCCTCGCAGCGCAGCCTCGCAGGGACATAGGGATGAAATCCCCGAAGAGATGGACGGAAACCATGGCCCAGACCACAGAGGAGTTCCTGGGTCAACGGAACAAGCCAAACACTTCCTAACGTGTAACTCCATCTCTGTGGAGGAGGGAGGGGTGGCAGCAAGCCAAGCCTGGCTCCAGCCTTTGCTTGCATGCTCTGTGACCCTGGTTTTCCTCTCTGACCAAGGATATTTTATCTGTCAAATGGACCGTGAGACACTAACGCAAGCATCACTTGAGAGGAATGTTTACACAGCACTGTCTGCACAGAGAGATCTTTTGACTCCACCCCCTCACTCTGAGAACAGGTGAGGAAATCAGGGCTCAGGATTGACCAGGGGTGCAACTCACGTTAATGTGCTTGCCTGTTGGAGCCATCTGTTAGCTGCTGTGTGTTGCTGGAACAGAGACTCTCACTCACTGCCCTGCATCGTATTCTTCTGTCGCCCGAGGCCGCCAGCTGTCCCCAGGTGTGGTGTGCAGGGCTGGGGCTGGAGGCTCTTAGTCTGGTGTTTGGACAACATCCCAGCAGCAGGGTGGTGTAGTCCCCTGTGGCTTCTCACCAGCACATAAGAGGGGTGTCTGAGTGGGTAGGAAGCTGACTTAGGGGTTCTCTCCCAGTGCAAACAGAAGAAATAAAGCGATGTGGACTTCAAGGGGACAGAAAGCAGGAAGCACAGTGGACTCTGCTATGACCCTGCATGTGGACAGCACTTTTACTAAGTTTTCTTCTATTACTAACTAGAATTTGGAATCACCGTAGGGCAGAAAGAGGCATTCCAATCTACGTTCTATGAGAACCCAAGGTCTTCTGGAGCGTACTGCTATGTAGTCCAAGATCCCAGCTCTGACCTCAGCACCAACTTCTGCCCTTGGCCTCAGTCTCAGGGACACAACACTTACCTTGCAGGGACTGAAGACTAGAGGAGGCAGTTTCCTGGGAAACATCTCCATCTTGCAAACTGTGACTGCATCTTTTGTGACAGTCTTGTCATTGCGTTAAGTTCCCTCTGAGAATTGCACTGAGGCACTTAACTTATTGAAGGTTCAGGGTCTGGACCAGGTACAAGGGGGATCACAGACACCTAAAGAGAGTCTTTAAATACAAGAAATATAGGTGTTTCTTAGGAAAAGGAGTAAAAATACCAAAGCCACCAATGTAACTCAAGGCCACTATGAATCAGGGACAAAGAAAGGACAAAGAAAATGTTCTCACAGGCAAGGGCAGGAGAGTGCAGGAGGCACAGGAGTGGGACTCACCTGGAGCTGAAGGATGGGATGAGAAGGACAGGTAGAGAGAGAGAGCAGCAAGAGAGGCTCAGGAGTAAGCAAAGTGCTGCCATGAAAGCAGGAGGACTTGGTGGCCAGGATATAAAGATGGCAAAGCCTGCTGATGCACCCTTTTAACCCTAGAGGATGGCAAAGCCTGGTGACACATCCTTCTAACTCTAGAGGATGGCAAAGCCTGGTCACACACCCTCTAACCCTTGAGGATGGCAAACCTGGTGACACGCCCTCCTAAACCTGGAGGTGAAACAGAGGAGACACAGGGTCCCAATTAGTAGAGTCTAGTTGGTGTGTCACAGGAGGTGAACTGCACTCCTAAGGATGACACCTAAGAACACATATGTGAGTTTACACACACACAGACACACACAGACACACACACACACACACCACCTGCGTGTGCATGCATTAAAAGCAAAACAAGAAAGCTTGTTATATATGTGGCCTGAAAGTACAAACACCTTGGGCCAAATCAACGAGTGCTTTGAAGGGATCCCAGATTCTGTGTCCCCTGGATGGGATATGTGCCCCCATGGAGAGCAATCCTCAAAACATTTCCAGAGAAGGGCTTGAGGAACACATGAATAGGCTACAAAGGAAGCTCAAGGTTGCACAGAGGAGGGACAGAGTCTGTAGCCAGCAGCCACTTTGTGGTTTCCACTTTCACCTAGAGAATCCACATAACACACACTCCACTACTAAAAGCCATAGCAAGCTGGCTGATGAGGGCTAAGCAGATACGCCCAGGACGCAGGGATCTGCAGAGGCAGGAAGAGAAGCAGGAGGCGTGGTGTGGCGTGGCAGGGCGGGGGCGTGGTGGGGGCGTGGCGGGGGCGTGGCGGGGCAACCCTATAGAGGGACCTGGCAGAGTGACAACAGCCAATGAAGCAGAAGGCATCCAGGAAGTTGAGTGAAGAGCACCGCATGAGGCCTCTTAACTATGAAGACACAGTATCAAAAAAAGCGATAAAGGGGTGCCTCAGAGCCCTTGAACTTGGCTTGTCACAGTAGCAACCTTTGTTTATTGAGGTCCAACTCACTTCTTAGAATTCACTCTCAAATGCTGACCTGTAATGGCAGAAGCGAAGGGCCATTGTCACAGGTCATGGAACATCTTCCAGGAGGCGCCCTCTGGGAGGGCTTTAGAACTCTTCAGATGGTCCCCCAGAGTCAAACAGAGCCATGTGCACAGCCATTTGCATTTCCATTGTCAGGAGGAACTCAGAGCTATTAACAGCTTTTCAAGTCATTCTTACACTGAATGTTACTTAAAGACTTAACCACAACAATGAAATAATCCCTGATTTTAAATGCAACCTTGTCTTGATTAAGGATATGCATACAGTTATGGATTTAGGAATGATAGGTAAAACTTTTTAGAAATGTATTCAGAAATTGCTTTATCATGCACCATCCCATAAGAAACATGGAGCTATGCCAGACTGAGGAAGGAAGGCAGAGGTCAATCCAGCCAGAGGGTAATGTTACCTTTTGCATTTGGAGACAGAAACCCAGGTGTGTGCCTTGCCGTGGAGCAGGCAAGCAAGCCCCTTGTTCTTTTCAGTGATGTCTAGGCATCATATTAGCTCCAAGATCTTTGTTTTCATTCCTGTTTCAGATGCTTTCCATGATTGCTGGATACAGTAGCCACTGACACCCAAGGCCATCTTCAGATGGTGGGGTCTGGACTGTCCTCCAGGTGGCTGGAGCAGGCATGCTGGCCCAGCTGCTGCTCCTGCTGTCTCCGCCTCAGCAGCTTCCAGTGGGGTTCCAATGTGGACAGTGGAAGAAGCCACATTCTGTCCCTATTCTTTACCCAAAATGACACTTCCACACAGGACATACCCACTGCTTCCTGTTAACCCTGGCTGGAGAGCCTGCCTCTCTTACACTGAAAGTATTCCCAATAACATTTGTCAGTAGAGACTTCCACCTAGGGAGAAGCTTAGAGATCATCCCAGACAAGCCTGAATTTGCTTTTTGGGAGAGCCGTGCCCCAGGTAAGGCTACAAGGGCTTGTTGTCACAGACAGTCACCCTGCTTAAATCCTGAACAGAGGAACTGGAGAGTGCTCTCTGAGAGAGATGAGGCCACCGGTCCTTCCAGCACTACTGACGTTTACTCATCATAAATCTGAAATGAACCATCCCTAAAAACGAATGGCTGCCCAGGCCAAGGCTCCTATGGATACATAGACACCTGAATTCAGCCATAAAGAAATTCATCTATTGCAGGACACAGAGACAATTGGATGTCGTCGTGTTAAGAGAAGTAAGCCAGGCTCAGAAAGACAAGAGGGGTGTGCTTTCTTTCCTAGGCAGGATCTAGACTTAGAAGGAAAAGTAGTTGGATACGTTTCTAGCACTGGGTGTAATTTCCCTCCTTTTGAGTAGTCCTTAAGTCCAGTTAGAGAGCTACTGGCTACCACCAAGATACAGGTGCCACTACTGGCCCTTATGTGCAGGGCTAGTTAAAGGATAGTGTGACATGAGGGATCCGTGGGAGGTGTGGGAGGGAGAAAAGTGGAATGGGAAAATAATGTAATCATATTTTAATAAAAAATAAAAAGAAATCATTGTAAGATCTGGAAAGATGGCTTACAAATTAAGAGCACTTATTCTCTTTCAAGGCACCTTTTTTTCAGTCCCTACAGTTGCCAGCACCTGTATCAGCCCACTCACAAACTACCCGTGATTCTAGCTCTGTGAGATCCAAAACCCTCTGCTGGCTTATGTGGGTATCTTTACTCATGTGCTCGCACCCAATACAGAGACACATGCATATTTAAAAATAATAAACATAATAAATTCTTCTTAAAAGCACAGTCATCATAAGTAGCTCAAGTTGCTGTGAAAATATTAATAAGACAGAATCTGGAATGTCATAAACATACGACAATGGTTGGGATGTGGAGGGAACACAGAGTGGGGAGGTTAGTTAACTAACCAACTATGGGCAGAGAGCAAAAGAGTACTCCGACTCAGGAATGAGTTATTAGGACATTGGCTCAAACCTGTCACTGCTCCCAGTGCCCTATCCCACACACATTGCTCACAAACTCAGCCAATGCTGAAGCAGGAAGTGGCCTTCATACAGACCGCTCTCCCCAGCCTCCTGTGGTCCTTCCCCTCTCATGCGAAGCAACGCCCATGCAATGAAATGCTGTGGGCCTTCCTTATAGATATAAACTCTTCTCTTTGCTCCAGCCAGTCTGGATATATTTTTCAACTGCTACCTCTCATGTCTGGGTCCTGTCTCTGGCTAGTGTGGCAGAGGGCCCCACAAATCTGTTTGTCCGAGTTTCCTGCAGTCTCAGAGTTTTGTGTTAAAAGCAGCTCCAGAGGTATTTATATGTGTAGCACTTCTGAGCAAATACGTATTTTGCTTTCTGCCCACAATGCAATGCTGTAAATGTTACAGGACGGGGTCAGCCCAGCTGATGAGGTGTTTCTCATGCTGCTGAAGGGGCCCAGGGAGCTTGCTGGGGAATCCTGGCAACCCAAGTTCAGTCACCAGAACCTACATAAAAGTGCTAGGCCTGGTGGCTTGAGCTTGCAGTGCAGCACTGGGGAGGTAGAGACAGGATGCTCCCTGGGGCTCCTCAGCCCAACACCCCAACCTCAGCAAGCCCCAGAACAATACGAGATCCAGTCTCAAAAGCACCAAAATGGATGGCTCCCCAAGACTAGCATCCATGGGTGTTCTGTCCGCCACAGAGGTGTGCATGTATGTGCATGTTTACTCCCCTCCCCAGAACTGTAAGAGTAACAATGCAAGGTGCCATGCTATAATGTTTGCAGAAGTGTATAGCACACATAGAAACTCTGAGCAGGGCCAGTGTGGGAAGCCGGAGTGCCCGACAGCATAGGCCAGGGACTTGGGCTCCCTCAGCTCAAGGACCAAAGAAGAAAGCACAACTCTAGTCAACAGGAAATTCACATGTCTACCTGTCACCAAAGAAGTAAAAGAGGTAAACCTGCCTCATAAGAAAAGGCACACACACCTGCGCACACACACATACTTACACACCTGTGCACATGCACACACCTTCACACACCTACACACCCACCCACACATACATACACACACCTGCACACATGCACTCACATACACACTTGCACACATGCATACAACTACACAAATGTGCACACACCATCCCTGAACACATGCCTGCCTGCCTGCTTGTGCCGTACAGACAAGAACTGTTAACCTGTTGGATACTTTCCCTATTTCCCTCTGAAGTGTGTTTCTATTTTGTGTTGAATTACTTTTGATAATTTATTGAGGTCATGATTATAAAAATACTATAAAAATAAACTGCCATGATAAAATTTTTGATATTTATCTTTTAAAATATGCAAGCCCATACATTCCAAAATTAGAAGCTAAAATATTTGGCTAACATTATGTTTTTAAAGTTGGGATTTAATGTTGCTTTTAACTTGCATTTTTAATTAAAAATAAAAAATAAATGATACACATTTGCTTCCCTCATTAAAAAAAAAGCCTTCCTAGGAGCCCAGCTTATACATAAACATCGTTATGTGTGTACATGAGAAGCACAGATAATTTTATTTGAATTAATGCACTTTGGGAGCATCTTCCATGAACAGCTATCACAGCACAGTGAAAATATTCACTGCATAAATAGCATAAATAAGCAAAATGAAAAAATATTATTCTACTGTTTACCAACAGATCTGTAATTACAAAATAAATTAACCATGAAATGAATCACTTCGGGTTTTCTGCAATATTGTTATGAGAGATTGGGCTCTTTTTTTTTTTTTAATTCTGGGAAAACTTGAAAGTGAATGATTGCAAAGAGCATGACAGTATTTATTTTTAAAATATCAGAAACATCAGAATGTTCACACACACACACACACACACACACACACACACACACACACACTTCATTCACTCAAAGCCAAGGCTGCAAACTGGCCGTCGGTTGGCCACATGTTGTCTTATGTAGTTCTATTCCCCTGAAAAGACATCCTGGCCAGGACAACTCCTACAAAGCATTGAACTGGGAGGGGCCTTCCCTACAGCTTCAGAGCTTTAGTCTATTAACATCACTGCAGGGCCTGTGACAGCAGGCAGGAAGGCATGATGCTGTAGTTGCAGCTGAGGGCTTTACATCCTGATCTGTAGGAGAGACAGACAGAGACAGGCTAGGCCTAGCCAGTGCGGCTTTTTCAAACCTCAAAGCCCATCCACAGTGGCACAGCAACTCCAACAAGACCACACCTACTAATCCTTCAAAGCTGTCCAACTGGGACCTTAGCAATCGAACATGTGAGCTTGTGGAGGATGCTCTCATCCACCCCAGCACACATGTGCACTCCTATATGAAGGCCAGAAGACAACCCAAAGGGCTATTTCTTCTCAAGCACTGATCGTATTTCAGTGAGACTTGTTGCAGGATATTGGATGACACTGTGAAGCCCAAAAATGTGTTGTTTCCTGGAAAAACCTATTTCTAGTTGTGGTGTGGCTCAGCCCTAGCACAAACCTTTAATTCAAGAGCTTTCTGCTTGAGTATCATAAACAGGATGGAATAAATTTAACCCTAGGTCAAGAGGCAGAGGAAGCAACCAGATGACAGGGAGTGAACATAGGAAAAAAAAATAACAGAGAGGAGGAAGATGTCAGGAGGACAGATAGAGAGACACACAGGAAGTAGAAGGGAGGGACATTCAATCTGAGGGGTTTTTGAGATGATGTGGAGAAGAAGCATTCTTTTCTTTTGGGATGTCAACTGAAAAGGAAGGTCAGATGGGTGCTTTCTCTTCTTCTCTGAGCCAGAAGGCTTTCACTCCAGCACCTGGCTCCTGAGTCTGTCTGTAAAATCAATTGAGACATGCTGCCGAGAATGTGGAGAAAGAGGAACACTCCTTCATTGCTGGTGGGAATGCAAACTTGTACAACCACTTTGGAAATCTATATGGCACTTTCTCAGAAAACTGGGAATAGGGTTTCCTCAACACCCAGCTATTCCATATTTCTGGAATATATCCAGAAAATGCTCCAACACACAACAAGGACATATGCTCAACCATGTTCATAGCAGCCTTATTCATAATAGCCAGAACCTGGAAACAGCCTAAATGTTCCTCAGTTGAAGAATGGATAAAGAAACTGTGGTACCTTTACACTATGGAATACTACTCAGCTATTAAAAACAAGGAATTCCCGAAATTTGTAGAAATGATCATCTGAGTTAACCCAGAAGCAGAAAGACTCATGTGGTATATACTCACTTATAAGTGGGCATTAGCTCAAAAGGCATGTCCTGTGAAAGTCTTCACTTACCAGGAGATTGGGATAGATGTGAAGACATCCCACTGGGACTCTAGGTAAGACAAATATGGGAGATGGGGAAATAGAAGGACCCAGAGGGTCCTAGAAACCTACAAGAAGAACATCATGATGAGTGGATCAGGGCCCAGGGGGGTCTGCTCAAACTATTGCATTAACCAAGTACAATACAATAGTAAACATGGAAACCCTACTCTGATCTAGCCAATGGTAAGGACATTCTCTGACATGAACTCTGGTGCCCCATAGTTGACCACTTCCTCTGGGTGGGGAGGCCTGAGGGCACTCAAAGAAAGAATAAGCAGGCTACCAAGATGAGACTTGATAGCCTATGACCATATAGAGGGGGAGGAGGTCCCCCTTGGTCATAGACCAAGGGGAGGGGAATAGGGTCAAAGCGGGAGGGAGGGAGGAATGGGAGGATACAAGTGATGGGATAACAATTGAGCTGTAATCTGAATAAATTAATAAATTTTTTTTAAAAAACAGAAGAGACTGGACCTCTTACTGGACTGAAAGCAGCCTGTGCTGGGCTGGCTGGCCAGTGAGGTCCAGGGCTCCGCCAGTGTGTGTCGCCCCAGTGCTGGGGCTAGAGGGGTGCACCACCTCGCCTGACTTTATACACAAGCTCCTTACTGACTGTCTTCCCAAACCCGGCTGGACCCACATGGAGAAGGCTTTGAGTTATTCCAGATCCTGAGCTTTACCTGGAGAATATGATGTTCCCGTCGCTCCTGGATGCGCCCACCATCACTCTGCTTAGGGAAACGAGTTCTTAACAGACTCTGAGCACCCTGGGCATCCGAAAGGGAAGGGTTTTTTTGTCAGGCTTGCATGGCGGAAACACTGGACATGGAACTAGAGAGTGTGGGTGAGAACACTTGGGAAAATGTGAATTGGAGCTTGCCCATTCACAAGGTCCTAGGCCTGACTCCACCCAAGTTCCCCCTAGGGAACTGGTGAGCTTGCTAGGTTTACCCACAGAGCATGGATGAGGGGTTACCAGCAAGAGTGCAGATGCCCCAAAGCGGCTCCAACGGAAAGACTTCTGCTAGCAAAGATGATGCCTGAGTAAACAGAACCTGGCCGGTAACGTCTCTGGCCTGCATCTCCTCAAGAGAACCCAGGCCACATGCAGTCAGAACAGACAAACGGAAGATCCAGTGACCCACTTCCTCCCTCCCTCCCTCTATGAGGGAGCATCAGAGGTCACAACATGCAGTCAGAACATACAAAGGGAAGATTCAGTGACTCCTCCCATTCCTCCCCCCCCCCCCCCCCCCCCCCCCCCCCCCACGTCTCTATAAGGGAGTGTTAGAGGTCCGCAGGCCCCGCTCCTGTCCTGCCAGTGTTTGGGAGAGGGCAGTGCCAATATGATGAAGAAGGAAGCTGTTTTGCTTGGAGGACTGACTGCATTCGGACAACTTAACAGTGCAACAAGGGAATCTCGTGCTGAAGGCATTGCATCCTTCCGAGTAGCGTCTCCTCGTTCTGTGCTTTTCCAGCCACTTCCTGGAAGCAGGCATGGAGCGTAGGCAGACAGTCACAACCCAGACTATCAGACCGGCCAGTGAGACTAGAACTGTCCTCAGGAAGCAGATGCACAAAAACAAAAGCCCTGCTCTGATGCACGCGACAAATGGGAAGATAACGCCGAGAGAACGAGTGGCGGGTTTCTGGCCGCTCACCGAAGCCTGCAAAGCCATCTTTGATGCACCGTGCACACCTGCTGCCTCTTCACCAAATCCCACCCATATGGCTCACACCTGGCCAATTTTCTCATTACTAGCTGCCTCGAGCCAGAAGTGAGTTTAATCATGTTCGTCTAAGAGCTATCGGAGTGAAGACCAGTGATCAGTACCTGCCAGGGACTGGTGGAGGATGGATTTATCAGCAGATGTTGACTCTAGAGGGCCAGAGTCCAGGAGGGTTCCTCTCCTGCATGCGAGACATACCCGAGCCAGACTCGGCACACGGGACGATAACGACTTGAAACCCAGAGCCCAGAGAACAGCCTCTGTGAACAGGTAGGCGTTCACTGACAGTTGTGCCGGGTCATGTGAAATATAGGAGTGAGTCGGAGTCACTCCATATACTGACTAAAGTATGCCAGGCATGGTGCTAAAATACGGCTTTTATCCTAAAAATCTCACGTTGCAGAGAGGAAGCAAGAGCCAAGATGTGACCCGTGGGCTTCTTAACCAAGAGCATGAGTCAGTGGGACAGGTATGAGTGGAAGGCCAGGGCTGGGCTGCAGAGGAAGAGTGTGGGAGCCAGTCAAGGGTGTATGGAAGCAGGTGCTACCACTACTACAGGCAATGTACTATGTCCTGGGCTGCCCACAGGCTTGGCACCTCAGTTTACAGCAAGAGTGTCTCCCAAAGATGATGTGTTAGTGCTTGCTCCCTAGATTCTTGCTTACTGGGTGAGCCTTCAGTAGGTGAGGCCTGGTGGGCTCCTCCCCCCTGTAATGAGGTGCACCACACATCAAGTGCTGCAGTGCTAGGAGTGGCTCAGCTGGTGACATACTTGCCATGTAAACATTAAAATCTGAGTTCCATGCCCAGAACTTACCAAAAGCCAGCCCCGCCTCTCCTCCAGGCAGGGCATAGGGAGAACAGAAGAGATGACTCAGTTACTCTGAACCTCCAGGTACAGCAAAAGGGAAGTTTACAACATGCCTCATTCCCAAGAATTGTCCCCTCCGGTGACAGAGAACAGAAGGTAACAAAATTGGTGGTAAATTATTCAGTCTCTTCCCTGGTCCTCTGAGAGGTGTGTGCACTGTGTGGGAGGCCTGTGCATTTGTCCCACACTGGTGCCCGAGGCTGCTTCCTCGGGCTGACTGACAGGTGTCTCACAAAGCCTGATCTAGAGGAACAGGCTGCTGGAGCCACGGACAGACAGGTGAGCTTTGATTCGCAGGCAGCTAACATAGTCTAAGCTCCTGCGAGTGTCAGGCTGCTAAGCCCTTCAGTGACAGATGATGGCATTCCTCATGAGCCCACAGAAAAGGAACTGCACCTAAACTGACTGGAGAGGCCTGTGTGCTTGGCTAAGAATCACACACAGCATTTTCTAATGAATCCAGCCGGTGGAAGCTGAGGTTCCATGAAAATCGTTCCTGTGTTAATTATGGTGGTTGAGTGTGGGGACACCCCAGAGCCCTTTGGGTACTCACAATGGCTATAAGGTGGTGACCATCCTGCCAACAGAGACATTTATATGATAAAGACTTTGTCCCTCTGGTCCCTGTCACTGATCTGGATGCTGCCTTGGGCTTCACGAGCAGAAGGGAGGCCTCACCTAAGATAGGAAAGCGCATTGGCCAAAGGGTGGACTCAGACCCAGGAACCCCTCGAGGGTGAGCCCCATCTTCAGACACACCTGCATCTCACTCACATCTGATCACGTGGGAACTGAAGGCCACCATGCTGTCGACGCACAGAGGGCATTCTGCAGCTTCCTGTGAGTAGTGCTTGTCTGAAGTACTTGTGGTCAGCTGCAGCCAGGCCACAACCATGCCTGGAGAAGCACGTGGCTTCTGATATGATACTTGGCCTCAAGTGAGTGAGTGTCTGTGTGTGTGTGTGTGTGTGTGTGTGTGTGCACATGTGTCTGCCTGTTTGTCTGTCTGCGTAACATACACATATACCTCTATGTGTCTGTAGAAGACACAGAAGTCAACTTACATGGCTGTTCTTTAGGAAATCTCTGCCTTAGTTTTTAAGAGAGCCCAGGGCTTTGCGATTAGGGTAGCTGGTCAGTGAGCTGCAAGGATCTGCCAGGCTCTGCATACCAACTCTGGCATTAGAGGAACCTGCAGCTACAGAGGGAGTTTTACATAGGTGCTTAGGAGCCAGACTTGGATCCTCCTGATTATACAGCATGAAACACACACAAACACACACACAGAGAGACACACACATTTATTTATTTATATTTATATTTATATCTACATTTATATATGTGTGTATGTGTGTGTTCCAGCCCCTGAACCTTGAATTTTCATTCTTGTTCCTGTTTGTCTTTCATTTTTTCCTCATTGTTTCCTTAAACACCTCTCTATGCAAGCACAAAGGGCTCACGGTGGACACAGGGACCCTCTCTGCCAACCTCCTGTTTGTGTCTTTTCTGCTTCAGTCACAGACAAGAGCTCATTTTCCCTGGAGGTGTCGGAAACCCCTGGAATAAGGCAGGCAGAAGGATCTTCATAGCATGAAGGGTCACTTTGTTTTCTCCCCCTCAGCCAGCCTCTTGTGTGCTCAGAACAGCCCTTGGGTAAAAGCCCAGACATATTTCCCTAGGAAGAAAAGCAGAGGGAGCCTCGGTCAGCAGCTCCAGGTGGCTCCACCACCTCAGAGGGTCCCCAAGCACCTGCTAGAGACACAGCATCTACTCATAGCTTTCCCAGCCTGAACCACAGCACCTGGCAAAACCCATACTTGAATCCTGGCAAACAGCACTGGCCTTATGATCATACAAGCAAGCAAACAGAGCTCAGAGGCCCAAGGGTAGAATATGAAAAATATGAACTGCAAGTGGCCAGCCTGGTGCCCAGCATCATTAAGAGCGTGGACACGCAGGAGGAGCGTGGACGACACCAGCTCCCTAGGAAACCTGCCATGCCAGCCACAGCCAACGAACTCATCAAATTCATGCTTGTACCCTGAATGCCAGGACTCTTCACGTCTGCATTTCCTAGATAAGAAAATCGGGCTGTGAAACCATCAGAACCTCCACCAAGGTCATTGTCAGGGAGTTTGAGGCAGGTGTGCTGGACACCAGTTCACACTGAGCTGTATAAGGCTTCCGAGGGCAAGCGGAGCATGTACAGCACGGACCACTAACGATAAATCACATCGCCTCCCATTTATGCAGAGACAGTGAGTTGCAGATTGCAGGTGGCACTTCTGAAGTGACAATACCCACGATCGTGGTACCAGGTGTTGTAACATTTGTCTGAAAAAAAAAATAGGACAGATATAAAAACTGTCCCCTAGACGAGATGTCCTTCCATGCAAAAAGCCCAGTTCTGACTGCACCCTCAGATTGCCTCAGTTTAATTTGAGGTCCAGGAGACTGTCAGAAATTTCTACTGATAGTCTGTGTCCCTCTCTCCCAACAGCTTTATTCTTTTAAACCTTGCAGACGTTCTGCCCTTAAACCCTTCCCCATAAAAACCACACATATTCTGCAGAAGGAAAGGACCACAGCTTACAGCCCTGCTGGCGCTGGCATCAGTCAAACGTCTTAGGAGGAGGCAACAAAGCCAGGTGCGCATACAGCCCTGGTAACTTTCACGGGCTCTGCACACACCCTGGAGGCAGCCTGCTTCAGTCTCCACACACAGGGCCTGTGCACAGTATGCATTCCTCTCCTGTGTGTGTCCCTGTGGCTGAGCAGCAAACATCTGCAGCCTTGATGGCTGACGCCACTACCATGTCACTGCCACATGGGTTGTGCGAGTTAGTTACTGTCAACTTGACTCACACTAGGGTCATGTACTAGCTGGGGAGAGGGGGCCTCCATCAGATCAGTCCATGGACAAGTTCCTGGGACATTGCCTTAATTAATGATTGGTGTGTGAGGCCCAGCCCACTGTGTGTGGGGTCATCCTAGGGCAGGTGGTTCCGGGTCCTATAAGGAAACAAACCAGCAAGCCACTTTCCTCCATGGTTCCTGTCTCAGCCCCTGTTTGAGTTCTGCCATGACTTCCCTCAGCTATGGACTGTGTGACCAGCACATGTAAGCAGACCAAACCTTCTCAGATCCATGTTGCTTTTGGTCAGCCTTTCATCGCAGGAACAAAAAGCCAGCTAGGACACAGCTGTGTGGATCTAAAGGTCGGAAGCCCAACGTGGGTCTTGGTGTGTTAAAGGTGTTGTTGTCCCACAGCCCCGGGGCCCTAAGTGCAGACATGGCCATGTGACACAGAGCACATATCGAGGCCAGAGAGTAAGCTTGCATGATGGTCCTCTTTTTCCACATTGCTTGAAGAACAGTCTCTTGATGTTTGCCACTACGTATGTTAAGCTAGCTGGCACAAAAGTTTTCCAAGACTTCTCCTGTCTCCAAGCCCTTTCTCACCACAGGTTGCTGGGATGACAGACACACTGTGAACCCAGCTTTTAGGTGGGTTCTGGAATCAGAACCCAACTCCTCGGGATTTATTGAAATGCTGTTCTTTAAGGAAGCAAAGCCCACCGTGGGGCCTGCCCTTTGCCCGTGCAGCGGTTTTCTCCTCTGCCCCTCTTTTTCTTTGTCTGTGTTTTTATACATTTGCCTTGACTCTAGGCCTTTACTGTGCTCACACGCCATGATTGCTGGAGGTGCTTTGTTGATTTTGTTCCTAAACACATCCTCCACTGCTGCCGGGTCTGCTTGCTATAGGTGAAAGAAAAGAGTAATCAACAGCCCTCAACTCTTGTTACTTTCACACACTCCTCTCCATATAGCCTGCTACACTTCCTGAGGAGTGAGTGAAAACGTTATAGAGTTGCAGACCTCGGATCTCCAGCATTGCAAGAGCCTCTGCCTGTATCTCCAGGCTCCCGGAGAGCCACAGAATGCTGGCTGCTCACCTCTAAGACAATGGGAAGAATCTAGGAGGCTCTAAGGCAAGCCAGAACTTCAAGATAGATAAGAAGAAATTCCTGTAGATTCTGCCACATCCTGGGGTGGGGGTGGAGGTGGAATACGGCTAAAACGTTGTTTCAATCCAGAGCCGAAGAAACTTGATGCTCTCCAGCATGCCATTAAAATAGTCACTTTAAACAACACGCCAGCCGCAGAGGTTGGGAATGCCAGAATGGCCCAGCTGCTCCCATTCAGACGTGTAACGCTTGTGGACGGATGCCAAGGGCATGCTAGACAGGGGCACTGACCGTGCTGCCCAGGATGTGTGACAGGACATGCTTGGTGACAGCGGCTCCTTGCAGGGAGCTTGGAGAGCCACTTGTGCCTTCTCCAACTAATTTTTAGAAGTGGGATCTGTGCACAACAAGATGTGACAGCTCCTAATCCTCCCAATTACTCTGTGAAGCCCAGAGAGTCCTCCACTTTGATCACACGAGCACTTTGCATGGCTTCTGAAAATGAGCCTCCAAATCCCAGGCACACATTGAAAAAGAGAGAGGTTCAATATTTCAACAATGAAATTAAGGCAAACTGTGGGGATGGGCCTGAGGTGTGAGCCTACTTGTTTCACCTCATTCTACAAAAGGAACAGATCTTCCACAGGCCCAGCCTGTCCATCTGTGATTTCCCTCTCAGCCTACAAAAGAACTCCTCTTGCTATGCATGGGCACCTGTCACTGGCTCCTCTGTCAGCCAACTCTACCACTGACTCGGAAGTCCAGTTCACTGCCAGTCACAGTCCAGCTAGCTCTTCCCATCCATGGTCCTGAAGTCAGACCCAGTCTGTGTCCAGCCCTAAAGGCCTCAAGCTCTGCTGTCTAGAAAGATACACCAGTGTGTACTCCAAGCTTGGTCAGAAGTGATGGCGCAGAGCCCACTTCTCAGGTGACATGTTGTTCTTCTTAATTTCAGCTGTAAACTTGACACAACCCAGAATCGCCTGGGAAGAGAGTCTTAACGGAGAGCTAAGGTTAGTCTGTGGGCATGCCTGTGGGGGGTTGTCTTGATTGTTGGTTGATGTGGAAAGACCTACCCCACTGCGGGCAACACCATTCCCTAAGCAGAGGGTCCTGAACAGTATAAGAGAGACAGATAGCTGAGAGCAAGCAAGCAGGCAGCACGGTGTGTCCACTTCTCTCTGCTTTTCACTGTGAATGTGATGTGACTAATTGCTAGAGGTCCTGCCCTGACTCCCCCACCCCCAAAACGAAGTATTGAATTTGCAAGTCACACAGACCCTTTCTTTTCCTATGCTGAGTGTTTGTCAGGATACCTGTCACAGCAACGAAATGAAACTAAGGCATGCGTGTATTGAAAAATGATCACTGGCCTCTTTGAGCAGCCACCGGAGCCACTCAAGGAGTTTGATACAGTGCAGCTCCTATACCAGTACAGGAGGGGACGAATGGTTGGAAGACCCTGCTATTAAGGTCTCAGTCTACCATGCCCAGATAGCTTTCTGAGCTTGGCACAAAATAGGGGGACTCCCTTTTTTTTTAGCAGTGCTTCTCTTCTCTGCCTGACCTTATCTAGAGAGTGTCTCTAGGCATAGATACCTGACTGCGTTAGGAGTATGTCCCTGCTCAAGAGCTATATGACTCAATGCACCAGTCCTGCCCATATGATAATTAGGTACCGTGTTTTGACTAACAGACCTTCCTGCCCATATGATAATTAGGTACTGTCTTATAACCAATCAGCCCTTCCTGCCCATATGATAATTAGGTACTGTGTTCTGACCAACAGTCCTTCCCACTCATAACCCTAAGAACCTTTATACACCTCATGTCTGAAACAATAAAACAAGCTGCCTCTCTGAAGCTAATGCCGGAATTCTTGTCCGTTGTACTCATGGGCTGTCTGAACCCCATTTGTCGCTTCTGCTCCCTTTGTCCTGTTGGGCCTCTGGACAATGACCCCCCTCCTAGGAGAAGGGAAGACCTAGTGACAGGAGCTTCTAATTCTGCTAGTGTCACCATGCCATGGCTACATCTCAGAACCACACCGGGGACCAAGTGAGAGGATGACTTTAGCTTCCTGTAGTCCTCACCTTGTCCTCCCCATGTCCACATTCCAATTCATTTCTCCCAGGTCCTTCTGGGCTCTTCTCAAAGCAGATTTTATTGCTGTGTTACTGGCTTGGTGATTCAGGGTACATCTTCCCTTCTCATATCCTCAGTAGACGCTGCTAATCCATGGAGCTGCTATTCTGTCCTAAGCCCTGACTACAGGGGTAATCCTCTTAGTGGAGCCATCGGCACGGCCCCTCCCATGTCTGAGGCTTGAGGTATGTTCTCCTGGTTTGGGCCTTCCCATGAGCTGCCCGTCCTAAGCTCCAGACTGTGGGATATGCCAAGGTGCTGCTATTTATGAACAGACATTTGGGTCCTGACCAGGACATGGCTCTGTGGCATAGGTGACCAGATACATCACATACTGCTTGCTGTAGTGTGTGATCACATGTGTGGCTGATGTCAGCAGTGGCATTCCAGTCACTTTTCTGCAGCTTGTAAACAGGTCAGGGCCTGGAGAATGGCATGCTCCCCAGGTCTCAGATGAGAGAGCTTCATGCCCTGGCCTATCACATGACAGAAATGACCTGGTCACGCACGCGTGAGGAGTATCTTTCACTGCAGCAGATGGACTGACACAGTCCACTAGGGACTCAGAGAGGCTGAAGGGCAGAGCCAACTCTTCATTCTGCCTGTAACTTCCAGATGCTGGCGGGTGGTCTAGTAAGACTGTCAGGTGGTAGCCGAGCACAGGACTGGACTGTGGGCGTGTGCCCTGAGCTGGGGGCCTGGGATGCTGTGCAATGCGGTTAGAATGGGTGACAAAGCAGAGTTGGCAGACACAGAAAATGTACAAGAAGCCACACGGAGCTCACCGGGTGCACTCTACACTCTTCAGCAAAGCTAATTAACCCCAGAGGTGAGAAAGACAGAAATACCCTGGGTAGCAGGTAGTAACCTTAAATGGGACTAAATGTTAAACCTGACTTAACTGAGTCATTACAACATTAGTAAAAGTCCCTTCCGAGCGACTGCACTAATTTCTCATTATTAGAGGGAATGAGGGGTTTGGTGTACTCAAATTAAGTCATGGAGAATGTAGTGAAGTTGGATTTGCACACTCACAACTGATGAAAGATTTTTTTTTCCCTATGACTAACATCCATGCCCAGGGCCCATACAAGCCCTGGTGCACTTTTTAAGCCTTTGCTCTCAGATATTGGGAAATTGAAGGCTTCAGAGAAGGGAAGGGTCCTCATGGGAAATTGACACAGTGTGTTTGAGGCAGAAATCAAAGTGGCTCTTAGTTATTTGCACTTCCTCAGCGGATCTCAGCCCAGGGTTGGAGGGGCCCAGTGTCCGTGTTCTGAGTGTCGCACTGGCCTTGAGAGACACTGACGCAGAGTTAGATTCGAACTGCTGAGCACAGGTTCGGACTGAGAAGACCAAAGGTACAGACGCCAAGTGCACCACCGCCCTCTGCCCAGCTTGGAAGGTTCTGGTCCCTGGAGCTGACTTTGGATACAAGGGAAGAGAGAATGGATGCTGGCAGATCATGAGGCAGTGGCCAGTACTATGGCCCATCAGATAAGTGATGTGTACAGCTTAGCCTCCATGTGCCAGCTTCCACTGTGGCAGCCTTACCTCAGAGAACAGCTTGCTTGGAGTGGACACTGGCCAGTGGGCCAAACCACAAGACAACATGTCACCTGCAGTGAGGATTTGAAATCTTGTGTTTCTTTTCTCATGACCAACCTTTGTGAACTTGAGTGTTGCAGAGAATTATTTTAAATAGAAACCTGTGAAGGAAAGAAGGGTCTCCCTAATCATCACACCCCACATTCAGAGACTCAGTGTTCAGAATTAGAAAGGTCTGACCAAACACTTCCCAGCATCCTTCCCTTTCTCTGCTCAGCAGTTTCCAGTTTGCATGGTAAATGCTCAAAGAAGAAGACATATTTCAGACAGAGGGGAAAAGATGGAGAATATTTGGGTCAGAAGAAGCAGTTTGGGGGCTCCCTCCACAAACTTCACACTCCTGCTTTCCCAATGTGGGTAATATAGAAAGATCTGGAAGTTTCTTTCATGCTGCCAGAGGAGTTGTTACACAATCAGAGTGCTCTCAGTATATTTGTGAGTTCTCCAGAGAGACAGCCAAAGCGGTTGATGTCTTGTCCTCTCCATAACGGTCTCTAGCATCAATCCAATCATTTAGAACTTTTTGCAAGGTTCCAGGGAAGGCATCACCCAGAACGCCCTCTCAGCACAGGTCGCCTCTGGCAGCAACGTCTGTAGCCACATGGCATAATGTGAGTTGCTTCCTCTCTATTCATGGCTGGCATTCCACACGACATTTTGACATCTTGGGCTCCACTGAGGTCAGAGCAGTCTCACAAACCCTGCCTTGGCAGCCGCGACCAGCTCTGAAGACCCCACAGAGGACATGCCTTCCCTTCACCACTGTCCTGCTCTCCTGGGAACCAGCGAGGAGCTGAGAGGATAATGCCGTGGCTCTCAAGATACCAGGAGGCATAGTCCTTGTCTTCCAGTGCCTGTTACCAGGCTGCTGTGAGCTGCATGCCTTGGACAAGACAGATAAAATTCCAGGGGATCCAACTCATTGTGAAAGGTGGGGATTTCTGTGACATTAAAACAAATGAACAAGAACCTCCTCATTCAGGATCTTTGATTCCAAAATAACTTCAAACTTGAGTCCACAAGCCAAGTCCATGGCAGCAAAGGGCCTGGGTCCATGTCTGACCTTGTTTAGGCACTGCAGGCACATACATGGGGCAGGCTCCCTGCTTTCAAATGAGGCAATGTCCTCTGTCCCTGTCACACCTCTCTGCAGTGGTTGATGAGTCCAAGCATCAGAGAACCCTTCTCATTATGCCAAAACAACACAAATCACAGCAAACACAAGGCACAGATCACTCTCAGCCTCTTGAATGGGCGAGGACAGCCTAGCCTTGAGCTACCAGACTGCTGGACTCTGTCACCCAGACACCTCAAGGATTATAGAACAATCTTTGTAAACTTACCCTTGTCCCAACAGTGTCAGCTCTGAAGTGGATTTCTTCCTACTAAAACCAATAAATATGCAAATGAGCGTATGCCTCTGTTTCCAAGCAACACCCACTAAAGGCCACTTTCCTCTTCTAAGGAAGCCACATAAACACAGAAGGGGAAGGAAAGCATACAAAGCCTCCAGCCCTGGCTGGAGACTCTTGCTAACTCTGACAGGGGTTGTGTTTATTAAAGAGAGGATTGTTGCTTTGTCAGGGTTAATAGGATCTACTCCGAGGGAGGGAGGATGAGGTGAGAAGCCAGGAGGGATCCAGCTAGAAACTCCTGCAGTCTCTGCTGTGGCAGGAGCTGAGGACCATGAGGGCCACTGCTATGGGTGACAGCATGGACAGATTGGAGGCGACTTTGTCCCTACCACTGGCCTTTCTGTGGGGCAATTATAGAAGCAATAAACACGAAAAGACAAAGAGCCTTTGGGCTTGTAACTCCCCCATGCTGTCACATGGCAGGGCTGACCTATGCAGCCTGTACCCAAGGCCACTCAATGTGGAAGTGTTCACTACCAAACAGAGAGAGTGAGTGAAGGGAAGGCAGACAGACCCCTCAGAACCAATAGACACTCATTTAGATGCGATCAGACGCAGTGTGGTGTCCATGAGTGCTTCGTTGTCTATGTTATGAACGTTAAATTCTGTTGTACAGCCAAGCTCTGCCCGGATCTCTTAGGTCAGGTTGGTAGGTGCCACTGTGATGAACAAATATATGATGGGGAGGTGGGAAACATAGGAAAACGAAGCAGTGAATGTGCTACAGAGAGAGGCAGGGCTGGCAACAAGATGGCAGTAACAGGTGAAAGAGAGGATTGAGGTCAACAGGCTGTCGTTGCCCAGTAGCATTGGCCGGATGGTATACAGCATCCTGGAGCTTACACAGGCTCAGACTCAGGCCTCAAAACCTGCCCCCTGGCATCAGGATCCCCCTGGCTTTGGACAGTGATGGAGGCCCAAGATGAGGAAAGGTTTACTTTTTGGACTGGACTTCTCAAAGGACCACGTGGTCCATGCTGCTGCCCAAGGCACAGTGAAGCCTAAGAGGTCCATATGGATGTATGCAGTCTGATGCCTTGGTGATGTCCTCAGACCTTGCTGCTTCGGGGCCATCCTGATGTAAGTGGCACATGTAGCTGCCTGAGGACATGCTGAAACCATAGCCCATACAGTCCTGAGGGCCATGAGTTGAGCTGATGGTCCTGATACAGCCAAGGGCTTGTGTTGATGTCTGCGGCCCATGTTACCGCCAAAGCCCATGGCCTGTGCTGCCACCTGAAGCCATAGTAATATCCAAGGGTGCTGCAGAGCTGGCCTCCCCCCTTTCCAGCCACTGTATGACCTCCTCAGTTGATGGTTTCTGGCATGAATGCAAGCAGAGAAAGACCTTCCTTCAGTGAGCTGGCCACTAGGAATTGGATCATGCTCCAGTAATAATATAGACAACACAAAATTGACTTTTTTTCTTTTTCTTTTTTTCCTATTTTTTTGTGGGGGAGGGTCATGGGGAAGGGGACAGACATGGGAAGACTGGGAGATGAGCACTATGGGGTGCATGGTGTGAAATTCCCAAATAATTAATTAAAAATAATTTTTAAAGATTATTTAGACACTGGTCCACATACCAGGGTGGGGCTCTCAATCCTGATTTAGATAAATCTTCAAAGTCACAAGAAAATGATACCTACAAATGTTTCAAGGCTTTTGTGCACCTGCTCCTCCTCTCAAGGCCTCCTCCACCACCTGCACCAAGGTCATCCATCCATCAGCCCTGCAAGCCATGACCTGACTCTTGATGTTCCATCCTTCACCAACCCAGGGAACCCAGCTTCTGCCTCTTCCCAAGTGTGCACTCCTTGCACCCTCTCCAGCAAGCCCTGCTTCAAGAGTATCCATCAATACCTCCAAAGATTTCCACCCCCTCAAGCCCTCAAACCCATTTCTCACATTGCTGGAAACGCACTGGTTCTGGACATGGGGCTGCAAACACCACACCGTCTTAGTCACAGGAGCCATCACTGTGTCAAAAGATCTGTTGTCCAGAATCCAAGAAACGATGCCTAGAAATGTGTTTTCCTGTAACCCTGCCCCACATCACTCTCTGAACAGCATGGGACAATAACCAAGGGACAGGAATATCTCTGTAGATCCAGACTCCCATATAACAGACATTCACATGGCTATCACAGACATGAATGATCTAATGGAGCTGACGGTGAGCTGACTCTTGCCTGTGTACTTACCAAGTCTCTCTGAAATTACCCCTCAGTGTAATGTCAGCTATCATATGGATTTTCTCTGGGCAAGAGTTATCTTGCTCATCAACCATCCTTGGCAACCAGCACACTGCAGGTGCTCAAGAAATATGAGTGTATTTCACTGTCACCAGGCAATTCAGCCCTCACAACTAAGTTATCCAGAGGACATTGTAGCATACACTGGCAAGTGACTTACCCATGTGACACAGAAAAATGAAAAAAGAAAAAAAAAAGCCAGCTCACTCTCTCAAAAAAAAAGTGATACCTTATGAATTCTTAGGAGGTAGAATGAAAAGACAAGAGTAAGTATTCCAGAAGACTGGAAGGAACTGCTCACCCACCATGATATCAGCTACTAGGAATCAGTGAGAGAAGGTATGAAAAGGCCAGACATCTCACCAGTGAACATAGCCCTATCACCTTTGTGGGAGGCCAGACCTCCAAAGCCACAAAACAAGAACTCAGTAACAAAGAGCTCAGCGTGGACCTTCCCTGCTGAAGGCCTGACCAAGCAGTGAGGGACACTTGCAAGGAAGAAAAGAGGCCATGGCACTTCAAAATGCTTCAAGAATAATAAATGAGACTTTTTCCGCACTAAATAGTCCTGAAGCCCAATCAGGAAAGCTGTTAGAATGCACACTTGGGTCTGTATGGATGGCGTAATTGACTGAGCACTTACCATATACTTGACACTATGAAGAGCACACGAGGTTCCTTATTTAATTTAGCCCTGATTATAACCCCACTGGAAAGACGTCATGTGCTTTCTCAGTGTAGCAACCAGGGCTGGAGAGATTGTATCTTGCCTGAGATTTCTCACCCAGCTTGTTCTGAGCCTGAGGGTTATATAGAAACCAGAATCTGTCAGAGTTCAAGATCTAGACTCTTAACTACACTGTCATTTTGATGGTGAAAACAATGATGGTGTCGGGGATGGCGATGATGATAACGGTGATTGATAATGGTGATGGCATTTGTGTTGGTGAAAATGGCAATGATGGTTGGTGATAGCGAGTAGTGGCAATGGCTGATTGTCCATTATAGTGATAGAGATGATGGTGATGGTGTTGGTAAGGGAGATGATGACAGTGATGGTAATAGTGTTGATGATGATGATGGTAGCGATGCTAATGCGGTAAGAGTGGTAACGAGACTGATAATGGTGCTGATGATAGTAGAGATGGTAATAGGGCTATGTTGGTGATGGTTATGACATATGGCGATAGTAGTAGTGATGATTAACAATGATGATAATGTGGTAATGAAGATGGTGGTAGCGGTGATGATGATATGATGTGATGGTAGTGACAATGGTGGGAATGGTATAGTATTTCTATGGTGATGGCAGTGGTGATTCAGAGTGACGGTGGTTGATGCTGATGGTGGTGATGTGGTGTTGGCAATGAGATGCTGACAGTGGCGATGATGATGGTGATGCTAAGAGCAATGAGGATTGGAGATCACATTTGCACTCACTATGGGCTATGCATAATTCTAAGCACATTAAGTACAGTAACAATCATTCTGCATTGTGGCTTATTTTGTTCCCAAGAGATAAGGAAGCTGAGGTAGATCTTCAGGGCTTGCCGTATTTCCATAGCTGATGAGTGACAGAGAAGGCACTCCAACTAGACTGCTTGGCTTGAAGCCAGTCCCAAATGTGCTATGATGCCTCTCATTATGGATATAAGCTGACAGGTAATAGGGAAAGAGAATTAAAATTTAAACACACAGATAAAAGGTTGAGGGATAGCAGCAAGGCTAACACTGAGTTGCCCTGTTCCAGGTGATCAGTGTGGGACTTGTAGAGCATGGGGGGGCAGTGCTGGAGGAGGTCTGGATTTCCCTTGGGAGATCTACCTACTGTCTATCAAAGACTATGACTGGCCGAGCAAGCATAAGAAGAGAGAGCATATATAGAGAAGAAATGTTAAGTTCCCCCGAGGTGGCTTGAGTTCAGACAGGGCTATTGTCTGGGTGGGACTTCCCATACAGGTCAAAGGGCCCTGCTCAGATGAGGTTCAGACAGTGACAGCCCCTGTTTTGTGACTCAGAGTCAGAGCCAGGCTTGTGGCCGCTCTGATCTCCTCTCTAGTGAAGTGGGACTACACACACTTTGCACCTGCCCCGTTTACTCATCCCTAAATGTCCTGGGAAAGCATTAGGACCTGTGTTTTGTCCCGAGGAAAGTGAAGCATAGTTAAAACATACATACAGCAGGTAAAACAGCAAGAAGGAATGGGGAAGGCAGAATTCATGAAGGGACAGAAGCTATACAATCTGCCCGGAAAAGATCTGAGCAAGCTACTGAGTGAGGTCCTTGTCATGGAAAGTCTGGTTCTTACATGGTTTGAACTAGAGGAAAGTATATGGTGATGATGATGATGATGGTGATGGTGTTGGTGATGTTAGTGATGATGGTGATTGTGTTGGTGATGATGGTGATTGTATTGGTGATGATGGTGATGATGTTGGTATCATGATGCTGATGGCAGTGAAGAGGATAATGATGTGATGATGGTTATAAAGACGATGGTGATGATAGCTGTGCTGATGGCTGTGGTGGTGATGATGATAATAATGGTGATGCCTATCTGTGATGTAATGATGGTGGTGACAATGATAGTAATGATAGTAATAATGGTTATAATGGTGAGTGTGGTGATGTTAATAATGATGCTGGCTGTGATGGTGATGGTGGTGGTGAGGATAGTGATCCAAAGCAGAGTCACATGATACCTGGATCTTTCATTCCCTTGCTCAGTCTTGAATCCACAAGGGCAAATACATAACTCTTTGACAAAGGGAGATTTCCTTAGACATTATTTAAACTTTTCCAGACATTTTTGTCATTTTAAGCAATATGAAGATTACATAGAGTAAATGAACACATTTAAGAAAAAACAAACAAACAAACAAAAAAAGACAAGAATGAAAGAAGAAAAAGAAAAGCCATATCAAGACCCAAACAGCTCATTCGTAGCTGATGCTCACAGTGCAGGGAGCAGGTAGATGCCTGTTCTGCTCTGTTTTCTGCTGGTGCAGTTTGCTTTCTTCTGTTTAACCATGGCTGTGATGGTAACAGATACACAGATGTGCAGGAGGTTCTCCCGCTAACATACTCCAGGCATTCCCTATGTTATTATATGCTCCATAAATACTATTTTAATACATCCCATTTTTTCATTATTATGCCCATAATTGCATATTAACTCTGGAGAAAGTTGGGGGAGATGTTAAGTAAAAAGAAAAATAAAATTGAATTATAATCTCCACACTTAAAAAGCAGCATGATTATCATTTTTGCATTTGTTCATTCAGTATGCATGGAGGGAAGGTGGCATTAGTGACGCACACATGTTCATAGACAGAGGTGCGAGTGCTCACTCCCACTCACATCTTATGCATTGGGATATAGACAGAGTGTCATCATGAGCTGTTGGCTAGCTTCATTGTATTAAGGTGTCATTAAGTGTTGGTTTTAGATACCAACCTACTTCTCTTTTGTTTATATCGGAGAAAAATCCAGAGAGTTAATTAGGGAGTGGCCCCTCTGCTCCCCTTCAAGCTGGTCAGGCTCCAGGATTTTTAATTTAAAGATCAAACTTTCCCACTAAGAGAGGAAATCCCCAGTTCCAGATTAGAGCTGTCATTATCTACAGATCAACTTTTATGTCAATCTTCCCGTAGGTATGAAAGATCAATGTCTCCACAGATGGACACCCTACCCTTATCACAGAACCACAGTGACCAAACTAGAGTTGATAGAGATTTCAGAAGTCCCATTTCATCTCCAGCGCCTGCTTCCCCATGAGCCTAGCAAAGCCTGCTTCTCATGAGCCCGGCTTCCCCACTATTTTGCTTTCATTGCTTTTTCTTGCCCAAAGAAAATTTTGTCACAATATCTAGTGTTTTTATTATTTTATTTTTACTTTTTTTAAAAAAATGTATGTGTGTGCCTATGTGTCTGAGTATGTGTACATTTGTCGTGTCTTAGAGGTGTTCACCAAAGGCCAGAATAACAAGTCAGATGCCCTGGAGCTGGAGTTACAGATAGTTGTGAGCTGCCTGTTGTGGATGCTGGGAACTGAACTTAGGTCTTTTGAAGAGCAACAAGTGGCCAGAGTGATGGCTGTAGCTCTCTGTTCCCCAAATACCTGTTTTTCAAATTAGTTATTAACCATACGTGTTCATGGAATGCAATGTGAGCATTTAACCCAGACTGTACTCAGAAAATGTGACGGAGCATAGGCTCCACCTCCAGCCTCTCCTGCTGCGGTTTTTCACCTTGTCTTACAGTGAACAAATGCCTGGCCTAGAAATCTATAGTCCAATCACTATCAAAACGTTGATAAGAACAGTGCAATGAGAATTCTAGTAAGGCAGGAGAAGAAAGGAAGATAGTTAACTGGCAATGGGTGGCCACTAGACCAGACGTTTAGTGGAGAAGACATCCTGGCTGCTGTGGACTGAGGAGCTTACACACACCACAGCTAAAGAAAAGCTTTGAAGCAGCACCAGCTACAATTTTATAACAATTGAAAAAGACTTTAAAAGTCACATGATTATGAGCTCTGTGGAGGAACCGCTGTTCATCTGTAGAGAGCTTCAAGGTGCCTCCTGTCACAGCTGGAGTGGAGAAGGTCACCACACGTTTGCTTTGGCAGAAAAGGAATCTGATGGTGCAGCAAGCACAGGTGAGCTAAGGACATCTGTCACAGCACTGGCTTACTAAATCCACCATGTAGCACTGGCTTACCAAATCCATCATCTAGCACCGACTTACCAAATCCATCATGGCACCGGCTTACCAAATCCATCTTGTAGCACTGGCTTACCAAATCTGTCATGGCACCGGCTTACCAAATCCATCATGTAGCACTGGCTTACCAAACCCGTCATGGCACCGGCTTACCAACAGAGTCGGAATCAAGGTCTCCGCATTAGAAGCAGAGGGGCATTGATGTTAGAGGGAAGGCACACAAGCAGCCACTGGGGTCAGTTCAAAGGAATAGACAAACTATGGATCAATACCAACGATCTGAAAGCTACCTTGAGTGAAAACATGCAGTAGGACACACTCTGATGACATTTAAAGGGTCGTGTGTGCCCAACCTGTGGCCCACTGGTCACACACATCCCAGGAAAATTACAAATGTGACCCAACACATTGGTGGAAGATGACTTCATGTCACAATATCAAAAGTTCAGACACATTGGCCTCTAGACACTGGAGAGAAACACCTCTTAGAAAGAAAAAAGGTTGGAGCAGAGGGGAAAACACAGGTAACACACACACACACACACACACACACACACACACACACACACACACAGTCTTACAGGATAGCAGTCCTATATGGTAAAGCAAGACCTAGAGTCAGCCCAGCCCTGCATCCGTAAGGGGCAACAGGTAGGTTACAAACCATAGGGAGGAGGGATACAGAGCTTTCTCTGCTTCCAGCTCTGGAAGCCCACTGGCTTCGTGAGAGGAGATCACATTTGTTTGTACACCCCTGTGTGAAGAATTCCACTGAACTACTATTTTGTGCTTTTCTCCATGATCCTATTTGGAGCTTGTACATCATCTGCTATCCTTCCAAAGGACAAAAAAGAACAGTGACTGGTCGGAAGACTTTCTTTCAGCTGCCCCTGGGACACTCTAATTTGATCCTGCTCTGGTAGAGCCTTGTATGGTATTGAAAGAATTCATCATGCATAGGGAGCATTTGCCACTTAGCTGGAGGCCAAATTCTGTGTGCTCAGCATTAAGGAGAAAGCACGGCCACCGGGTCTACCCACTTACCCAGGAAATAGATGACAGTGTTACTGGGATAGACGCGGTCTGTTTCCTGGCTTCCATCTGGTTTTTAAATCACTCAGAAAGCTCCAAAGACATGTTTTCATGCTGCATAAAATACACAGAGGAGAAGAAGGGCCCAGACTCACACATTTGTTATTTCGTTATATGTGTTCCTTTTATAAAAGAAGAGTCATGAAGTCATTTCCCCCAATTCTTTTGACCTCTGAACACCCATCACAACCTCTTAGATTTGATGTCTTCTTCCTAGATGTCTGCTCTGAAATTGCCCAATAATTCACCATTCAGAAGACTTTGACAGGAAATAAGAACACTTTTTTTTTTTTGTTCCAAATAGCTCAGGGTATGGGGAGAGGCGACTTGCAGAGACCAATGAGGAATCACTTTAGAGGAGTCAGTATGGGGTCCTGGCTATCCCAGTGCTGTGCCCTGCCACAGAGAAGTGACCACTGCATCCTTCATCTGGCCACACATGCTAGGTTGTACCCTGGCCCTGCAGCTGAAACACCCCTCCTTCAGCTTGCAGGACCCTCTGCCCAGCCAAGCAGAGTCGTGGCTTGCCAGGTTCTTCAACATAACAACCTGCCCTGCCACATTGGGAGTCATCTCCTACTGGAAAGCTCCAGCTTCAGGCAAGCAAGCCAGCCAGGCTTCTGTTGCCAGAAGTTTTACCCTTTATATAAAGGAAAGGCAAAACATAAACTCAGTTAGATAGAGTACAAGATGGCAAGCCCCCCTCGCTAACGCTGCGGACAGAATAAAGAAGACTGTGGCTGGTAGACAGCAGCAGAGAGAAGTAGCCAGGACCACAAAAAGACAGTTTGGACTAGGATGCTAGAGAGAGACCTTAACAAAAGCTATCAGGGGGGACCTGAAGGATGATCAGAAGTGAGACCAATACACGCATGGGGGAAAGTAGATTCTGGCTCAGCAAGCAGGAATTACCCAGGGTTTACCATGGGAACTCTGTTGGAATGTTCAAGAAAGACATCTGAAATATGGAGGTATGCCAAGCACAGAGCTACCTCACACAGTCTCCATTCTCTGACGGTCTCTCCAGGCCCCTGATAACACAGGCTCATAGCCTTACATGTCACAGGGCATCTGGTGGACCTTATTCATTACTGTCGTATTTTGTAAAATATTTTGAACTCCAAAGGTTCAGAAAATGTCTAGATCTGCTTTAGGGTTTGACTTCCAATTCCAGACATAAAATCTAACACATTGAAGGCCTTTCACATATGATTAGGTGCATCACACTCAGTTCTGTTTGGAACCTATTGCCAGCAACTGTCAGAGGAGTAACAAACGCCCCGAAATGCCAGCAGTTAACCCAAAGTCCTGCAGCTAAGGACTAGAGCCTGAGTGTTAATCACATAGTCCTGGCTCCTAAGTGTATTTACTTACTGATTTTCCCCTAGGGTTTGCTGTGGAGACACCCTGCCTCAGGTGGGGACACTTGCTCTTCCACACCTATAGCAGGAAGCATGTCCAGCTCTGCCCAGAGGGCCATGTCCTGTGTCAACCACAAACCTCTAGCGGGCAGGAGAGCAAGTGTCTTCCAGGGAAAAGTCTGGCTCCTCCTGTCCAGTGGCAGACAAATGAACTGCAGGGATAAGCTAAGGAGCAGATTAGCAGTGCTTTCCGAGGAAACAGATGTCAGCCCATAGAGATGAATTTAGCCGTGTTCCAATGGGACTTTACTTGCAAAGCCAAACTGTGGGTCACATTCGGCCTGAGGTCATGGTGTGCCATCCCTGTCTTCCAAGACGCAGGACACTAAGAGGCAGACATCTACGTCTTGCGCTCCAGAGACACCACCGGGAATACCATTTTCTGATCACCTGTGCCCAGCTAGAGGTGGCTATGATTATTGGTGATACAGGGCCAGGGCCGTTTCTATGGACACAGTCCACCCTGGCTGGATTCCTCCTCTTTCAGGGCTTTTTAGTACTGCTTATAGCTCTCTGCTCATCTTCACACACACCATGTATTAACTTTATCCCTTTGGGTGTGATATTTTACTGAAAAAAAAAATGAATTCCATGTTAAACAGTGCCTTGTTTGCTAGTAACAGCCATGTTGCTCTACGATCCACCAGCCTCAGCCAAGACCACCTATAAATCCCTCACCGCCCATTGGCCATGTGAGAACACTGCTGCCACACACAGCAGCAGTGTCATAGGTAGGACTCACACATTCAAAACGTTGTTCCAATTTTAATTAGATTTGAATCAAGTGAGTTTGTTTCCCCCAGAACTGTTCATCTTTATGAGGATGGGGAGTGCCTAACATGCAGAACTAATGCAGTTTGGGGACCACTTCCATCAACTGTAAATATGCCTCCCTGTTTAAAAAGTGATCACCCCCCAGGGCCCCACCATGAGCTTCAGGTAGGCAATGTGTTTCCGTATGCAAAACTCAGTTGAACTGCAGAATCCCTACCATGTATGTGCTCCCTTCTCCAACTCAACACCCAGAAGAAAGCAGTATGGTCGGCACTAGTCCCAACCCAAGGGCACCCAGGAGCCTGGGAAGAAAGTGAAAACTGGGCAGAGGAAAGCAATCTATGGTTTGCAAGAAGTGATACCTGTGTTCTACCTCTGTGGCCTCAGCCTCTGTGGCCTCTGATCCCAGGGCTTCCAGCTCACAGTTCCCCGGTTCTCCCAGCTGTTTCTGCAGAGCCAGCACATGCACAGTACACTCCACTCAGCATCAATGTGAGCAGGGCCTACAACTCTCTGCTTGAGAATATCATCGCCGTTCCTGAGGCAAATGGCTGCTGCTTCACACAATGCTTTCCGTCTCTCGCTCTTGTTGCCATCTGTATTCGTTAGTGACACCTCCTCCAAAGTGCTCCCATCATGATCCTTGGAGCTTGTGCAGGTGACCTGATGTGACAAAATAACTAATTGGGTTAAAGGTACAGAGATGGATGCAGTTCTGGTTGATGTAGGTGGGCCCCGAACGCTGTCACGTGCCTTCTTATCTGGGACACATAGAGTGGAGGAGGTGAAGAAGAGTGAGTTGGGGGCCAGAGTGCTGAGAGCCTACAAAGGAAGTACACAGGGGTGCTATCAGGTCAGTTTCAAGGGTCCTTCAGTTGTAGTGGTTTCATGTAGTCGCTGCAGTTCCGGGGTCTCCAGGAAGTGGAAGAGGACAGATGGCAGGGTACAGAGGGCAATACTGCCTCAAGAAGGAGGCCTATGTGCTAGGTTCATTTAGCGGCTTGGCCACCTGAGCAGCCCTTGTTCAGCCTTGACAACACACAGGGATTGTGATATCATCTGCACACACAGCTGTGAGCATTTCCCGGAATATTTTGTGAAACTATTCCACAAAATTTCAACCCTGTGACTAGCCAGGAAGCATCTTTTTTCTTTTCTTCTGGAATTCCATCCACACTTTGTATTTAATTTTAATAGAGATGGATTGCATTGGTAAGTGGCTGACTAGCTCAGATTCCCCAAACCACACGAGGCAGGTAGGAAAATCTCATGGGAACAAAGACTCAATAATCCCTCATCACCAACTCTCATCCTGTTGCCATGGAAATCTAGAGCACCACTCCCCCTTCCAAAGAGGCACCATCAGCTTTTGTGAACATAAAAACTTAAGCAGACATACTTTGTGCAATGCTTGTGAGCCATATTGGGCAGAGAGGTGGGCAGTGCCTGCACAATGAAGGTCAAGATGCTACAAGCAATGGAAGAAGTAATTTACTGTAGCACAGAAGCCTCTGCCTGGTGAGTAAAGGCACACAGTGAGGGAAGGCAATAACTTCATCACAGGAAAGATCACTGAAGGTCTCTGAAGTACACTGTGCTGGAGGCCTCGGGTAGTGCTTGGTGACATCTTCAGACTTGTCTGGAGATTTCATCTTTTCACTAAGATGCCCAGAGCTTCTCACTACCAGGAATCCTGCCACTAGACTATATCATAGATCATCTGGGTCAAGCTGTGTTTTGTCCTGGGTAATTGGTAACAAGTCACATAAAAGTATTTCTGTGTGATGTCTGAACCCGTATTAAATGTGCTGTTCAAATATGGCAGACAGCTGAGTTAAACTTTCATTGCCTTCATTAAAATGTATCCCCTCTCATGGCCCCAGGGCTGGGATGGATTTTGTAAGAAGCAGGGTAAGGCTTCTCTGACAGACTATCTAGGCTTTCTAGGTTGACTCTTACAGCCCTTGGTGAGCCTCTGCCAACCCTCACACAGGAGACAGGAGCAAGGAGAGTCGCACAACTCAAATGCAACAGCAAAGAAGGCAGCTCAGATCCAAAAGAGCTGAAGTGCAGAGAGCAAAACTGAGCTCCATTGCAACTACAGCCAAACAGGGCATGGCCCAGTGTCAGCAGTGACAAGGAGATGGTGGGGGTGAAGACTCTGGTATCATGGTATCAGGATAATGTGAATAATTACGGGGCCAATGGCAGCAATGTTGGTGATGATATTAGATTATAGTAGTGAGTACAAATATTATGATGTAATGCTGATGGTGATTACAATGGCGGTGACAGTGGTGGTCATGGTGATAATGATATTGATTAGAGTGATTATGATGATGATGTCATGATGATGGTGGGGATGGTGGTGATAGTGATGATGGTTGAGGTAATGGTGATGATGATAGTGATAGTGGTGATGATGATGGTGGTGATGGTGATGATGGTTGAGGTAATGGTGATGATGATAGTGATAGTGGTGATGATAGTGATAGTGGTGATGATGATGGTAGTGATGGTGATGATGGTGGAGGTAATGGTGATGATGATAGTGATAGTGGTGATGATGATAGTGATAGTGGTGATGATGATGGTAGTGATGGTGATGATGGTGGAGGTAATGGTGATGATGATAGTGATAGTGGTGATGATGATTGATGGTGGTGGTGATGATGATGGTGGAGATGATGACTATGATGAGGGTGATGATGGTAATGGTGGTGGATGTGATAATGTTGTCAATTATGATAATGATGGTGATGATGGTTGTGGTGACCTCGTTGATTGTAATAATAATGATGATGGTGGTAGTGGTGATGGCGGTGGTAATAATGATGATGTGGATGACAGAGGTGATGATTTTGTTGATGGTGTGGTAATTATGATGATCATAATGTTAATAATGATGCTGGGATGACAACACTGCCCCAAACCATGAGAACAGAGGCATAATGAACTCAGGTCTCTTGCAGAACACCCAATCATATGTTTCATATGGTCCCCATCCTTCACTAGATAATAAAGTAACAGACTTAGGTGTTTCCTTTAATGCTTGGTGTTTAGGTGCACCCCCATGGGAATGATCAAGGCTAAGAGAACTGCAGCTCATATAGCTGGTTAATAAGATTTATAGGTAGCAATCTGAAACTTGTAATTGGCACTTAGAGTGGAGGCAGCCTGCAGGCTTTAGCCTTGGCTTTTGAATAACTGTCCAGCTGAACTAAGTTTAGGGTACCCAGCGGGCCTTAGAGAATTGTCAGCAAGAAGTGAAGTGTGAGAGTAGGGAGAGGAAAGGATGGCTTTTCATCCCTAGGGATTGCTGCACCAGAACTCCTGGACCAGCAGTCTCCTGATGAGCCATTGGTAATCTCTTCCCAGGCCTCTTCAGAAAGCGCTCATAATCCTCAAGGCTGTGTAATGAGGGTTATGTTTCATCCATGGTGATGCAGAGTCTGAGCATTCAGTTTACATAAACCCAAGCACAATCCTCCATAACAATTAAGTGCTGGAGCCTCTCTTGCAGATGAAGATGGCATTGCCTAGGTTTGCTGGTCCGTAAGGAGACCCACTAGAAGGAATTTGCGTTTGTCTCCATGATTTATGGCTGCGACTTTGGGGAGAGCTGAAGTATTCAGTATTATCTTGGGATAGTTAATTCTTCAAATTCCAAAACACTCTTTCAAGGTGTTTGCATTTGCATTTTTCCCTAGGACTGTTGAAGAAGACAGAGCTCAATTAAACTCTTCATCATCTTCCCAATGTGAGCTATGTCCTCAGTCTCCTTAGCCGCCCTTCCGATCTGTCACCATTAATGGTGGCCTAAAAGGCCTAATTTAGGTAAGAGAGTCTTTGCTCCAGAGAGCTCACCCTCTGAGTTAAGTTGCCTCTTCTGATGCTTGTTCTGAGTTGGATGGGGTGAGGATAGAGGCTCAAGGACCAATCCTGAGGTCTGAGCTGACCCTTAGAAGTAAGGCTACTGCTTGGAGCTGACCCCAGCACCTGACATGGCATCAGAATGGCGTTTTATATGATAAAGTCCCTGAAAGAGGACTTTTGGCCAGACAAGCAGAAGCAAATGCGTTTCCATCTTCCTTTGCCACCAACTCTCCAAGCAAAGAGGGGGATCATTTTGGATTAGCGGCTGCAGGGGTAGAAATAACAAGACATGAAGAAGAGCAGGGGCATCCTTGTCACTGTGGCCCTGGGCACTGCAGAATGGCAGGGTGCTCAGGGAGGACACACCCCCACTTGATAAGAGCAATATGAAAAACAATTTAGCATTTGAGCTGCATAAACAGTACATCCCTGGGGCAAACAGAATGCTCTAGATCGCTGTTTGCTGCCTCTAAGCTCATCTGAGTGTAGGGCCACCTGTGCGTCCAATCATACTTGGAGCTCTCTTTCCTACTCCCCTGGTAAGTCTCACCCAGGACAAGCGGCAGAAGTGCCTATTTAGCATATCACAGCAGACCTGACAGTTTCTCCTAGCATCCCTCAGTCTCTATCTGTTCACAGGGTATGATTGGTATGCATTGCCATCTTCCGTCAGGCCTCCAGCCCAGGGGCTGGGCTACCCTTACTCAAGAGGTTCTTCCTTATAATCCAGACATTTTGGTTACCCATCCCTTTTTGTACCTTTGCTCTCTTGGCTGCTGCATCTGTTTCCCCTCTCACGTCTTCCTCTCCTCCTCACATGGCTTAGTGTCATGACCACTCTGGACTCTCCCAGATGTGTCTGGGACACAAGCCTCGTCCATGCTCTCTCACCTATCTACAATAAACTTTCTCCTCCAACATAGTTAGGAGTAGTCATGGCTTTTCCTTTTATTTCTTTTCTTATTCACTCCCCTCTCTCCTTCCTCTCTGTCTCTGCCTCTGTCTCAATTTGTCTCTCTGTCTGTCTGTCTGTCTGTCTCTGTCTGTCCTCTCTCTCTCTCTCTCTCTGTATCCCCGCCTCTCTCTCATTGCTATCTCAGCCTGTCTTATCCTCTTCCCCTCCCATCTCCTTTTTCAGTCTCTCTGCCTTCCTCTGTCAGGTTTGGTTCTTTGAGTCAAACTCTCACTACATAACACATGCTGGCTTTGAACTCCCAATCATCCTCCCAAGTATGGGATTGCAGGCCTGAGAAAAGCTTAGTTTTATTCAAGATATCAGTTGTATCTGTGTATAAAACTAATGAATGTTTATTATGAAGTGTCTCGTCACCATTCCTATTACTGTGACAAAACTCCTGACAAAGGTACCTCAAGAGGAAAGGGTTTATTTTAACTAACACTTCAAGGGCCAAGTCCAAGAAGGGACCTCACTGCAGCAGGAGAAAGAGGCATCTGGTCACCTCACATCCACAGTCAAGAAGCAGAGAAAGAGAAAGGAGGGAGAGAGAGATAGAGAGAGAGAGAGACAGACAGAGAGAGAGAGACAGAGAGACAGAGACAGAGAGACAGAGAGAGAGAGAGAGAGAGAGAGAGAGAGAGAGAGAGAGAGAGAGAGAGACTGAAGCTCAGCTCATCTTTTCCATGCAGCCCAGGGCCAGCCCATGGGATGCCATCTACAGTACAGTTGACATTATCACCTCAATTGACCTAAACTAGAAAGTCACTCCCAGAGGCCTGGCTCTCAGGAGACCCTAACAGGTAACATTAACCATCACAGTCTGTGCATTTCATAGTCTATAAAGTTACAGAAGGGGTGCTGTCCAAGTTTAGGAATCTCTACACATGTGAATGCATGATGTCTCACTGTTTCCCTTGAAGAGGTAAGGGAGAGCACCAGCCACAGAGTTAGCCATCTGTGCTTCATTTCAACTGTTGCTGCCCAGAGACCAAAGAGACGGGGTGAAGTCCAGATAGGCTACCAAACGTTACTGCTCTCTCAGCCTCTGCCCATTACTAGCTCCAGTCCCCTGCCCTCCTTGCCACCATACCCCAGGCCCCAACTCCCTGCACTACCAGCCAGGAACAGAGACTCCCTGCTCTATTGAAAATCTTACAGGCTGGGAGAAGTCCAAGTAGGCTTCCTTTCCCCCCAAACTTCCATACTCTCTCACTATCTCAGCACCTTCCCAACTCAATCCCCAGTCCTATGCCCACATATTTGCTGTTCCTCAGCCTTCAACAGGCATAGAGACTCCCTGATCTACCAGGGACCACGCAGACTGGGAGAAGTACAGGTAGGCTACCTGCCTGCCAAACCCTCCCACTATCTCACTATTTTGAAGTGCCCATGAGACACACACACACACACAGAGAGAGAGAGAGAGAGAGAGAGAGAGAGAGAGAGAGAGAGAGAGAGACACTCACACACAAACACACAGAGACAGACAGACAGACACACACACACACACACACACACACACACTTTATCACCCAGTCTATACCCTCCAAGTTGCCTTGCTCCCGCTTCCATCTGGGACAGAGACTCCCTATTCTACCACAGACCACACAGACTGGAAGAAGCCCAGGCCACACAGACTAGAAGACCATAAAGGAAACAGAAACCAAAGAACAAAACCCCCATGAAACAAAGAATAAAATCTTAGAAGTCAGACCTTTAATTAGCACAAATGTAGATGTCTAGAGGCCAGGAACATAAAAACACAAGAAACAACAGCCAAGGCATAATGTCATCAACAGAACCCAGCTATCCGACTACAACAATCCCTGAATATTCCAACAAAGCAGAAGCACAAGGAAAAGACTTCAAACCCAAATTTACGAAGATGATTGAGGTCCTTAAGGGGAAAATGCATAAATCCATTAAGGAAATTCAGGAAAACATAAACACACAATTGGAAAAAATAAATAAATGTATTAAAGAAAGCCAAGAAAAAAAAAAAACCAAACAAACAGTTGAGCAAAACAAATAAAACCGTTCAAGACCTGAGAATTGAAACAGAAACAATAAAGAAAACACAACTGATGTATTCTGGAAATCAAAAGTATAAATACATGAACAGGAACCACAGACAAAAGAATCATCAACAGAATATAAGAGAAAAAAGAATATGAGGCATGAAAGATACAATGGAAGAAATAAATACATTAGTCAGAGAAAATATTAAATCTAAAAAGGTCCTGACACACAACATCCAGAAACTCTTGGACACTGTGAAAAGATCAAATCTAAAAATAATAGAAATAGAAAAAGAAAAATATTTCCAGCTCAAAGTCCTAGAAAATATTTTCAAAAATCAGAAAAATAAAAAACTTTCTAACCTAAAAGAGGAGATGCTTATAAAAGTAGAGGAAGCTTACACCACCAGAAAAGAAAGTCCCCTTGACACATAATAATCAAAACACTAAATACAAAGAAAGAATGCCTTTAATCCCAGAACTCAGGAGGCATAAACAGAAGGATCGCTGTGAGTTTGAGGCCAGCCTGGTCTACAAAGTGAGTCCAGGACAGCCAAGGCTACACAGAGAAACCCTGTCTCAAAACAACTGAAAGAATGAAAGAAAGAAAGTATGCTAAAGGCTGCAAGGGGAAAAGAGCAGGCAACATATAAAGGCATATCTATCACATTTGCACCCAACTTCTTAATGGAGGAGCTAAAAGCCAGAAGGGCCTGCAGAGATGTCCTACAGACTCTAAGAGACCACAGATACCAATTGAGACTACTAAACCCAGCAAAACTTTCAATCACCATAGAAGGAGAAAATAAAATATTCCATGAAAAAGCCAAACTTAATATCTACCCACAAATTCTATAGAAGGTTCTAGAAGGGAAACTCCAACCCAAGGAGATTAACTACACCCAAGAAAACATAAGCAATAAATATTCTTACACCAACAAAATAAATATTCTTACACCAACACACACAAACATTTAACCACCATCAACAACAATATAACTGGAATTAACAATCATCAGTCATTGAGATTTCTCAATATCAATGGACTCAACTAAAAAAAGAGACACAGGTAACAGACACAGGCCAGCAGAATGGATGCAAAACCATGGTCTATCCTTTTTATGCATACAAGAAACACACCTCAACATCAAAGATAGATATTATATCAGAGTTAAGGTTGGAAAATATTTTCCAAGTAAATGGACCCATCTTTACCCAAGCTGGAGAAGCCACTCTAATAGTTAACAAAATAGATTTCCAACAAAAATTAATCAAGAAATGTGGAAATATGTGTCATACTCATCAAAGGAAAAATTCACCAAGATGGTATCTCAAGTCTGAACATCTATGTCCTAAATACAAGGGCAGACACATTTATAAAAGAAACATTACTAAAGCTGAAATCACACATCAAACCCAACACCAATGGATGGTCACTTAAACAAACAAACAAACAAACAAACAAAACTAAACAGAGAAGTAGTAGAGCTAACAGACATTATGACACAAATGGACCTAACAGATATCTACAGAACATTTCATCCAAACACAAAAGAATATGCCTCTTCTCAGTACCTTAGAGAACTTTCTTGATACTGAAAACATATGCTATAAAAAGCAAGGCTCAACAGACACTAGAAAATTGAAATAACCCCCATATCCTATCAGACCATCATGGACTAAAACTGTATTTCAAGAATAGAACACCTGCAAACTCACAGAAACTGAACAACTCTCCACTGAATGACCACTGGGGAAAGAAAGAAAGAAAGAAAGAAAGAAAGAAAGAAAGAAAGAAAGAAAGGAAGAAAGAAAGAAAAGAAACTAAAGACTCCCTAGAATTCAATGAAATTGAAGGCACAACATACCCAAACTTATGGGACACAATAAAAGCTGTGCTGAGGAAAGTTCATTGTAGAAAATTTGGCTATTAATATTTACTATTAGGCCATATAATTATTGTGTCAGTCCTTATTTAAACCAGCTCTCCTATCAATAAAAGAAACAGACACCTGTTAGACTTTTAATATGCCTATGCACTGGAACTGGGCAGAGACTACCCTCCTAAGCTATCTTTCACCAACCAGTCCCACATCATGCCAATTGCTCTAATAATTCTTGTATGGGATACTTCCCATGCAATACCCCATAAATACTCGCACATATTTCTCATCTTGGCCGCTCTCCTCCGTTGCTGATCCTCAGTGCAGGCTCCTCGTGGCCACGTGGTTCTTTTCTATACTCTGGCTCTGCTTTCTCCTTTCTCCTCTCATGTCTTCTTCCTCCTCTCTTCTCTCTTTCCCCCCTGTGATCGACTGTCCACCAAGCCCTTGAATCTGGGCTCCGTCTACCTCACTTTTGCCCTGCCCAGGTGTAGGTATTTATTCAGCCAATCAGGCATAATTTGGAGGCAAGGTTACACAGTATTATTTTGGTACACATGAGGGTTATTTTATAAATCAGTATGAATCTGGGGGGGACAAGCTATTAATTAAATACAAAGCACCATCCCATGTCATAACAGTTCATAGCACTAAATGCCTTCATAAAGAAATTAGAAATTTCACTGCACACCTGAAAGCTCTAGAACAAAAAGAAGTGAACACGCCCAAGAGGAATAGATGGCAGAAAATAAACTAAGGGCTAAAAATCAATCAAATAGAAACAAATAGAACAATACAAAGAATCAATATAAGAGTCAGTTCTTTGAGAATATCAACAAGATAAACACTTATCCAAACTAACAAAAAGACATAGAGAGAAAATATACAAATTAAGAAACCCAGAAATAAAAAGGGAGAAATAACAACAGACACTGAAGTATAAAAAATAATAATCAGATCATACTTCAAAAACTTGTGCTCCACAAAATTTGAAAATCTAAAAGAAATGGACAATTTTATTGATAGATACCACTTACCAAAGTTAAACCAAGATAAGATAAATCATTTAAATAGACATATAACCCATAAGGAAACAGAAGCAGTCACTAAGTCTCGCAACACTGCCTCCCCCGGGGGAAAAAAAGCCATCACTAGAAGGTTTTAGTGCAAAATTCTACCAGGCTCTCAAAGAAGTGTTAATGCCAATACTCCTCAAACTATTCCACAAAATAGAAACAGAAGGAACAGTGACAAATTCTTTTTTTGAGGCCACAGTCACCCTAATACACAAACCACACAAAGACCCAACAAAGAAAGAAAATTACAGATCAATTTCCCTCATGTACATTGATGAAAAAGAGTCAATAAAATACTCACAAAATTAATTCAGGAACACATCAAAAAAATCATCCACCACCATGATTAAGTAGGCTTCATCCCAGAGATGTAGAGCTGGTTCAACACATGAAAATCTAGCAATATAACCTATCATATAAACAAATTGAAAGAAAAACATCCGACATGGTCATGTCATTCAGTGCTAAAAAAATTCTTTGACAAAAATCCAATGCTCTTTCATAATAAAGTCTTGGAGAGCTCAGGGATACAAAGGACCTCCCTAAACATAATAAAAAGCAATGTACAGCAAGCTGATAGCCAACATCACAGTAAGTGAAGAGAAACTCAAAGAAATTCCACTAAAATCAGGAACAAGACAAGACTGTGCACTCTCTCCATTTCCCTTCAGTATAGTACCTGAAGTTCTAGCTCAAGCAATAAGACAACTAAAGGAGACCAATGGGACACAAGTTGGAAAGGAAGAAGTCAAAGTATTGCTGTTTGCATGTATACATAAGCAACCCAAAAAAATTCTACCAGGGAACTCCTACAGCTGATAAACACCTTTTGTGAAGTAGCTGGATACAAAAGTAACTCAAAAAATCAGTAACCTTCTTATAGTCAAACAGCAAATGAGCTAACCAAAAAACCTTGAAAACAACACCCTTCATAATAACCACAAATAATATAAAATATAATGAGGTAACTCTAACCAAGCAAATAAAAGGCCTATAGGATAAAAATTAAAGTATTTGAAGAAGAAAATTTGGAAGAAGATGAAAAGATCTCCCAGGCTCATGGATTGGTGGGATTAACATAGCAAATTGGCCATCTTCAACAACCTAAAGATTCAAATGTAATCCACACCAAAATTCCAACACAATTCTTTCGTTTGTTTGTTTGTTTGTTTCTAGACAGGGTTTCTCTGTGTAACCTTGGCTGTCCTGGACTCGCTCTGAAGAACAGGCCAGCCTCAAACTCACAGAGATCTGACTGTCTCCACCCCGCTGAGTGCTGGGAATAAATGTGTGTACCACCACTGCCTGGCTCCAATACAATTCTTTAGAGACTTTGAAAGAATAATACTCAGCTTCACGTGGAAAAACAAAAAACCCTGGATAGCTAAAACAATTCTATATAATAAAAACGTCTGGAGTTATCACCATTCTTATATCAAGCTGTACTACTGAGCAATATCAATAAAAACTGCAATGTATTGGCATCAAAACAGACAAGTTGACCAATGGAATCGAACTGAAGACCCAGACATAAATTTACATGCCAATGGACACCTGATTTTTGATAAAGGAGACAGAAATATACTATCGGGGGGGGGAAAAAGCATCTTCAACAAATGGTGCTGGTCTAAGTGGATGTCAGTATGTAGAAGAATGCAAATAGATCCCTACCTATCATCCTGCACAAAACTCAAGTCCAAGTCGATCAAAGACCTCAATATAAAATCAGATACACTGAACCTGATAGAAAAGAAAATGAGAAATAGCCCTGAACACCCAGGCACAGGAGACAACTTCCCGAAGATAACACCAATCTTGTAGGTACTATGATCGACATTTAATAAATGGGACCTCATGAAACTGAGACATTTCTGTACAGCAAAGGACATTGTCAATAGGACAAAGCGGCAGCCTATGGAATGGGAAAAGACTTTCCCAAACTCCATATCTGATAGAGGGCTAATTTCTAAAATATATAAAGAACTCGGGAAACTAGACATCATCAAACTAAATAATAATGGGATACAGATCGAAACAGGGAATTCTCAGCAGAGGAATCTCAAATGGCTAAGATTATTTGAAGTAATATTCAACATCCTTAGCCATCAGGGAAATGAAAATCAAAATGACTCTGAGGTTCTATATTACACCCATAAGAATGCCTAAGAACAAAAATACAAGTAACAGCTCACATTGGAGACGATGTGGAGAAAGGGAAACATGCTTCTATTGCTGGTGGGAGTGCAGACTTGTCCAAATATTTTGGAAATCAATCTGGTGATTTCTCAAAAAAAATGGGAATTGATCTACCTCAAAATCCAGCTATACCACTCCTGAGCATATACCCAAAAGACACTCCATCCTACCACGAAGAAGCTTGCTTGACCTTGTTCAAAGCAGCTTTATTCATAACAGTCAGAAACTGGAAACAACCTAGATGCCCGTCAACCTTATAACAGATAAGGAAACTGTGGTGCATTTACACAATGGAACATTACTTGGCTATTAAACATAATGACATTATGAAATTTGCAGACAAATTGATTGAACTAGAAAAAAAAGTCATCCTGAGTGAGGTAACCCAAACCCAGAAAGACAAACATTGCATGTACTCACTTATAAGTGGATATTAACTGTAAAGTGAAAGAAATATAATCATGTTACAATCAACAGACCCAGGGAGACCATGTAACAAGGAGGGCTCAAGGCTAGATGCATGGCTCTCCCTGGGAAGGGGAAATAGAATAGATATTGTGGGTGTACTAGGGGCAGGTGGGGATGGGAACAGGAGGGATTAGGTAGGGGGAAAAGGGAGGGAGAAAGTATTGGGGGAGACAATTGGAATGGGGGTAGTATGGCAATTCAAGAGCAAGGTAGGAACCTAGTGCAAGAGAAATTCCCAGGAATCTATTAGGCTGACCTTAGGTAAGACTTCTAGTCGTGAGGGATATGGAGCCTGAACTGGCCATCTCTTATAACCAGGCAAGACTTCAAAGAAGGGATTGGCATGCCAACCCAGCCATAAAACATTTGACCTACAATTTATCCTGCCAGCATTTGTCCAGTCCAAACACAACTGACAAATATCCTAAAGATTTTTTTTTGCTTTACTCTTAGGAGCCTAGCATAATCACCACCAGAGAGGCTCCATCCAGCAACTGATGGAAACAGATGCAGACTAATGATGATCATTAGGCAGAGCTCAGGAATCCTGCAGAAGAGGGAGCCAGAAGGATCGGGGCACCACAAGAAAAACTCACAGAAGCAGCAAACCTATATTCATGGGATCTCACAGAAACAATCAGAGTGTAACCTGGGACCTTTGCATATGTTATAGTTGCACAGCTTGGTGTGTTTGTGGCACTCCCAACAGAGGGGCGGAGGCTGTTTCTGATGCTTTTGCCTGCTTTTGAGATCCTCGTACCTGGTTGCTTCATGGAGCAATGTGAGGGGACGTGTCTAGTCTTATTGCAACTTGATTGCCCTGTTTAGCTGATATCCCTGGGAGCCTGCCCTTTTCTGAATGGAAGGGTGGGTGGGAAGAGGGGAGGGAAGGGTGGGTCTGTGAGGAGAGGAGGGAGGGAAGACTGTGATCTGGTTAATGCTCCTGATTTACAGATGTTCTTGGCAACTTTCCTGGGCCCGGCCATGGTGAGTTATTGCTGGGACAGTTTGAAGACTGTGGGGACCCACCTGGCTGTGTTTCCCACATACTCTTGCCCCTATCCAGCTCTGAGCTCCCTGAAAGATGAGTTAGAGCAGGGACGTTGGTTCCCAGCAGGGCTCAGTGGCTCAAGTAGCCTTCTAGAGCCATATTGTGGGATAATGTCAGTATGAGGGGCAGCGATTATATCTGCTTAGCTGGAACCGGGGGAGGAACACTGAGGCGAAGACAGCCACTTTAACATGCATCTCTCTCCTCTGCTTACAAGTGTTCTGGCGTGTCTTTCTTGAGCTCCTCAGTACTCTGTGTGCCTCACAGGGCTTCCTGCCCCAATCCCGTGCTGGAATTCCCCAGCATCCTTACCTGGTGGTTCCAAAAACAGTTCTTAGACTTACCCCTGCCTCATGTGGAGGGAAAGTGGGTAGCAAGGAGGTGTTGGGAAAATAAAGGTAGCCTGGCCTGAACACCTGTGAGATGAGATGCTCTCTTCCAATGGAAAGATGGATGGGAGCCCGGCACCCGCATCAGACATGCAATTTTGACACAGCACCTGCGGCTCACACCATATGCAAACACCACAGGTGCAGTGTCTATCCAAAGACAGCCTCTTAAATCGCATGGTCCCAAAAATGCTGGTGGCTCTGGTAGGGAAGGGATGCTGTGGAGGGCAGAGATGCAGGCAAACTATTAGCTCACATTCTTCACTGGAGAGGTCAAGCTGTTTTCTGGGTTTGTCCTGCAGCCTGGCTTCTGTACTTGGGCACCATATAAGGTGAAAAGAAGTAGAGCTAGTCTTGCTCTGAGCCTCGCGCTCAAGCAATGGAATGTCTGTGCTTCTCAGCCTTCTCCTGATCCTCTGGATCTTCGTGAGCTCCAGACTCATTCCTATTCCAGTAGGAACTTTGTACTTTGGACACAGGAAGAATCTGCTCCCTATCTCCCCTCCTGCCATCTCTCTCTTTCCTTTGGCTTCCAAGGAGGGGTCTTGGGCAGCTCCATTCTACCAGCAATGGCAAACCTTTTGGAAGAACTATCTTGGGTCACATATTAAAGACAAGAACGTCCCATATGGGTTCACAGGTTACAAAAGCATACATCAGTTGGTCATCTCCAATGTTCACACTCTAGAAACATGCAAGTGAATTACAAAAACAGTCATCAACAAAGTCTGATATTTTAAGTTTCAGACATTGTGTTGGGTCCATTCATAGATGCCCTGGGCTTCATGAAGAACATGGGCCGTAGGTTGGACATGCCTATGGACTAGACCTTTCTGCCTCTCTCAGCCTTGTGTTCCCTTTCCATATTTGAAGCCCAGTTGTATAACCCAATGCCCATGTCTGTCACCTTCCTTGGTTTCCTTTTGCTGTGAATTCCTCTTACCCATACTCATGGCAATAAAAATGGGATGGTTTGAGCCTCTGCTGTGAGCTGTGCCAGCAGCCTCACTCACCACACTTCACCCTTGTTTGCATTTGTGAAGGCCAGAAGTGGATGCTGAGTGTCTTCCTTAATTGTCTCTCCACCTTATTCTATGAGTCAGAGTCTCCCACTAGCCCGGAGCTCCCTGTGTTGGCTAAGTTGGCTGCTCAGCAAGCCTATTGGTTCCTCCTATCTTTGTGTCACAGAATAACAGGCACACACACTGCCACACCCAAATTTCCTGTGGGTTAAGGGGACCTTAATGCTTGAGTGACAAACCCTGTGCTGCTAAGCCGTTGCCTCATCCTCAACCACTCCCTTGCTTTAGTACTCATGGTAGCTACAACAGAGACTCTCGAGAGCAGAGATGGTCCAGGTACAAAGAGCTTCTCAGAGCCATGCATCAGCCCAGGACAGGTGTCACAAGAGGATGCTGAGAGCCAGAGCAGACAGAACTGTAGGCAAGCAGAGAGGAGCTGACCATGGGGAACAGGGCAGGCGACTGAGCAAGGGAGACTGAAGCGAGGTGGACCCAAGCCCCTTGAGGCAGCTGTTTAGACAAATCCCTGTTCACATCCACCACTGGATGGAGGCGATAACTATGATATTCCAGTTGAGATGCCTAGGGTAGGTGTGACCCTTGACATCTCATGCAGAGGAATGGGAGCCGCTGACTTGTGGCAGAGCACATGTCCTGACTTCACTTTGAATAGACGAGGTCTCCAGGTGGTGGCTAGGACACAAGGTTCAGCTCCTGACCCACTCTCTTGGATGCCTCTCTTCAGGGTAGGAGCAGCAGCAGGCAGTTAAGTTTGGTCCCAGTGATCCTCACCAAAGCCCCAGAAATGGGCCCAAGAGCAGCTGTCCCATCCAGGCTCCCTGTGATGGCTGTAGATCGTGGCTTCAGTGGCAGAAAAAGCCATTCTGGCACCTTGAGAGAAGTGACCTAGCCAAGGACAGCTTCCCTCCCAGGTTTCTTTGACTCTTCTAGTACCCTCAGGGCAGGACAACTGCAGCCACACTGCAGCGAGGTGACCTTGCCCATGCGCAATTTAGCTGTCTCTCCTGGCCTGTGTAATGGCACAGGGTCACCCCTGCATTAGCGTCGTGTGCCCCAAGCAATCCCAGCTGTCATGAATAACAGGTATCCGGAGAGATGAAGCAAGGATGAGGCCTTCGTTGTTTGCTGAGGACTCTGTTTTCTTGAGACGTTTCAAAACTGAGGTGCCCCCGTCTCTCCTGACAACAGGAGGATAGAAGGGTCACAAAATTATTAGATTTTATTTATGAGAGGAGCCCGTGTTTGCAGAGAGCTGTCACTGTAGGGGCATAACTGACAGCCGCATCAATCCAGGGCCACCCCGGAGATGCCAGGATGGAGTGCGAGGAAGACAATGCTTCCATTATAAAATCACCACAAGGAGCCAACGGGAGACTCTTCCCAGTTCCAGACCCCTGTGATCTGCTTTAAATGTTTGAAGAAACAATTTTATGCTAAAAAAGAAAAGTGCTTGGAGGTTATGTATTAATATTCGTATGAAGGAGGGATTGGGCAGGGACAGCTGTTTTCTCTTTTAAAGAAGCAATTTAAATTTCTGAATTCAACACCAAACTTTCCAAAGAATTCAGAGCAGGGGATAAGCCAGGATGAGCAGCTGCCCAAACCTTGAGCTAATGCATTCCCTCATTCTGTGGAGGGGCTGAGAGGCGCACTCCTGGTGCTCAACCTTGTCAGCAATCTGCAGAGCTGATGGCCTAACTAGTAGTTCACAATAATATAGTCAAATGTAGCAAACAGGACCAGAGCCTGGTTCCCAGCACCTGAGTCAGGAAGGTCACAGCTGCTTCTAACCAACCTCCACTTCAGAGTATCCAGTGTTTTTTTCTCTGACCCATACATAAAATTAATTTAAAAAAACAATTCATTTTTAAAAGATACCACATGTTTTACTATCCACAGTGGACACACCTGTATATTCAGCACTTGGGAGCTGGAAAGGGGATTAGGGGACAGCCTCAGCTACATAGCTAACCTGAGCTACATGACACTCTATCTAAAAATGAAAAGGCTCCAAATGTTTTTGGAGCCTGCGGGTTCAGTCCAGAGGAACCATCTCACAGGTGTCCTTCCTTCCCTGTCCCCAGGTCTTGCAGGTTGTCAACATGGAGTCTATAGCTCCTTGCCTGCCATTGGAGCAAATGGTCCAGCAATGAAGCAGTAGGAGTTGGGGGTAGGGGAGTTGGGGTGTGTTCAGACAGGGCCACTTCTGTGCAGAGGCCACTGGCCTTCCCTGATAGTCTCTGCTTTCTGTGTGGCCAATTCCACCTTCCTCTCATATCCATCTAAGGCACACACATCCCCAGCACGTGTGCAGTCTGCAAGGAAAGGTTCCTCGGCTCCTTGTAGCTCATGTGTGATCACAGGCATACAGGAAGGTGCATTAGGACTTAGAGACCCTGCTGTGCTCACCCAGCTTCCCTGAACAGTGATTTCTTAATCAATTACAAGATCAAGCCAATATCTGATAGTGGCATATTATGAACTATACCACAGATGTAGACCTTTCTTTCTCTCTCTGCAGGTGCGCACGCATGTGCATGTTCACGCAAGTGTGTGCACGTGCACATGGAGGTCAACAATCAACCCTAGGTGTCTTCCTCAATTGCTGTTCACATTGACTTTTTTTATGCAAAGGTTTTCAGTTTTACCCAGAGACCAAAAACTCCATTGGCCTCCACCTGCCTCGTCCTCCTCAGTATGGGGACATGAAGGCACATGTCACCAAGCTTGGTTTGTTACATAGGCACTAGAAATCCGAGCTTAGGTCTTTATGCTTTCATAAACAATAAGTACTCTGTCCATGGAGGTGTGTCTCCAGCCCCATGTGGACACTTTTCTGTCACATGGCCACCAGTGGTTATATAGTACTTCTGTCTTTGTCATACACACATAAGAAAGGCAGATCTCTGTTACCCCTGCCTCAGTCCCAGGAAATGCAAGGCCCCTAAAGGACAGGAAGCTTCAGTGCATTTGGCCAGCAGTAAGTCCTCTCACATTGGAAAGTGATTTTGGGTAACTACAAAAAGAACTGCACAGTGCAAGGTGACTATTGGTGTCCTTCGGAGCAGACAGGTAAAGGCAACTCTCCCAGCAGTGTGAGGGCACACTTAGACCCACTTCAAGCTCATGTTTGATTCCAGTTCTGAGGAGAAGTTGCACCCTCCAGCCTCTTGCTGTCTGTAGATCTCGGCTTTGGTCCCATTTGTTTCCTCAAGAGAATTAACTGGCATCAAACTGAGTGTTGCTCATGAGAGTAGGACAACAGGAAGTCACCCCTGAGGTGCATCTGCTCTGGGAAGCCTATGCCAAGGCCTGCTGCAGAGCTGTCTGCAGAGGCAGAGATGGGAGGGTGGGGCAGAACCTCTCCAGTACAGCCAGCTCTCAGCTCAGGAGCCCTGGTTTGTGGACCCCAACTGGGCAGCCCTGGGCTGTGGTCAAGCCTGCCAGTCAGCATTTCCTTGAACTCTCAGCAGGTGGTTCTGGCTCTGGGGTCACAATGTCCTCTTGGTCTTGGAACCTTCTATGAAAGCTTGGTGTAGGTAAGCAGAGCTTCTCCAAGATAAGTCATGTTCTCATGCTCTCTGTGAGAAAGGCAAGTTCTTTCTTCACACAGTAGAGGTGTGAAGCTAAAATCCTCCTCTGACCTGTGAGAGAAGCTTCTCTTTTTAGGACTAGTGCACTCCTCTTTGCGTTAGAAACAATGAAAGTGTGCACCGTACGCTCTAGTTGTTGAGTTGTGAGGTTTAATTTTTCAAGTGGCATGTCAAACGCATAAGCACACAGCTAAGATCAAGCAACAGGAGGCTTAGTGATGAGAATGATAAAGGCAGTGAGGGTGAGCGTGGTTCCTACGGAGGTGAGGGTGGTGAGGAGGATGTTCATAATAATGGTGGTGATAGTTGCAAGAGCGATGGTCTGGATGGTAGTGATGATGGTAGTGGTGGCGGTGACAATAATGACAGTGATGACAGTGACCATGTAGTGCTGCTGCTGCTGCTGCTGCTGCTGGTGGTGGTGGTAGTGCTGCTGCTGCTGCTGCTGCTTCTGGTGCTGCTGGTGCTTCTGCTGGTTGTGCTGGTGGTGGTGCTGGCAGTGGTGGTGGTGCTGCTGGTGCTGCTGGTGCTGGTGTTGGTGGTTGTGCTGGTAGTGGTGGTGCTGCTGCTGCTGCTGCTGCTGGTGGTGGTGGTGGTACTGGTGGTGGTGGTGGTGCTGCTGCTGCTGCTGCTGCTGGTGGTGGTGGTGCTGCTGCTGCTGCTGGTGGTGGTGGTGCTGCTGCTGCTGCTGCTGCTGCTGGTGGTGGTGGTGCTACTGCTGCTGCTGCTGGTGGTGGTTGTGGTACTGGTGGTGGTGGTGCTGCTGCTGCTGCTGTTGCTGCTGCTGGTGGTGCTGCTGCTGCTGCTGCTGGTGGTAACCTAAGAGCTGGCACTGTTAATAATGGCGATGGTAAGGATGATAGCAGTGATAGTGATGGTGTTGGTGGTGATAATGATGATGGTGACCATGGCTCTGATGGTGACAGTTGTGACGATGGCTACAGCAATGGCAGCTCCAATAATTATCTACTCAGTAGCAGGTGACACAGAGGAATGAGTGGTTTCAGCACGTGCACCCAGAGACAGGCATCGGATGGACATGGCCTGGAAAGAGACATGCTTCAAGTCTCATGCCACCTACGTGAGAAGTGGAGTGCAGGACCCTTCAAGGCAGGGAGAGCAGGAATAGGATTTACAAAGGGCCAACATCCTCCAGCATGCCTGGCATTTGTCATTCTTCAAGACACACTGCTGCAGGCCTAGCAGCCCCAGGTGACCAAAATACAGGATGACCTTTTGTGTCATACAAGCCTGTGGTTACTGTCCTTGTTCCAACTGCCCTGATCAGGAGCTGTCCCTAGAGCCTTGGAGGAGAAGGATGGGCTGGGATTTCTTCCCTGCATCCTGGGGTTTGATTTATTGGTTTGACTCTCTGTGCACATTTCTTGGGGTTGATTTATTGAAGGTTATTTGTTCCCTTTGTCACAGCAGCCACCTCGCAGCACGATTCCCTCTCAGCCATCCCCTGTGCCCCATCGGTCCTGCAAGCCATCTCTCCTGAAGTCCAGATGCTCGGTGGCATGTGGAGCACTTTTATTTTTATTTCAGTTCCTCTTTGTTTCAACCTAGAATGCTTTTGGATTAAACATTAAGTGCATCTCTTATAGGAAAGAATCGCAAAGAAATTGCACAAAAATTACTATATGATTTTTTTATGCTTAAAACTCCCATCTAAATGCTGGGACCAGTGGAAGTAGGAGGGGTACATTTAATATCCACTGCTATTCTCAAACCACCTTGATGACTAAATGTTGCTTAGAAAATGCACAAAAAGGAGGGAAATAGACCATAAGGGACATGCAGGCTCAAAGGCACACACACACACATCCTGTGTGAGACTCTAAAGAGATAAGCAGCACCAATTAACATAGGTAAACACTTTTTGGGCATTTGAGAAACATTTTCAGGTTGGTTACGATAGATTGAACAGTCTCATCTCTATATATGGGTGTGTGAATGCTTTGATTTTTTTTTTCAACCTGGACAGAGACATCCATTTTCTTTGGCAGGCTTTTGCCCTTCTCAGGAAGAGTATGTAACTCTTACTGCGTCATTCAGTCTGTAGATACTGTACTGGTTTGGAGGAGAAACATCCCCGATAGACTAACATATTTGTAAACTTAGGTGCGGGCTTCGAGGGTTCATAACCTGCCCCCACTTCCTGCTCTTTTTGCTCCCTGTGTGTGCAGAGTCAGTGCTACCAGCCAGTTCCTGCCACTGGGTTTCCCCTGTGTGCCTCCAAGTGTTCCTTGCTGCAAGGGACTTCTCTTCTGGAACTATAAGCAGAATAAACAAACCTTGTCTTTACCAGCTTATTTTTATTGTCGTATCTTATCATGACAGGAAAGCAACTAATACAGGTTCCAAACCGAGAGCCAAGAGAGGCGGCTTGGCTCCTCTGTCCACAGGAAAGCGTTCCATCTTGCTAAGTCAATTGTGTCTGCCGCTCAGGCATTCCTGCGGGGATCTGGGAGACAGGAACAGGGATCCAAGATAACTAGCATTCAGGAAGGAAAGGGAGGCATGGTGGAGGCTATAAACCATGCTGAAATGCATCCATGTCTTCCATCTAAGCAGAGGAAGTCATTGGCCTCTGTCACCAAAGAAGCCAGATCTGTGCCACTCTTCTGTGATGACTGTGACAGAATGGGCATTTGCACCTCATGTCCGTGGAGGGTGGACATCCAAGGTCAAGTGTCAGCGGGGCTGGTTTCTGTGGTAGGCTGAGAGGGAGGGTCTGTGCAGCGCTTTGGAGATTCTGGTGGTTTTCTCAGCAGTTGATACCTTTGGCTTGTCAGGAGGTCTCCCTTCATCACTGATCACACTGCCCCTGTACTGAGTTCTCCCTTTCAGAAAGAATGTTCTAGATTGGGGACAGGAAAACTTTTGGAAAAATAAATTCACCCCAATAGTTTAGTCCCAAACAGATTCTTTAAGATGCTTTCTGGGAAGAGCTTTAAAAGAAACCTCAAAGTTTCACGGGGAGGATTCAGAGCAAAAAATAAAAACACCTTTTAACAAAATATAATGAAAGTGTCTGTCAGGTGCATTCCCTCATCACACAGTAGCGGAGGCAGTGGCTTGGCAGTGACTGGTGTCAATCACACTTCTGTAAATGGACTTCACACCTCTGATGTGTTAATTCTTGTTAAGAAAGCCAGTTTTATGCCATGCATGTTTTCTCACAGAAAAAAAAAATAGTGATGTCAAAGTTAGAAAACTAGACAGGTTGGATGGCTGAGAGCACATGCAGGTGTGCTGGAAGAGTGAGAGCATGGCTGAGCCATTTTGTGAACAGCCAGAGGTGGGTGATGGGATTGCCGGAGCATATGAGGAAAAGCAGGGGAGTGAGTTCCAACTCCCATTCTTTGCACAGCGGCAGTGCAGGGGCGTAAGAATTACACAGAGAGGGACTTGCTAGTTACACTTCAACATAAGGGTGTGAGAGGAGACATGTCTCCAAACACAACAAACTGAGAAGTTTGACTGAATGGAGATGAGACGCTCACCTCACACTTACACACATTCAAATCTACAGGAGTTAAAAGAAAAGAATTAAGATTATATCTACATTAAGCTTAGCAAAGGCTTGGCACCTTTAGCATATGTATCCAACAAGAAAACCAGCAATAAATGCAGGCAGTGGTCTCACAAATGGGGAAACACGCTTAGGCTATCAGTCAAAACTGGTCAAGGAAATGTAACATCAAACCAAGTAGCAAAACTTCTTCACTCCTCAGATTGAAAAAAAAAATAAATGAATGAAAATAGCAATCTGGCAACCTGCCTTGAATGCTATTCTGATACGTTATCAAAATGTAAAGGCCAGCATTGATTTAAATGCAGTTATTATCCGTAGTCACTGAGGGGTACAAAAATATGGGGGAGATTGAGAGTGATGGATATTAACAGTCTGAATGACCACACAGTGTTTTGAATCTTAGGAACTTCACCAGGAGAAAATCGTTTTCCTGCAGGTGGTATGTCTCCACAGTGCTGTGAGTGTGTGCACGTGCATGTATGCAAACAGAAGAAGCCCAAAGACAGTGACCTACAGTTCACTCCCTCCATGGAGTCTGTGAATTCCTTTAGGTGTCTTAGAGAAGGTTGGATGACTGACTGGAGATACTTCTTTGGGAAACTGGTAGGTGCCGTTTACACTTCGCTTGTAACATTGCTGTGGATGTAGCCGAAGGTTTAGAAACACTGTGTCTTTGTTTCCATCCTTCTCAGTGTCTCCCAACTCCTCTCACCTCTCCCCACCTGCTAGCACAGAGAAGTGGAGAAGACTGCTTCTTGATTTCCAATATTGCTGCCTCTTCTGAAACATAGGTCCCTGTGCCTGGAGGAGAAGATTATGATAAAGATGCCCAGGTAAGGCTGACTACTCCAAAGTCTCCCACTCTGTGTATATTGTCCAGTTGTCGGTCTCTGTTAATTACAGACTATTCTCTGCTGAGGCTGAGCAATATACTAATCTATAGATACAGTAATAAAACCAAGTCAAATTTTAAATATATTTGTTTAAACTGTATTCTGTTCTTTTTTAAAATTTTTTTTATTAATTTATTCTTGTTACATCTCAATGGTTATCCCATCCCTTGTGTCCTCCCATTCTTCCCTCCCTCCCATTTTCCCCTTACTCCCCTCCCCTATGACTGTTCCTGAGGGGTATTTCCTCCCCCTGTATATGCTCATAGGATATTAAGTCTCTTCTTGGTAACATGCTATCCTTCCTCTGAATGCCACCAGGTCTCCCCCGCCAGAGGACATGGTCAAATATGAGGCACCAGAGTACATGTGAAAGTCATACCCCACTCTCCACTCAACTGTGGAGAATGTTCTGCCCATTGGCTAGATCTGGGTAGGAGTTTAAACTTGACCGCCTGTATTGTCCTTGGCTGGTGCCTTAGTTTGAGTGAGACCCCTGGGCCCAAATCTACCTATCATAATGTTCTACTTGTAGGTTTCTAGGATCCTCTGGATCCTTCTACTTTGCTATTCTCCCATGCTTCTCTCATCTAGAGTCCCAATAGGATGTCCTCCCCTCTGTCCCAGTTTCCTGGTAAGTGAAGGCTTTTGTCGGACATGCCCCTTGGGCTAGTATGCAGAAATAAGTGAGTATATACCATTTGAGTCTTTCTGCTTCTGGGTTAACTCACTCATTATGATCATTTCTAGCTCAATCCATTTGTCCACAAATTTCGGGAATTCCTTGTTTTTAATAGCTGAGTAGTATTCCATAGTGTATAGGTACCACAGTTTCTTTATCCATTCTTCTACTGAGGGACACTTAGGCTGTTTCCATGTTCTGGCTATTATGAATAAGGCTGCTATGAACATGGTTGAGCAAATTTTCTTGTTGTGTGCTGGAGCATCTTCTGGGTATATTCGGTATTCTGTTCTTAATACACTAATCAAAACTTAAAGAAAAACATTAAAAAGAAGAGTTACATATTTGTTGTTACTTATTCTAATTTGGTTCAGTTGTGGGCACCCAGCCTGATTTGAATGACTCGAGTTCTTGAAGGTTCACTAAAACTTGCTTCTAGGATCTTACCCACTATTAATCCTGAAGACCATCCTATGGTGTTAGGACAGAAAGTGAATCCAGCCTAGACTGTGGGGTTTAGCCGGCTGCCCGTGCTGACCAAGACCACCACATCTTGGCTAAATTTCTGCTCAACATGACTCATTCATTATCAAAGTTACTAAATGGTTGATTGTTTGGGACCAGACCAGTGCAAGGCTTTCTCAGAGGCCCCAACGAAAGGACAAAGGGAACATTAGTTCTGTGTCCTTGTCTAGGGTAAGAATTAGCAATGTTCAATCTGGGGCTGGAGCCATGGCCTTGAAGGAATCAGGGCTGTAGTTTCTGGGGATCCACCCCTCGCCCCTGGCCTGTTGTTATCAGTCCTAAGACGGTTGTGTCCTAAATATTCTGCCTTTTCTGTGTCAACATTGTCTGATTCGGCTCTCTGTTAACCTTGGCCCATCCTCCCCCTACAAACGCTATATAAGATGCTATACTTCTTAATACACTTGCTTGGCATGAGTCCTTCCAGCTTTTGCTTCTATCTTCTTTATTTCTCATCCTTGACCTCCCCCACCCCCACCACTTGACGTCTCACCATTTGAGACCCCTGTTCCTGTGGGAACAAGTCAATTGAAGAGCTGCCCGCTTCTCAGCTCAACCTTTTCTGCTCTCCCTCCATCTGCTTTGGAGACTCTGCCTGTCATCAGCATTTCTTGAGTTCTTGTTGATATGCCATACAATTTCTGTCTTCTACTTTCAATCTTTGTATTGGTTTATACCTAAGTGGTTTGATGACTGACTTTTTCTAGATCGTGTCTCCTTTCCTGGGTAGTTATTGAAGATCCTTAATGGTCGGCCGTGATTTAACTATCTGAAAACAAGATAGACCCCACATTTTGCTAAAGGGAGGAAGTGTGCTCTGTTCTGTGCCTGATTCTCACTCTCTCCCTGTCACAGCTCTACCTCTGGATTGCAGTTCTCCTCTACAAAGTGCTCTTCAGACAGCAGGGACAGAGATCAGAGGCCTCAAAGTGTTTTCTTGGGCATTTGCACTGTATTCTGCACACAGAAGCTTTTCTAGAACCCTCATTCCGAAGCTCTCACATAGGCTCTTCCTTAAGACACCCTTTAAAACCATGCTTTTATTTGTGGCAACTGACATGAAGTCTTCAATGGCTGCAGCATTAAATAATTTCCACCAATTGCTTCAGCAAGCACCTGGTGAGTTCACTGGGGTCAAATAAGACCACAAGAAAGCCATCACAAATCTGTAGGATTGGTGATCTTACAAGACTGGGGTGGGAGGGGCAGGTCTTATAACATTCATAAAGCACTGACTATGGCAATAAGGTACCCACCTGCTAAAAAAAAAAAAAAAAAAAAAAAAAAAGACAGAGGCCCTTGTTGCCAATGGAGTCAGCAGGCCCAAGGGCTGCAGATAATGATTCTGTGTTTAAGCCATCTTGTCTATTGTGGCAACCCAAGCACATTAAAATAGCTCACAATATTAGTGCCTGGTTTTAGTTTTCTTTTGAGAAATGGTTTCATGTAGCCCAGATGGGCCTTGAACTTAGAATGCAGCCAAGATGATCTTGAACACTTAATCTCCTGCATAGGCCTCTTAAGTCCTGGGATCCCAGACATTGGCCACCAAACCCAGTTGACAGAGCACTGGGTACTGAACCAAGGGCTTTGTGCTAGGTGACCATTCTGGCCACCAGGATACCTTCCAGCATGCACCTGATCATTTCCATGAAAAAATGATTCATGGTGAGAACATGAATTTCCATGCATTTTATATAAATGAGTCATACAAGATCTACTTAAATTTTATGTGTCGTGACAAAAGATTCTCGTGTTTTACCTTATAGATATGAAAACATATCACACAATGATAAACAGACAAGACGCTTAGGACAGAGCCATTTAGAATGATCAAAGAGCCAGAAAGAAGTTAAATAATGAAATAGTTTTAAAGCATGCCATGAAATATCCGGCAGTTATTAAAAGAGTGAGTCAGTTCTGAGGCTCTTGGAATATTGTCCATTATGGGTTAGCTGAGTGTGAAGAGCAAACAGGAGTCAGGCAGAGGGTATAAGACTCACATAAAAGCAGCCACTTAAGCTGCACCGTGAGCATGCCTTTGCCTAGGAAGGCAGACCCACTGAAATGCCAAGTTGGGCTTTTTACAGTGATGGCTACTGCACAGGTAGGAAAGACTAGTTTCATACTAGTCGGGGGAATTGGATAACAAATGCAGCATTGATCAGTGACATGTGCAGTGTGAGAGCTCCCTATCAGACACCACAGTTTTGAGGGTTTTCTTTTGAGCGGGGAGATGGCTGGAGAGATAATGGCTCAGAAGTTAAGAGCACTTGTTGCTCTTGTGAAGGGCCTGGGTTCAGATCACAGCTGCCACATCTACCGCTTACTCATTTCACAGCAGTCTGGAGCTCCAGTTACAAGTGGTCAATTTGAAACCCTCTCCTAGCCATGGCATGCATTTAGAAAGCACACATGCACGTGAGCGAGCGCGCGCACACACACACACACACACACACACACACACACACACACAGAGAGAGAGAGAGAGAGAGAGAGAGAGAGAGAGAGAGAGAGCTAGTTAGTTTAAAGAACAGAACTCTAGGAGCTGGAGAGCTAGCTCAAAGGTTCAAAGCAAGCACTGTTCTTGCAGAGACCCTAGGTTCAGTACCCAGCTCCAACACGGAGGAGTGCCTCAGAGGCACCTGTACCCCCCCCCCCCCACAACTCCAGACAGTTTCTGACACCCTTCTGGCTTCTTAGGGCACTAAGCTCACATAGTGTCCCCACGAAAACAAATAAAATAAACCTGAATTTAGTATCCACCTATACACTTGCTTGTTCACTGAATGAGTTCAAATTGAGGGCTTCTGTGGATCACTGCCAATAGCAGTGACTAAGACAGTCAACTAAAGTTCATATTCAGAAGAGACTTAAGAACACAGACCAAAATTTTGCTAGATAGGTAACAGCTTAGGAATTAAGATTGTAGCATTTTTGCTTAGATCCTTGTATCACTTAAAAATAAAAGCTAGTTTGTTGAAACAAAAACAAAATAATCAAACTACTCCTAAGGAAAAAAAACCCGCCATATTTTTTTTTTACATTGAAACATTGAACTTGCTATATTAAAAGTTTTCTAGAAAAGGCAACATCTACTGTCTCTCATGGACACCCTAGTCTGAAGTTTCAACTCCACTTCTCAGCATAGGAAAAGGAGCAACAGGAAATGTGGGGCAGGAAGCAACAATGAATTGCAGTCTTAGAGCAGAGCAGAGGATGGGGAGTCCAGCCTCCTCAAAGCAGACCTTCCCCTGGAGTTCCGCCCTGTGAGCTAGGCCAGTCATATTTGTATTTTAGTGGAATGAGCCTCACTCCCCGACATCTTGTCCTGGTAGAAAGGGAAGCTCAGCTTTTTCCTTTGGAGCTGTGGGACTGTTCTCATGAAGACAGGAACAGCCTCCAACTCTTAAAGATGGCTTGTTCACAAAACGCCACAAAACAGCTCTTCATCTCTGAAACCGCCATAGCAAATCTCTCCCCAGTGGCTTAGGTGTTTGTGTGTGTTGCTGAACACGCCATCATTTCTAAAAGATTACTACTAAATAAGAAGGCTCTGGAGAGCCCAATACCGAAATGAAAGGATGGATCTGTCAGTTTTGGTGTCTCTTTCAAGGAAGAGAAATGCAATACTCTAGGCTTCAGCCTCCTCCTGCAGGCCCTCCCCTACTCCTTCCTCCTTCTCCTTCCTCCATCCCCTTCCCCCTCCACCCTTACCCTGTCCTTCCATCCTCTTTGTTGCCTCTTCCCTCTACCTCGCTCCTCTTGCCCCCTTTACTGCAGTTCTCTGTTCCCTCTTATCTGTCTCTCTGCTTACTCCCACACTCTCCCCTCCTCCCTTCACCTCTTGCTGTTTTCTCATAGGCTTTGTCACATGTCTCAACTCTCAGCTGTCATCCTGGAGAGATGCAGGCCTTGAAGCCAGCCAGCAGAGAGGCAGTGACATATTTACATATTTAAGGGGAATGAACCCTGTGTGGTCACTATGGGGACAAAGTAAGGTTTGCATTTTCTAAGACAACACAGCCTGTTCCTGGAAACACTGCTCCACCCCGCCTCACCCCACCCAGTGCTAAATCAACAGTGATGGGGACCCAGCTGTGGGGAAGGCAGCCTCTCACTGTGTGGACAGCAAAGAAGGCAGAAGAAAGGCTGACGCAAGATACTGTAAGGGCTGGGGGTGGGGGGAGGCTCTCCACAGGCAGCTGCCAGCCTCCTGTCAGGAAGATGGACAGAACCCCAGGAAGGACACGCTGTGTGACAACGCTGTGCATTAACTACAAGGTTTGGTGGTCAGGGCAGCCCGACCTGAAGCCTCCCACACAGGAACCACACAGAGTTCCATGAAACGGGCTAAAGCACCGTAAGGGTTGGTTTAGGTAAATGTGTTCTGTGCACCAAAATGACATTTTTTGGGGGGGGCATTACCCAGAAAGTGTGGTAGGGGCTGTGGCTGGGATATTATGGGCTGAGGATTGTGAAGCAGTCCGACATCCAGGAATCCACACTCCACAGCTCTCCCGGAGGTGGACATTCCACTGCAGACAGAAATCCCATGAGTCAGTCCCACCATGACCAAGCTGAGCAGAGAGTTCATGGCCAACTATATGCTTATTCCTTGGTTTGTACTCTATGCCCAATGTGGACACTGTTCACACCTGCTGGGAGTCTTTGTGCAGCTGTCCAGGGTGCTGAACCAGACACCTCTGTCAGGTGCCTGCGGAGAACACCCACTTCAGTAGGATCCTGCTGTCTCGGAATGTTGCCCTCTGGTGGCAGCTCCATGAATCCATTCACCCACCTCTGTCTGAGCTGTTACTGATCCTGCAGACTGCGGTTTAAGGCTAGTGGGTCTTGTCCCATTCCAGCCCAGCTCTAACCAGCTCTCTGAACCATTTCTGGCCCTAGCTTGGCACCACCCTCAGGTATGATGTGTTCTATTATGTTTTGTTTTCTTTTGTTGATAAGCTCTCACTGTGTACCCTTGGCGGGCCTGAAAGTTTCTATATAGATCAGGTTGGCCTTGAACTCACAAAGATCTCCCAGCCTCTGCCTCCCAAGTGCTGGGATTAAAGGCGTGCGCCACCATACCTGGCCCACTCTCAGTTTTCATTGTCAAAGGCAAACTGACTCTGTAAGTACTGTGCAGAGAATTTGTCCAGTCACACAGGCCTTCAGTTCCAGGTTGGGATGGGCATCAGTAAAGTCAGATGTTTTCCTTCCTCCCCTCAGAGTGAAAGGGATTTATAGTCTCGATCAGGCTTATCAGAAAATGCCAGCCCAAACCAAAGTAACAGCCAAAGTTCTGGTGCTAAAGGTGATCCAGGCAGGGCGCACCTGGGTGACACTGGCTCTGGGGAACTGAGAGTGAGAAGACACCATCAAAGAGGTGGACCCTCGTGGGCAGGGAAAGGGGAGGGTGGTGAGGTTTTGAAAAGTGCTTGGGACCCAGGGACAAGAATGTGCACAGAGAGTCAGTGATCACTAGCATGTACATATGAATGTGTAATACATATGAATGTGTATATATGAATAGATATGTACATATTAATGCATATGTATACAAGATGGTACATACATATGATTGTGTATGTATATGTGAATATATATGAATGTATGTATATATGAATATGTGTGCATAGATGAAAGTGTAGCTATGAATTTATATGTACATGGGCGTGCATGTATATATGACTGTGTGTATAGATATAAGTGTGTATGTAGATAGAAACATACGTGTATATGTGTGCATATACTTATATGCACATATATAAGAATATATTACTATTAATATTGCTTTTCGGTTTATTCATTTATTTATTTATTTATTTCCCAGAAGGCAGAACCCTTCATGGAGGCCAGGACAGTGCCCTTCCTATACCCACACACTCTCCTGCAGCTCAGGAATAACTAAGAAACCCTTTCAGTGAGGACCCACCTGCTGAAGACAAAATCACCACTGGCCTGTGAGCAGCCTAAAGTTGAAGTCATGGAGCTGATTACCAGGGAAGGTGTCAGGGATGGGAGTTCACACTGGAAAGTCTCTCAGCCCCACAGCCCCTCCTTGATTAGGAGAGCAAGGGAGTCAATCTGTGAGGACTTCTCTTCCCCTTCCTGGCCTCTGTGAGGATCGTCAATAATTCAGGGCAATTTTTCTCCTGATTAGTGTGAGTTATTTATAACAACGCCATTATCCAAACCATTCAGTCCACTGGAGGGCCTCACATGCGCAGAATGCCTGATTGTCCATGGAGATGGCTGCGTTGACGCTGTTACCAGGCTGTGTGGTGCAGACCCCACTTCTCTAGAACTCTTGGTGGTCATCACACTTAATTGTGGCATTTTCCAGGATATTGCCCATCGGAACATGTGGCCCTGTCAGGAGAAAACTAACACCATTTCTAACAGGCTGTGTGTCCTGACTATGCCAAGTACACACAACACATGGCACCTAACAGCACTATAAAGGATGAGGAAAGGTGCTTAGCAGCCATATACTGTAATCAGGAGCCTCACAGGACACTACACAACTTACTGATTTCATCCATATGGGTCAAACTACTGTAGAAGAAGGTAGGACTTATGGGCACAAACAAAACCCCTGGAGGTGGGCTGGGGAGCCACTTACTTTGCAGTCCAAATGCCCACCACAGAAGCAGAGAGACCTGTGTTTGAATAACCAGAGCTCATGTAAAAAACTAGACCTGACTCTTTGTGTCTGCAACTCCAGCCTTGGGAGATGCAGACAGGGACAAGTAGATCTCAAACCTAGTTGAGTCGGTGACCTGAGAGTTCAGTGAGAGGCCTTGTCTCAAAAAATATATGTAAAGAGCTGGCAAGATGATGCAGAGTAAAGTCACTCACTACTGAACTTGACATTCTGAGTTTGACCCCCCCAGACCCACATGGAAGGAGAGAACCTACTTGCATTAATTTGTCCTCTGGCCTCCACACATGTATGGTGGCACATATGAGTACACACACACACACACATGAGATAGAGAGAGAGAGAGAGAGAGAGAGAGAGAGAGAGAGAGAGAGAGAGAGAGAGAGAGAGAGAGAGAGAGAGCTGAAGGAATTGACAAGTTCTTACGAGATGTGCAATTAGCTTTCTGTGTCTGTAAGTAAGTTCTGTATTCGTGTATTTAACCAATCATAGAGCAAAGACAATTTAGGGCTTGGGGAGATGATTCATGGTTTATGGCCACATAAAAACCCAGGCATAGTGACTCAGACTTATAACCCCAGCCCTAGGAAGACAAGAACAGATCTACCAGCCTAGCTGTATCAGTGAGCTGCAGGTTTAGGAAGAGATCCTGCCTCAAAGGCTAAAGTGATGGATGGTTTGGGAAAACAGTGATCACCCTCTGCATTTTGTACACACTCATACCCTCCTGCACATGCACACAAACACACACACACACATACACACACACACACACACACACACACACAGGTGCGCGCACGCATGAATATATAAGTGTATTTCTGTATCTGAACGTGAGTCTGAATCTGTTCTCATTCTCTCTCTCTCTCTCTCTCTCTCTCTCTCTCTCTCTCTCTCTCTCTCTGATTTTTTTTTTTTTTGAGAAAAGATTTCTCTGTGTAGCCTTGGCTGTCCTGGACTCACTTTGTACACCAAGCTAGCTTCGAACTCACAGTGGTCCACCTACCTCTGCCTCCCGAGTACTGGGATTAAAGTTGTGTGCCACCATACCTGGCACATACCTGGCTCTCTCTCCTCCGTTTACAGAGAAAAGGTGTGTAGATAGCATTCTGTGTGCACTCATTACACGGATAACAATCACAAATTCCATGTGTCAGAAAAACACACTTGCAATGCCTGTCATAACTACCCATGATAGATCAATTTTATAGAGTAGGCTTGGGTTTTTAAGAAAAGTTTTAGATTGGAACAGACTGATACATCTTTAAAATTAGCAATTTCTCTATTTCTTTAATACACAAAATCTTGTTACCGTGCCAGGCTATCATAAAAGCTACACACACATTTTTCTCACAGTCCTGACATCTTGAACCTTTTCTTTGACCCTTCAATGCACATAAAATGGCTGTTATGTGTATATATGTTGGCTGGGAGCCTGTAGGGTGGTCCTTTACTGACATTGGTAGGACGGCTTTTCTCATGGTTGTGTTGAGTGTCTGGTTTGTGAGAAAAGCTCACAAATGGAAGATGCTCTTGTCACCACTTTGTGCCTATTCCTGTGACACCACAGGACTAATTACCATCAATGTTGAGCTGGCTGACACCGCTTCTGTCTGGTTTCTCTTTGGTGGAGTTAACTCCTTTCTCCTGTGAACCACTAAAACTTAATGAGTGGACGTGCTTGCTGCAAACAATTGTTGCCTTTTCTCTTTCACTCATTTATTAACTCCTTTATTTCACTAATTAAATAAATTAATGCCCTGCACCCATGGACACTTTTCACTTGGGCTATAGTTCAATTCTCTTATTCTGTTGCTCACCTCAGCCTAGCTTTGGCTGTGAGATTTTCTGTTGGCTTTGACATACCCATCCAGCGATGTGTGTGTGTTTTTGGTAGGTTTTTGTGCCTCCGTTTACGAGGACTGTGTTATTTTCTAGCATAAGATAGTCCAGCCTCGTGGTCTTCCTTTTCTACTCAAGTGCCAAAATAAATGTGTCTCTGAGGTCCCAGCTCTGGTGATAGGCACTGGAGGATGTTGGAAACTCCAGGCAACAGATGTGCTTGCTGCTACCAGAGTACCTCTGTTTTAAATCATCTGAGCTGGCAAAAGCAAACTGCATACAACAGCTCACGCTAATGGGTTTATTTTAGTGGCCTTTGTGTTCATCTGTGAAGCCTGACAGGGGTTGGTACTGATGTCTACAACTGTGACCTCTTACCATATGCACGTAGGACCAGACTCAAGACCAGACCCAGGTAGACCCAGTTCTTCCCTCTTTCTTGATTGGGGTTTCAAGTATAAGCATGGGATGTGCCACCATGCCAGTCTGATACTGGCATCTGCTTAAGACAGGTTGGCCAAGCCTGGCCCAACCCAGCCTCTGTTCCTCTCACCCACGGCTGGTGTGTTTACACTGAGCTTTGCCAGGTGAGTCACTTTTCTCCTGAGTGATCATTGGGATCCCCGATCCCTGATCTGCAGTGCAAGTGAGCACCCTCCATTGAGACTCCATTCACCTGGGAAGCATTCTGTGTCTTGGAAAACCAGCTCACAATGGACTCTGGGATTCCATTGTCATGTCTGTTCATCAGTGAGACTCACCCCCGCCCCCTCATTTAACTAGTTCTTTCATTGAGACGCATTCTGGAGATTCTAAGTTGTGTCAAGTTGACAATTAAAGCTATCACACTGCTGGAACATTCTAGGCTCCTCCTATCACTTAATTATAGCCTCCCATTTCAATGGCAAGCGGCATGTCTCCTGCATGGTTTGCTCCTCAGTTGGCTCTACGGGACAACGTGGATCATGTAGGAAGATCCTCTCTGGCTCTGTAGGACCTTATACCCTGTTTTACAAAATGGCAGCTGTGTGGTGCTGACCTAGCATTTTTATGTGTGTATGCTGCATGCATACTGTGTAGGAGGCGTCCAGTGCACGCTTTCCCTGCATTTCAGTTGGGCTCTTTCTCATTTTGGATTTGAGAGTCCTTTGTATATATTAGAAATAAGTTCTTTACCAGAGAAGAGCCCTCCAAGGACTTCTCCCCTGATAGCTGTTTTCATTGTCTGAACTTTTAAGAATGAGAAACAGAAGTCTTTTCTTCCAGTAAAATTCAGTAAAGTATAATTTACCAGCTTTTTTTCATTGATCATTTATTTGTTGTTCTATCAAACCTTGCATTGTCAAACCCAAGGGTATCCTGTTTTGTCCTGCAGCCCGCTACAGGATTTGTAGATATCTGTGCCTTCATTGCTAGACTTAGGGCACATGTTGTGTTAATATTGTGGTGGGAATGTCTTGTGTATGTGGACATCAGTTACTCCACTGCCATGTGAGGAACGAAAGTCTTCATCCCTGAAATTACCAGGGATGGCTTGACAACTTATGTGGGTCTATTTCTGTACCTTCCGCTCCGCTCCACTGATCCATATACATCTACGTCCCATCAGTGTCCTCTAACTTGATTGGTGTGGCTTTCCAGTACATCTTCAAGTTGGATATAAAATTTCAAGTTCAACAAAAATAGTTAAGCATGAATGAATGGTTAAGTAAACAACACAGAGGGGGAGACAAAGCTATATAGGGGAAAAAAAAACCTGAAAACGTCTAGATAATCAACTGTCAAGAAGGTGAAAGCCAAGCTAACTCTGTAGATGTGGTGTGTGTACGTCATTTCTTTTCAAAGAGTGTGGAAATGAAAGAAAAGCAACTGTGCACTCAAAATAAAAATGCCCATTCTGACAGGTGATCAAGACTCAGACAGACGGCAGATGGCCAGGCCAGCATCAGGTGCTCCTGAGGATGTACTGAAGCTGACCGAGCAGGACCCACAATGCCATCCTCGGCACACATACCCAAAACCACACAAACTAAAATAGAAAGGGATTCTAAAGAATACCTTCCCAGTGCTTCTCAATGCTGTCACGATCTTCAGAAATGAGGAAAGTCTGAGATGCTACCTCAGCCTAGAAGAGGCAGAGAGACAAGACCAAATGTACAATGCTGCCGCAGACATGGTCCTGAGACAGAACAGTGACACTGGGTGAAAACAAAGGGAGTTTGAATAGTGCAAATGTCAGGTACCAACATCAGACCCAGAGTAGTGCAACATGCCTGTAATTCCAGCACTCAGGAGGCTGAAGCAGAAGAATTGTCGTGAGCTTGAAGCCAACCTCAGCTATATAGTGAATTCTGGTCCAGTTTGAGCTATAGAGTGAGACCCTACCTCAAGAACAAAAAGTAATAGTAGTAGTAGCAGTAGTAGTAATAATAATAATAATAACAATAATAATAATAATAACAATAACAATAATAATAAATTATTATAGTTAAAATGTAATAATAACATCAATAATGATAGTAACAATGCGACATCCTTCTCAGGCCGTCAACTAAAATGTATAAACCTGAGAAACAGATAAGGAAGGAACAACAAGGGGGCGTGGGAACAAGACACTCTAATGGGGAATACATGGGGAGCAGCACAAGAGAAGAAAGCACTGTGATAGGGTCACATGCAGCTATCCATATTGTCTTTGAAGTTTTTACACAAATCCTAAGTGGGGAGCCACGACTCAGCCCCACTTCAGCCCCCAGGACATGGTGACAGGACCTGTACACCCCTGCAAAGGGAGGACACCTGCATGTGTGGGGGAAGGGAGGACACCTGCATGTGTGGGGGAAGGGAGGACACCTGCATGTGTGGGGGAAGGGAGGACACCTGCATGTGGGGGAAGGGAGGACACCTGCATGTGTGGGGGAAGGAAGGACACCTGCATGTGTGGGGGAAGGGAGGACACCTGCATGTGTGGGGGAAGGAAGGACAACTGCATGTGTGGGGGAAGGGAGGACACCTGCATGTGTGGGGGAAGGGAGGACACCTGCTTGTGTGGGGAAGGGAGGACACCTGCATGTGTGGGGGAAGGAAGGACACCCTGCATGTGTGGGGGAAGGGAGGACACCTGCATGTGTGGGGGAAGGGAGGACACCTGCATGTGTGGGGAAGGGAGGACACCTGCATGTGTGGGGAAGAGAGGACACCTGCATGTGTGGGGGAAGGGAGGACACCTGCATGTGTGGGGAAGGGAGGACACCTGCATGTGTGGGGAAGAGAGGACACCTGCATGTGTGGGGGAAGGAAGGACAACTGCATGTGTGGGGAAGGGAGGACATCTGCATGTGTGGGGGAAGGAAGGACAACTGCATGTGTGGGGGAAGGGAGGACACCTGCATGTGTGGGGGAAGGGAGGACACCTGCATGTGTGGGGAAGGGAGGACACCTGCATGTGTGGGAGGTGCTGACTATGCTCTGACCCCATCCCTCCTCCTGCAGGGAGCGATTGCCCTGCTTTCTGAAGTCTCTACAGGAAAGAGCTTTCAGAGAATAACCAGCCATTTTTTCCTCTTCTTTTTTTTTCCTGTACCAGCATACCCATTGAGAAAATGTGACCCAAATTACATCCTGTAGACACCGTGCTGTCATGTTCGTGTCAAGCCCACTGTTCAGCATTCTCCCAGGGGGTTGAAAGAACTCTGGGCTCCAGTCACAGACAACTAGCCTTGCCCTCAGCCCTTCCAACTTAGACCTAGAGACAGGAGAGCCCTGTCCACCAGCACCTGCCCTGCCCAGGAAACCAGGGAGTGGCAGGGCCTCCCAGACTAACCATGACCTCTTCCTACCAAGCACTTCACCGCTTTGAGTTGGTCCTGCTCCTATTTTATGGGGCAGCCTTGGGAAGCCTTTTTCTATAATAAACTGCAGTGACTCCACAATTGAAAGGTCACCTTTGGGTCTCATGAGAGCCTAGCTGCAGAGGGAAGAGTGGCCTCTTCTCGGCAAAAGTCAAGTTCTCAGAAAAACATGAAAGAAAAAAAATGCAAGTGAAAAGGATGTGTTTTCTGGAACCGTCATGGCTCCCACTCAAGTTCTGTGCTCATGCTGTGTGGAGGTGCATTGCATTCAAATTGGGGGTTCCCATGGCCCAAAGCAAGCACTCTGAGAGCTTGCTCCCTAAACTCTTAGGTCTTCCTACCTTTTTGGGGGAATGTGTCCTCCTAGTCCCTGGCCAGGTCTTCTTGGTTTATCTTAAAGTTGTGATTTTGTGGTTTGGTTCTTTGGAGATGTTACAATGAGTTCCTCCATCCTGTCAGGTGTGCCCACAAGGGTGGGACTTTCTGGACTTCTGTCTTACGAACACTTCTGCACTTTCTGGCACTCTCCGGGCTGTAGGCTCCCTCCAACATAACCTCCACTCTCACCTTTATATCTCCCATTGCTCCTGCTTCCTTGTACTGGGAGTTTATTGCTTATAGACCATCCTTGCTTCCAAGCCCTTTCACCTGCAAGTGTGGGACTTCCTGGGTAGCTGCCTGTATAGTAGTACTCACCAGCAATTCTGAATGTGATTTCATACTGATACCCCAGGTCTACTCTAGCAAGCTTGCTGTTCTGAAAGGCCTTACCCCAAATGAGAGCTCCTGGATCATGCCACCCAATATGCTTTTTGGTGCTTACTCCTGGGGTGTGTGCACTGTGGTCTCAGAAGATAACCTGTCGTCCAAAACCTGCCTGCCCTTCTGACTGCCTTCCAGTGCCTCCTGGAGTTGCCTCTGTTGTCCCAAACAGCCTGCTTGTCCCCACATTCTGAACCAGAGCATCATGCTAAGACAGCAAACCTCTGAGACTGGTACAGTTTCCAGATCTCGGGGACTAGATGAAGTTGTCTTTATCCTATTCTTGACCTTACCATTGACCTTCTGTACCCTCATCTGGCTGCGGGTGGGGAAGAGCTGACAGGCTCTATTGGTGAGGTCTGAGAAACAATCACTGTGTATGATGCAGGTTGCTGGTACCAGCCTCCACTGGCCTTTTCCTGCAGAGAAGCCTTCTGCCTGCTAGCTGCTTTGTCTTCAGCACCATGGACAACACCTGAAGCATCCTCTGGGTTTCCTCTTGGCCTGAAGCATCCTCCTTTCTCAGTTGGGACTGGTGTCTCATCAGAGACCCCATGGCTCTGCTAACCTCCCCATCAGCTCCTGCAGGCTCTTGTCTTCTGCTTCCTCTTTGAGCAACTGGGCTACTCAGGTCCTTCCTCTTTGACACCACATCCCCCAACCTGCTTGTCATCTTCAGGTCTAGCTCCAGCCACCCTAAAATCCTCCCTTCACATGTCATTATCCAGCCCCCCACTGCTGCTAGGCTGATATGACACTCAGACTCTTGTCACCTATACCAAAAAGTCAGGGGATTCCATGCACATTTGACCAAGCAGAAGTGCCCATGTGTGCTAGAATTCTGAGACTAACTTTGAGCTTAGGGCTTCCATTACAGATGTCTAAGTTGCTGTGGAGAACCCAAATGGCCTGTGTAGGTCCTTCTCAAATTGTTCCAGGTGTCATTTCACCACCCCAATGTCTTGTTAAGCTGTATGCTTACAGTGGCCTCTCTCTGTACACTTACAATGGCCACCCTCTGTACACTCACAGTGACTACTCTATGTACACTTACAGGTCACTCTCTTTACACTTACAGTGGCTACCCTCTGTATACTTACAGTGTCCACTCTCTGTATACTTACAGTGGCCACTCTATGTACACTTAACTGACCACTCTGTACATTTACAGTGGCCACTCTCTGTACACTTACAGTGGCCTCTGTCTGGTGATATTTTCTCTTTATTTGTACCTGACCAATCCAAATAGACTGTTCAGTGTGGGAAATTATCTACAACAGATGTATTTCCAGTTTACAGCAAGTGGTTATATTAAGTATATAGGAAGCAGAAGTAAAGGAAAAAAGCAACAGAATCCACGGGTAGAATGCAAAACACCATCAAATCAGGCATTTACAATATCCAGCAGGAATAGCTGGGAAGCCCCCACAGAAATAGTTCAGTTGGAGTTCCCAGCGGAGAAGCTTCTGAGCAGAGCTGTGCCTCCATGGATGAGCTCCTGGCTCTTCTTCCCACTATAGGCATTTTTATACCAGGGGATAAATAACAACTACGTTTGGTGTAAATGGTTTACCTTTTAGCAGTTCTCAAGGGTGCAATGTTTTTTAATGCCTCTAGCTACTAGCTGTTCTGCTTTTTTCCCCACCACAGAGCCAGGGCCAGCCTGACCAGGACAGAGTTTTGGATGACACGTCAAATGAATGTGTTTCAGTGAGTAAGGGGGCCCCATTTTGACCTCAGAGTCAGCTTTCAACAAGCACAAATAGTACAGAACAATTTATCGGTATAATTTATATTGCATAGACTTAGATCATTAATGTGAGAATAGAGCTGAGTGACAAGGTTCTAATCAAGATGCACATCAGGACAGGGAGCTGTATGAGTTACACAAGTGTATGCACTTGTTGCTCAGGGTATACCCCTCAGCTGCAGTCTTATATAGACAGCTGTCAGTGTGGCTACATGTACGGTCCCTGCCCTTTCCCACTCTGACGTCTGAGTTCCTCCTCTCTGTGCCACCAGACCCAGTAGCATCAGCCTTCTAGACACAAAATAAATCAAGGGAGAATGAGCTTGCAAACCTGAATCTTACAAGATATCATCTCAAGAGGAGTTCCCAGTGAAATGGAGCATCCAGCAACATCTGTAGACCATGAGATAAAATGGGTTTTATGTTTTAAAAAAATGCAATCAAGTCTATGTTTTAAAGAAGGTGTGTGATAATGGTGGTGGTGATGATGGTGATGGTAAAGACGACGACGACGATGATGATGGTATCGATGATGATGATGGTGATGTTGATGGTATTGATGATGATGATGGTGCTGCTGCTGCTGCTGATGGTGCTGATAATGATGATGGGGATGGGCATGGGGATGCTGATGGTGATGCTGATGACGATGGTATTGATAATGATGGTGGGGATGGGCATGGGCATGCGGATGCTCATGGTGATGATGATGGTGATGATGATGATAGTATTGTTGATGATGATCACATTCTAAAGCCTCTACTAAACTTGTAGTTTGTGAAAATGTGATTCATGGTGTTATATTAAATATTAAAACCAATGTAAGATTTAATCCAAATTTATAGAGCAGTTTTGCTTAATTTACTGTCTATCAAACAATTTCCTTTACAGATAACTTTGAAAGTGGTACATAAATAATAAAACAGGTCTACACGCCCCCCCCCCCCCATTATTTCACTGCGGCTCAGGGTTAAAATTGAACTTGCTGACATCTAATTTTCTCTCAAATTTGTGTCCCTTTCTCTCCTTCCTTTTCCATGACCTTCAATGGTGCTAGCCCATGAGTCCTCAGATACTTCGTCGTGAGTTCCTTTCAAAGCTGAAGCAGCTTTCAAGGATGTTTGACATAACCTTGAGAACTTTCTTCCTGGCAGTGGGCCAGTGCTCAGCAAGATGACATTCCTAAGAACACTCAAATTAAAGATGTCACGGAAGCCAGAATTTAGACCCTCTTCTCCGGCCTCTGCAAGAATCTCACTGTGCTAATGAACTGGAGTGTTATCACACTTTATTTCATTTCAAGTTTTCATAGCATCTTCACAGATGGGTGGGGAAAATGATCACATGACAGCAACAGTAGCAGGCACTGCTGAGATCCCCTATTATGGAGCTCCAGTTGGGATGGTAAGGCACCAGGAGGACACACACTGTCACTTCAAGTGAAGGTGTTTGAAATGAAATGCCCTCCACAGCCTCGTTTATTTAAACATGAGTCCCCAGCTTGTGGCTTTATTTTAGATGATTTTGGAACCTTTGTGAGGTGGATTCTTGTCAGAGGAAGTGGATCATTGGAGGAGAGGGTCTTGAGGTTTTATAGCTTCACTTCCTTTTGCTCTATGCTTCCTGACTGCAAAGGGAATGTGACCAGCCACCTTGTGCTCCTGCTCCCATATCTTGCCCCCCACAGTGAACCGTATCCAACAAATGGAAGCCAGAATTAGTCACCTTCTACCCTAAGTTCTTAGATTTTTTTATGTGGTCATAGCAATGAAACAATAGGTGATTTGAGGAACTTGTTCAGAAAGATAGTCCAGCAGTTGGAAATCAATACCTGGGGTCTCACCCAGCTTGGGATGCCACATGTTTGGAACCCTCTGGCCACCTGTAGCTTTGCCAGCCAGCTCCTGAGGGTATGCTGGGAACTCCTGTCAGAAGAGTGTGATCCAGTCTGTCCTGTCCCCAGAGTCCTGGATTTTGTTTTCTTGGTTTGTTCTGTTTTGTTTTGAAAAGAACTGGGCAGTGTCATCAGCAGACATCAGGTGCATTTTTGTTGAGTCAACTCAGAGGAAGCAAAGCAGGGCTACCAGAGTAAGTGCTTCCTGTCTCTCACAGAAGCTGCCATGATCACCTTCCAGCTCCTCGGGGTCTGGTATTCCATGGCCCTTGAGAGTTACACCTTCCCCGAGTCTCAAGAGCAGAGTGAAGACCTCGGGAGCTCTCCCTCCATACCACTTCTGCAGTGGATGTGGGAGAGTCAACACAGAAGCACTTGCCAAGAACTGACAGCCTCCAGGTTGATAGCTGGTGCTGGGAACATCAGTTCATGGGCCCACCCTCTGGGAGGTGGTGTACATAATGGGGAAATAAACATTTGATGAGTCCTTCTGAAGTGTGGTCTGTGAAGGGAATTGGCCTCAATGTTCACTCGGACCAGACTCCAGTCAACAGTAAGAAAAGGAAACAGCATGGGAAGGGGGTACCAGAGAGATAGAGAAAACACCAGAGTAGTATTGACCAACTAAGGTGTCTCGATATTAAAGGAGCCAGAATGACCACAGCAAGGTCCACAGGGATGAAGGTCTCAAGTGGCCACAGTGACCTTGGAAGTGAAACATCAGGGATTGGCACTCTAAGCTGAGGATGTGGTTGGCATGGGCACCATGGAGAAGCCCAGTCAGGCCCCTGCAGGATAAATAGCAGCTAAGAGGTATGAGGGCTAAGGAGAGAGGGGCGAGGGGGAAGGAAGAGCGAGGCTTCACCTGCAGTCAGGCTCCTCACCCCCTGACCCAGGAGCACATCTGCCTCCACCCAACTCATCCAGCACCTTGGCTTTGGGTGTCCCAGGAGCTATGGGTGGCCTCCATGACTCCTGCAGAGAAGACCATCAGGCCTGGAATTCCCCAGCACTCAGAATGCAAAGCAGTTACAAAAAAAAAGGGCTCAAGACAGTCCAGTACTGTACTCTGTAGCTCCTCTGAGGCAGCCTAAACCAGCCTGAATCAGCTCCAACCTAGACGTCACTCAGGAGTGGCTTTGTCTCCTGCCCAACTCTGAGCCTCACTCTTCTCCTGAATCCAGGAATCAGGGTCAAGAGTTCTAGACCTGTTTCCATCATTAGTAGATCTGTGGTTTTGAGCAGATCCACGAAATAAGGATGCTCTCCCATCTCAGGTTTATGTGGTAATTTGTGGTCTCCAGGCTATTTGCATGCAGCCCAGCTGTTCTGACCATCGTAGTCCTCAGGCTTAGCCAGAGAGATCATGTGATGAGAGCCTGGGCTCCAGATGCATGCGGCAGATGCAGGGTTGCGCTCAGCCCTCCAGGAGTGTTTCTAGTTTGCCACTTGTCCCCCTCTCCTCTCTGTGTCCTACTTCTTGGGGGAGGGGTGGGGGGGGACCATAAGTATCTCAGAGCCAAGTTAAATATGGCAGAGCACAATGCATCCCAGGGGTCATGCAATAACGAGAACAGGAGCACAATGCTTCAAGACACTGTTGGATACAAATGGAACAGGAGGCTGTGGGCTGAGCTCACTGCCACAGAACTGATGAAAATCAGACAATTGATCGTCTCTGCATGGCAGGAATGTCTCCTGCACTTGCCTCCCCTGCCAAGCTTCCTGTGAAAAATACCTTCGGCAAAGAGATCCAAATTTGGGTAATTATCCAAAAAGCCATGGGGGCTCGTTGGGCCCAATATCTACAACTGTTTTGAGGCCATGGGGACAATTGGGCTGTTCCATCTCCTCTGTTGCTCCTCACTCAGCTCTTCACCATCCTTACATTTCTAGGTGCTTCTGTATGGGCTGGTCCTGGCTCAGCACCTTAAGATCTTGGCTATAATCAGGCCAAAGACAGACAATTGCTCATAGCCTTCCAGTGAGCAAAGCTGAGGACAAGGTCATGGCCTCCTTCCTTTTCTTTTCTTCCTCCCTCATCCTCCTTCCTTCCCTTCTCTCCTTCAATCCCTTCCCCCTCCTGGCTTGGTTGAGTCATAACAGAACCTGGCAGAACTCTAGGTTCACATACCTGGCCGTGGTTTTCTAGGAGGAAATCCGAGGTTTTATGCCACAGCCAGTCTAAGCTAATCCTCAGGCTTCTACCAAGAACGTGTTCCCACCAACTGCCGGACACCTCACACAGCCATGACCCCGCCTCCTCTTCTCTCAAAAGGATCAGAATCATCTTCTTGCTTGTTCCCAATGTGAGGAGCAGGGTCTGGCCACCAGGGAGGGTGTGTTCAGAGCAGGGGATTTCCCAAGCAAGGTCTCACTGTCTGGAGGGCCACATGCTACCAAAAGGACATATGACCTCAGGAGAATGGGTTGTTTGATAACTCTCCTGGAAAAGGGAGTATTCAGTTTGAATCTCAGCATCAGCATACAACACTTAAAAAATAAAGGGGAGCATGGGCCAATATGGTACAGCAAGAAAGGACCAGAGAGATAACAGGAGGTCTGGGGTGATGCACCCTTCAGATGGTAATGGGGTCTGTGAGTATGTCCAGATAGCACATGGTACTGTCTCGGGTGCATCCTAAGGGAACACAGGCTAAGGGTCCCAAAGGGAAGAGGTCTTCTCCTTAGATCTGGTCCCTGCCACTCCAAAGCGGAACCACCCAGCAGTGCCCAGCCTGGTGCGCAGCAATTAATGGGTAAATGCCCCAAGTGCCTGCCCCCTAGAGGCACAGAGTGCTGTCCAGCTCCCAGCTCTTCCCAGTGGGGCCGCATATCAGTCTGATCTCTAGGTCACTTGCACCAGCTGCCAGTCTCTTGTCTCTTTCCTCACTGTCTGCTGTTTCTAGATCACCTCCAGCACACATACATATACATACGCACACTGCAAAACACATACACACACATATATACTACATGCATACCACAAAACATACATACACACACCATATACACTACACACACCACAAAACACACATATGCACACACATCACATATATATACTACACATGCATACACGCATAGACACATAGACACACCACACACACACACTACACACGCATCATAAAACATACACACATACCACACACCACAAAACACACATGCACGTACACATCACATGTATATAACTGTACACATACACCACCAAACACACACACAGAAAAAAACCACACACACACACACATTACATATACACACACCACACATACACCACACAGATTATACACACATAAACATGTCACATATCCATGCTACACACATATAGCACATATCACATATAAACACATCACACACAACACACACACAAATACACATCACATACACATATCACACATATCACACATGTGCACACACAAACACACACAACACACAGGTACACTTAACACACACACACATATCATCACATACATACAAACACACACAACACTATACACGTATCACATACACATACATACTACACACACACACACACACCAGGCTGCCTGCCTATTGTCTGAGACCCACTTGGCTCCTGAAGAAGCAGCTTTGCTGAAGAGCCTTAGGAATCCCAGTGCCATCAGCCGCCATATCCTGGCCAGCAGGAGGCAGTCCTCAGCAGGCAGCCTGGGGGGGGCGTGTGACCTATAGAAGCCGTGATCTGTTGCTCTGAGGTCCCACCTTTTCCCACACTAATTGTTCAGCCTGAGGAAGGAGCCGGAGCACCCAGCATTTGGTGTAAAGTTCTTTTAACCATGCTCCTGAGCGCGACCAGGGCAATGGGCTGAGTCCTCTTGACACTCCAGGGTTTTCAGGCCTAACTTACAAGCCTTAACAGCTGCAAACTCACTGCCTGGTTTCAGGTGAAAGTCGTGTTTATAAACAGTTGTAGTTGAAAACAAGGAAATGTGATGCTTGCAACCCAGTTCTGCATTTATCTTGATTGTGGAAACAATTTCTCAAAGAACTCAGTGCCTAGTAAAGAACGGGAGCCCAAGAAGCAGGAATGGGACAAGAAGCACATTACACAGGGTCTGCTGGAAAGAAAAGTGCACCTCTCGCTCAGGCTCAGGGCAAGCTTCCCAGGCCCCCTGACTTCTGGGGGGATGTGCCAGCATCATAGCAGAGGGCAGCACCAGGCACTCTGGGTCCAGTGCTTAAGGCCACAAGGACTTCTCTTCATTCAATTTACAGGTGAAAATACAGTCCCTGGATTAAACAGGTCTTACAGGCAAGACACACTCATGAAAAAATGTTCATTATCCAGCCTGGTGTGGAGCCTGGCTTCCCCCGGTAACTCCGGGAGACGTGGCATCCTTCACTCTGCACCGATTTCATCAGAAGAGATTGACTCAGTATTCACACTTCCCAGGTCTCTTGCAGAGGTCTCTGTTTTCTAAACGGTGGGCTGTGAGGAGATGACGGGTTCTAGTTTTAAACCTACAAAGACCTAAGCCCAGAAGGGTCAAGACCCAGGCTGGCTCTGCAAGGATTGGGGTGTCTTTGGAATATGAGTGATGTTTGTATTTCTTCATGGCGCTTGACTATGAACACAGAGGCTACTCTGCAAACCACCATCTGTTCCTCACACAGAGAGACACTGCTCCTGTGTAGTCCAGCAGGGACAGAGGATTTAAGACCCTCAAAAGACCGTGTGCAGCCTGAGTGACGCAGAACCATCCCTAAGCTCTGTCTCTGCCCTAGGTCAGCCTGTACCTCCTGTTCCCTGTTCCCTGTTATCCCCTCATACCCACACATGTCGCCGTCTGGGGAGGTAAAGGACAGTGGCGCTGGGTGACCATCCAGATAAGGACAAGCTGAGCACCTGACTTCCAGGTGGTCTATAAACCCCACAAAGTCAGGAGTTGTGTCTGTCTGGAAAGTGGGGTCCCCAGTACTTGGTGTTTGGGTTTAATTACTCAGAGGTAGATCAGGGTGGCAAATGAGTATGGCGCGACTACAGCGAGACTAGTGGTGTAGCCCTGGTGTGACTATGAGTCACATGGTTGGCTAGAGATATGGATCTGAGCAAGCCACAGAGATGAGATGGGTATGACGGATGGCATGGGACAGGATAGGACCAGATACAGACAGGATGGGTGAAGGGGAGGAGGAGGGAGGGGAAAGGAAAGGAAGGAAGATGAGAAGGATAAAGTATACAGATGGGGTAGGAGGGGACACAGAGAGGACGTGAGCTAGAACACAGACAGGCATCGCCGTAAACACAGATCACGTGTGTGTGATGAGCACACACTGGCATCAGCATTGGGTGTAGCTGCTGTGTGAGGCAAGTATAGAGGGTTCCAGACACAGAGCAAAAGAGGAGCAGACTCTCCTCACAGCCCAAGCCTTTCAGACTCAGGCACCCAGTGCAGACAAGAAGGCTTTCTCCTCCCCAGAGTCTGGGCACTTCTAGGTAGTTAGAGGGTGGGGGAACAGAGCAACAAGGCAAATGTCAGCCAGAACCAACATTCACGTGTGAACAATCAATGTTCCCCCAAACCGGTCTAATCGCAAGAATGCCCAGCAGCTCCCAACAATGCAGGTTTCTGGTTGCACCCAGCTCCGCAGAGTGACACTTTTGGGGGGCCAGGAGCTTGCTCCTCTGAGCTGACTGCACTAGTCTCTGGTTCGCTGACCTGAGTCCTTGAAGCATAAACGTGCTTGGACATTTCGTTTGGGGCTGAAGAACTGCTGGGGTTTGGGGACTCCATATATCTCCCCTGAGGGATGAGTTTCTCTCACTTCAGCAAATTCAGCAGAAGAAAGAGGCAGAATGAAAGAGAAAAAGGACCATGTTCTGAACATGGCGCCTCCCAAGCTCCTGTGCCTCCAATTAAGCTTTGCTTCTCACCGACAGAGGTAGTAGGGTAGCCCTCACTAGGATGAGAAGAAGCAGAGGCAAGCTCTGTCAGCTAACCTGCTGCCTTCGGCTCTAGGACTGTGCCTCCTTCCAGTTTCAAGTGTCACAAATCGTTAAGGTCACGGTAGTCCCCACCCTGTGCAGTACCTGTTCACCGGCCCAGGCAGAGCCAATCAAATACTGAAAGTTTTATGCGATTTCAAAGCTCACCAGATAAGCTGACACAATCCAGGGTAGACAGACATCTGGAGAGCAAGATGGAGAGATAGACCAGCTGGCTGGCTCTTAGAGAGTCCTGTGGAGTTGTCCTGCCCCCTAGTCACTGTCCCCAAGCATAAGAGGCCACCAAGGGGGTAGTTCTCATTTGTCTTTAGGGTGTGGCTCTCTGCTATAGAAAATCAGAGGCAGTAAATAGCTCAGAATTAGATACCAGATGTTTTATCACAGCTGTTCACCTTGGTCAGTGCAGCCACAAGGATCCCTATATCCCAATGAAGTTTTATTTGTAAAATGAAGTTGTGTGCCTGTGGCCCGTGGACTGGGGCATGCTGGTTCTGGGATAGGAGATCACTGCTATTGCTCAGCTTTCTCTCGAGAAGTAGAACTGACATTCCGCATGTACATTAAAGGGGGCTGGTTGTAGTAGCTTACAGAATATGGGCTGCACAGTCTAACAGTGGCTCTCTGCACATTGGGGAGGCTGAGAAGCCGGCAGTTGGGCAGCCCATGAGGCTGGATGCCTCAGCAGTCCCAATCCAGTGCTGAAGACCTGCAGGGCTCCCAGAGAGGCCCTGGTCTTCAGCTAGAGGCCTGAAGAAGCTGGGTTCTAGCATTAGCGAAGGGCAGCGGCAGCGGCAGTGGCAGCAGCAGTGGCAGCAGCAGTGGCAGCAGCAGCAGCAGCAGCAGCAGCAGCAGTGGAAGTGGCGGAAGCAGCAGCAACGCAATAGATGCATTCACCAGCAAGATGTGCAGCAGGGATCTCTTTATGTGGGCCACTGCCAAGAGGAGATAGTCTTCTCCACTCAGTCGACCCCTCATGGAAACGCTGTCACAGAGCCACCCAGAAATGTGCCTCCTAGTTTATTCCAGACACAATCAAGTTGACACCAAGATAAAACCGCCACACTAGGATCAGGCTGCCCCTAAAGGGCTGCAGCTCGTGCTTGCCTGGCTGACCAATGTTCTTTCTGTCTCTCTGAAATGCTGGAGTCAGGACTTCCCAAAGAAGGCAGGTTTTATAGGTTCTCGATGCTTCTTAACAACTGTCCTCTGAGTGGTAGGGTGCTTCCTGTGGGCCTCAGCTTTTTTATTTTTGAAATGCAGAACAGTTATATAACACGGGCTGTCATTGCAAACCAGCTTCACCAATCCCATCAGGCCCCTCTGCTGTAACTCTGCAGACCCCAGTGAGCACCACTTCTCCAGAACCATAGGAGGTGGCAGCAGACCCTCTGCGCAGACGCAGGAGAGTCACTCATGTATAGGAGAAATCAAGGCAGACGGCGAACATCACTGTCACTTCAGGGTGTCACACAAGGGACAGGAAACAGAATCTGTGGAACCAGAAATACTGCAGCCACCCTCCAGTGATACTTAAAGTAAGAAGCCACTGTTCTGTTCCCTCCTGAGGCCCCATTGTCCTAAAATTCTCTATGAGGAAGCTGGGAAAGAATGCAGAGTGCTGGCTTTAAGAGCTACAAGCCATGCTGTGGACTCACACATACCATCCCATTCCAGGGAGAACCCAGGGGACTCGGTCATTGGGCAGACCACGGATTTAGTCTTAGCAAATAGATTTAGTTTCCATATCGATGGGAAGGCAGCTGCGTTTCTGCAGCAATCTGATCGATGCCGGGATAGATTTCCTGTTCAATAAAGGAAGCTAAGTAGGAGGTGTTTAAGGAGCTTGAGAAGTGGTCACAACCCAAAGCAAAGTGATCTGACTGCAGGCGAGTGGGCTGATAGTTCCCTTCCGTCTATTTGTTTTGCTTCCTTGAGACAAGCTATTGCTTCAAACTCACCGTGCAGCTCAGACTGGCCTCAACTTCTGATCCCCCTGCCTCCACGGCCCAGATGCTGGGATTCTAGGTGTGGGCCACTAGGTGTGGCTGTACCTGGCTCTTCAGGCAAGTTCTGTGGGTGGCTGGAGAGATGACACTGCAGTTCAGAGCATTGTGCTCTTGTAGAGGTCAGGCACTCATGGTCTCCTGTAACTGTAGATCCAGAGAGATCTGATGTCACTGGCCTCTGGAGGCACCTATACTCACTCCACACACCCAAATGAGTGAAGATGCATGTGTGTGCATGTGTGCACACGCACACACACACACACACACACACACATGCATGCACATGCACACACACATACATGTGCACACACAATTAAACTAAATAAAATATTTAAGAGAGAAACCCAATCATAGAAGAGGAGCCCCTCCTACCTACCCCAGCACATCAAGTTGTATCATGACTGAGACATCATCTCCCTCTGTGGCCTGGCAAGGCAGCCCCACCAGGGGGAAATGATCAAAAAGCAGGCAACGAGACAGTCCTCGCTTCTCTTACCAGGGGACTCCCATGAAGCCTGAGCTGCCCATCAGCTACGTCTGTGTAGGGGACGCAGGTCCAGCCCGTGCATGGTCCTTAGTTGTTGCTTCAGTCTCAGCAAGCACCTTTGGACCCTGGTTAGTTGGCTCTTTTGGACTTCTTGTAGAGCTCCTGTCCCCTCTAGGTCCTTCTACCCTTTCCCCCGCCCCCCCTCACTTTCCCCTTACACTTCACCCCACACACACAGTGTTTGGCTGTGAGTCTCAGCATCTGTTTCAATCCATGGCTGGGTGGAGCCTCTCAGAGGATAGCTATGCTAGGCTCCTGTCTTCAAGCACAGCAGAGTGTCGTTAATAGTATGAGGGGTTGGCTCTCTCCCATGGGGTGGGTCTCGTGGGATTGGGGCAGTCCTTAATTGGATATTCCTGTAAAGGATAGAGAGCGAGAGAGAAGCTCCATGGAATTATGGTGGTAAGATGGTCCCTGCTGGTCTTCCTCTGTAGATTGTTCTTGCCTGACATCTCAAAAGGGCATGAGCTGATTTCTCTGATGCAATGTTACAAAGTTCTGGATGGCACAATGACAGGTCCCTCTCCTGAGCTTACCTCAGTGGCCACAGCTGCCCTGATGACAAAACTGGGGCAGGGCTTGAAGAAAGCAGACCTCCGACAAATCAAGGTCAACCGCTGCGTCATGAGGCAGTAGATACCATTGTCTTCTCGCCTCCTTCTTAAGCCCTATAACCTCTGTCACAGCCTGCTTGTGGTGCCAGCCTTCTGCTCCTGCAGGCCTGCTCCCTACCCTAACACACTGCTGCTCACATCTTTCTGCCCTGCCCTTCCCTTCCCTATCTCTCTGCAGGCTCATTGGCTCATTTATAACTACCTCCTTTGGGTGCATGTGCGAGGTGAGGGGTATAGGTTTGTATATGTGCAGGTGCACATGTGTGCGAGAGTGCGTGTGTGCATGGAAACTAGAGAATAGCCCAAATTATCATACCCCAGGAGCTGTCCATCTTTTTTTTTTTTTAAGTGTCTGTTATTGGCTGGAAGCTGGCGAAGCAAATGAGGCTGGCTAGCCAGGAAACCCCAGGACTTGGATTATAAGAAAGCGCCATCGCACCCTGCTTTGTTCCTGTGGGTTTTAGAGGACTGAACTTCTGCTTGTGAGGACTGAGCCTTCACCCCAGCCCCTTGTCACCTTCCTATGGCTACCTCAACCCTTCTCCTCGCAAGGAGACACTTTCAGGCTTCACAGTGTTCTGCCCCATGCAGAATTAGTTCCAGGACTGACTTTCAACACTTAGTGTGAGGCCCTTCTCTCCAAATAGAGAACTTGATTCTCCAGGCCAAAGAGGACCTAGTTGAGCTTATATTTGTAACATCCATACTGTGGCATCAGCCATGCAATTAACATTTCACAGCCATCACACAGATAGCGAACTGTCCCAAACCAACAGGAATAAGGGTCCCAAATGATGACGCATCTAGGGGGAGGAACAGGTATGAGACACAAGGTAAAAATAGAAAGGCTATGAAGCAAGAGCTGGAACCAGGGGTCTTTCACAAGTTCATGACTTATGCCAAGCAAGTGTGTTAAAATGTACAGCATCTTATGGACTGTTGGCAGGGGAGAAATGGCCAAGGCCATTAGAGAGCTAAGTCAGGCAGTGTCAGCAAAGAGAACACAGGACACTTCAGACACAATGGCCTCGGCAACGATAACCACAGACCTAGAAGAAGAGTCAGGTCCCCAGAAGTCACAACCTTGGCTCCAGTCCTAGACCAGCCTTGCCAACTGAGCTCTCCTCCCTCTCCTTTCACTGAGGAGGCCTCTGAAAGTCTTGGGTGGGGTAGGTTTTGGGTGGTGAAGCTCTGTTGCCAGCTTCTTACTTTAAATGCGATAACGGGGCGAGGAAGCTGAAAGCAACCACCGTCAGAGGATCAAAGCTGAAAGCACCCACCGTTGGAGGATCGCTGGTGGGAATCAGCCGCAGGGCCACTCATTCCTGGAGTGGGATCAGGGATGGCTGGAGCACAGCTGTGTAGGAAAACAGCTGGGCTTCCTATAAAAATCAAGCCTGCCGTTCAACCAGCAATCCTATCACCAGTGTAAAAGTGAAAATGTCTGTGCGCAGAAACCCACACAACATGGCGTCTATCCATGGGTGTATCACTGTGTCCCATCACTGGGGAGTGGGCGAACAAACCAATGACAGAGAATACAAGTCTACAATGAAAGGAGGGAGATGCTGATTCAGGTGGGCGAGACCCAGCAGGCTGTGCTACAGGAAGAAGCTGGACTCAGGGCCTGCACACTGCAAGGCTCTATTTACTGGGTATGTAAGAGCTGGGGAAGGCAGGAGACAGATCCAAATTGCCAGGGGCTCAGGTGAGAGAAGGCGCTGGGTTCTTATGGCGATGGCTACATGACAAGACACATTTGTCAAAACTCACAGAACTGCATACTAACAAGGCTGAGTTTTACCGCATTGAAATTATATCCTAAGAAAAAAATATATTATTTCTAAGCCTGCGGCTTCTCAGACCCGCAGGCTGAGAGCCTCACCAGGTCCTTTGGGAAACAATTTGGAGGACTGTGAGGCTAGCTTCTTGCCTGCTGCTTTCTAGATCATTCTCTGTCCATGACCTGGACAGATGCTGGCAGCTAGCAGGTACAGTGAATTCTTGGTATCTTTCTGAGTATGCGTGCATGTGTGTGCTTGTGTCTGCATTTGTGCATGCATGTTTGCTGTGCCAATGTATGCATGCAGATGCACATGGAGACCAGAAGGCAGCCATCATCAGTAATGCTGTCCACCTCCTTCATGACAATGTCCTATTGGCCTGGAGCTCACCAATTTTACTCTGCTGGCTGACCATTGGGTCTGGAGATCTGCCTGTTCCTGTTTCCCTGGGTGACAAGTGCTCACCATCACACTCAGCATGCTGGCATGGGTTCCTGAGAATGGACTCTGGTCCTCTAGTTCAGAACCCAAGCACTTTACCAAGTTCAGTACCATCCAGCCTCCTGAGTCCTCTTCTTGAACTGTTGCTTCCATCACCAAAGGCATGTCCTGATTCCATGTCCATTGATCCTGATTCCCTGTCCTGTGGTCCTAATTCATTGTCCACTGGTCCTGATTCCCATGCCCACTGGTCCTAATACCCTGCCCACTGGTCCTGATTCCTTATCCTCTGGTCCCTATTTCATGTCCACTGGCCCTGATTCTTATGTCCACTGTTCCTGATTCCCATATCCACTGGTCCTGGTTTCCATGCCCACTGGTCCTGATTCCCATGCCCACTGGTACCGATTCCCTGTATTCAACAGCCGAATTGTCTAGCTAGTGTTGATCTTCCTGGAATGAGACCCTAAGTTCCTGACCTGCTAAGTAGAAGGACACCTCTGGGCATGTCCTGCTGCCCCATCCCATGGGGCAGCATCGCCCACACTGAACTCTCCTGGGAGTCTGTATGCAGGACAGGACTGCCTTAACATTAAAATCCCTAAACCCAAGTATGATATCTGAAAACACATTTTTAAATACTTTCTTTTCCCTCTAATAAAGAAAAGTGTTGTCTTTAAAGTAATTGGCTGATAAAACTGAGTTACTATTTTCCAGGCAGCATACAGAAAATATTCCTACCTGAGGAGGGTAGTGGTATCCATGGCAACAAGATACAAAGGTCCCCAGCATCTCATACACTGTGGGGCACAATAGGAACATTCTCAGCAGCTTGTTCCTACGAGGTATCTAATGAGAGCTCGTCACAGACTTCTGAGGTCCCGGAGACACCCTCAGCTGGGACCTAACTCCTTCTTGGGAAGGATTTGGTAAAACGGTTATGATTGTGGGCTCAGAGTGGGAATGCCTGAACTTGACCCCTGACTCAGTTACAGTGTGGGATGTTGGTTGCGTTCCTCCCTCTATAAATGGCAGATTTTTCACTCCTGCTTCTTCAATGTGTCTACACGAATCCCCTCATGGAAGTATAGCTCTCAGAGCTCTGCAAGGCTCAAAGTGAGGACCCAGCCTAATAATTTCATACCAGTATGCACCAAGTCCTGTTAATAATTAATCCAACATTGATCCTGGAGTGCACACTGCCCTCCACCTTCACCACTACTTGAGGCTCCTCAGCTGTGCCGATGGCTAGACCCTTGAGATGGCACAATAAGAGGAGTGGCAAACAAGCAGATAGAAACTGCTGAGCATGTTTTCCTTCAAGGGTGTTCTCTTACAGATCTGCCATCTCCTGTGATCCACCTTGATGATGTCTTCAGGCTCTCCTTCCTTTGTTTACAACCCAGGTCAGGTGCATAAGGTCTGAGGAGGCATCCCTCAGGCTCACCCCATTAAAATTCTGTGTCTTGTGTGGTAAGAGGCTTAGCATAACAGATTGAGGAAGATAGGAATGTGGGAAGGGAAAGAGACTCCACCCACCCATCCACCCACCCACCCATCCCCCACTCATTTATGTTTCTATTCATCAGTCTATCCACAAATGTCACCCTCCCCATGCACCATCCATCCATCCCTCCGCTCATCACCCATCCACAGCCCCACTCATCTCTCTCTCCACTTATTCATCCCTCACTTGTAAGCTCAATTTTCTTAACAAATATATCTTATTATGAACTTATTAATCAAGATAACCCAACTAACTGAAACAATAGGAAAAGAAGATTAAAGAATACAATAATAAAACGTAAGGATATCAGTTCCGAGGAACAATTCTCTTGGCGTAGTCAGCAGGATTTCTTCTACTGGAACCTGGAGCAACCAGAACCCAGGACCTCAGTGGAACCCAGAACCCTGAAGCCTTCCCTCAAGTAGTTCTCTCTAGCAGCATCTCGAAGTGGAGTGAGAACAGCCCAAACTATCTCGAGTCTCCAAAAAGTCCCGCCTCTTGTTTCTGGTTCACTTATATATCTCCCCTCAGAGTCTGTTCACAGATCTTTTCAGCTAGCAACAATCAAGCTCCTACATGAGGTGGTTTGCCTTCCAGTGGATTAACATCACCTGTTCTCTCACGAGGCTGTTCCCCATCCCACACTTGGGATCATAACAAAAACAGGTTAATCTCTCCTTCACTCACTTTATCCACAAATCTATCTATTCAAATATCCAGTCATGTTTCCTTCCATCTCCTCCTCCTCCTTTCTCTCTCCCCAGTCTCCTGGTTCTTCTCTTCTGCCCAACATCCATTCTTTCTTCTGTTTGTCTAGGACAAAGTCTCTCTCCGTATCCCAGGCTGGCTTGGTTCCCGCTGTGCTCAAGATGGCCTCTAACAATGGCACCGCTCTGCCTGACTGAGTCTCCAAAGTGCTGGGATTAGGGCATTTAGGCACATGTATGACCTAACAACTATTCTTACCATGTTTCAGGTATATTCTGGGCCTTGGAAATGAACTCAAGAATCCTATCTCTGCTAACAGGTCAGTCTGTCAGCAGCAGTCTCACCACATAGGCAACAGGGCAAAGCTCTTGCTCGCCTCATTCCCAGCCTATGTTAAAGCCGGGGGACTCCGCAGCTCCAAGACTTGCTTTACAAAGCCCTGAGATTTCTGGCCATTTTTGTTTTTATTTTATATATCAAACAGTGATCGATATATCTCTGTTGGGCAGCTTTAACTGCTGTGATTTTATAACCATTTTCTCTCCACATTCATTTGCTCTAGACTGAAAAGAGTCGCATGCTTTTAAATCCATGTTCCCCGAGCTTCAAGGTGTCAAGTGTAAGGAAGCCTAATTAAGCATGAGTCAACGAAATGATCGCCATCCCCTGCAGCCTGGCGGGGGCTCAGGAAGAGCTTCCCAGAGGGACCTAGCGTGGCCGGGTGGAATCCAGCCTTCGTGAGGACAAGGCCTCAGCTTTAATCCAGGGACTGAGAAAGAAAACAACGTATTTAATTGGTAAGAATTTGAAATGTCATTTTGTATGAAGACAAAGAGTAAGTGGAATAGCATTTTAAAAAGGAAAGCCTTCAGTGTTCCGGCACGCTCACCTTGACAGAGGCCGTGTTTGTGCTATTCTTAGCTTACTGAAACCCTGTGCAGTAGAGATGACCCTGTAACAAAATCATTGTCACTACATTTTCCAAGAAGTTGCCAGGGAAAAGCCCTTTCTCCAGTAAGAGGACAAAAAGCACGTCACCAATCCTTGCCTGGAGTGAAGAAGAATGTCCCCAGATCAACAGCCGTCTGTCCATCCTACCGAGAAAGAAAGGAGAGCCGGTGCTTGCCACATGACGTCATTGCCCCGGATGGCCAGCTAAGACCGTTCAGCTAGGCACTCACCATAACCTGAAAGGAAAGAGCATGTTACCTGATTGGGACATGGAGTGGAATGACTGTGTGACTTAAGAACCCTTGTCTGGCGCCTCACAGTGGCCAGGATAATGGGTTATCTTTTTATCCCAACCTTAGCATGTATTTTGGGGGGCTGTCCACTGCTAGGTCTGTTATCCCTCCACAAGTCCCTACAGGACAGAACTTGGGGCTTTTAACATGTGGCTGCAGTTGACTGCTTTAGCAATCTCAGCTCCCCAGAAATAACTGCAATACAGAAGCCTCTGCTCACACTGCAGCACAAAGCTTCCTGCAGAAGGCTACCTAAATATTTGGGCATGCTCTCAAGGTTAGGTACAAACCCTTAAAGTGCACATTCTTTTCAAGAGGGAATCAAAAGCTATTATGTTGCATGGCTATTCCCACTGCCTTCACTGTCCACAGCAGTAGGTGTGAGCTTACTGACCAAGGCACCCACAGGTGAGCATCTCTTTCCTTCTCAGGAAGTCCCAGAACTCTGCTCTGCATGGTTGGGCTCTAAGGCCCTGCTGCTCCTCTAAGCAAGAAACAGCCCTTTCCCACCAGTCCTCATAATGTCAAAAGCGTGGGTTCAGGGTCTCCTGATGCCAAGGGCATGGATGCGGGGTCTCCTGATGCCAAGGGCGTGAATGCAGGGTCTCCTAATGCAAAGGGCATGGATGTAGAGTCTCCTGATGCCAAGGGCATGGATGTAGAGTCTCCTGATGTCAAGAGCATGAGTGCAGGGTCTCCTGATGCCAAGGGCATGGATGCAGGGTCTCCTGGTGCCAAGGGCATGGGTGAAGGGTTTCTTGATGTCAAGGGCATGGATGCAGTGTCTCCTGATGCTAAGGGCATGAGTGCAGGGTCTCTTGATGCCAAGGGCCTGGGTGCAGGGTCTCCTGATGCCAAGGGCATGGGTGCAGGGTCTCCTGATGTCAAGGGCATGGGTGAAGGGTCTCGATGCCAAGGACATGGGTGCAGGGTCTCCTGATGCCAAGGGCATGGGTGCAGGGTCTCCTGATGCCAAGGGCATGGATGCAAGGTCTCCTGATGCCAAGGGCATGGGTGCAGTGTCTCCTGATGCCAAGGGCATGGGTTCTGGGTCTCCTGATGCCAAGGGCATAGATGCAGGATCTCTTTTCCACAGCAATTCCTTCTCTCCCCATGGCACTCTTCATAGAACTATGTCTATGTCCTATGTCCACACTATTTTGTAGTTTGATGAAGGAAACAGACACATGTGGAGAAAGCACAGTAAGCTAAGCTCAAATCTAGGTCCAGCCTATTGTCTGGCTGTGAGCAAACCCAACCCAGGGGAGGAGGTGATGTCCCTGCTGATGTGGGCACAGGGCTGGGCTACAGGCCAGATCTCATCTGCTCTGATCTTCATAGAGCATTTTACCTTGGAGAACACTCACTGGTAAGCATGCTTACCCCCACATAGCTACATCATATGTACACACACACACACACACAGAGCCGGGGGGGGGGGCACACCTGTGTCTGAAGCTATTGTTCATTCAGCCTGAGCCGCTGTGTGTTATGCTTTCTTCACACCACCCTGTGGTCAAACTGACGACACAAAATGAAAACCCAACAACACTGAATATGCCCAGCTGCACACAGCTTCTCATGTCCTCAAGACAGTTCTTGTGCCTAGGACACCTACCATCTCCCCCCAACACACCTGTGCATGCTCATCCAGGGAACCAGCTGTGGCCTCACCTGGCTGCTTCCAGCATAGGGTCTTCAGTTCTGTATACTTACATGTTTATTCATGTAAGCATCTACATATGCTTGTTACATGTTTATTGTATAGAATTTGCTTATACTTGCTTATATGATGTGAGTATTTGTCCTTACTGCACAGTTACATGTGTTACACAGGTGATTTTACCTGCTTTGTGGTGCTCTGGATGTGTGTCTGCTGCACTTTCTGTAGGAAAGAGAGGAAAGAAATTTACTCTGACAATGTACCAGTAATACGGTGACTGACACCCCACTCCTACCTAACTGAAGTCAGTGGGCATTTACTTATTGAAGATACTTTAGCTAAGTGAGCCACTAGTCACCTGAGACCCTGTCCCACTGCCAGGACCCCACAGTGAGACCAAACCAAGGCGGAATTAATAACCAAGGATATTGTATGACTGGCTAGGGAGCACTTGATTGCCACACTCAACACCTTGGGCCCCATCCACACCAGACACACACACACACACACACACACATACACACAACAGAAATTCAATGTAAACATGCAACAGATACATGTAAACACACAATCAACATATACAAATGTGTGCAGTAATACAATAAACATAAATACATATAAATACATGTATCACTGCTCACAACTACATGTGTATGTATTTATGTAAACAAACAGACATTTGAAGAGATATGTCACTCAGTAAAGTGATTGCCATGCAAGCAAGTGGGCCCATGTAAAATGTCAGGAGTGGTGAAGCCTGCAATCCCATCCTTGGGAGGCCAGCACAGAGGATCCCAGGGCTTGCTGACCAGCTGCTAGCCCCGCCTAGTTAAAGAGTTCCTGGTTCTGTGAAAGACCCTGTCATGCAAAACAGAAGGTGTCTCAGGAGATGATGCAGGATTTAAGAATGTTTGCAGTTCTTGCCTAGGAATGGAGTTCCCATCATGAACTGGGCTTCTCGCCTCCTCCCATAACTACAGCAGCTCCTGAGTATCCATGTCCTCTTCTGGACTCTTTGGGTACCTGTACTCACATGTGCTCATGGCTACACACACACACACACACACACACACACACACACACACCCCTATACTCACATGTGCACATGGCTATACACACACATATACCTGTACTTACATGTAGACATGGCTACACACACACACACACACACACACACACACACACACACACCCCTGTACTCACATGTGCACATTCCCCGTGCACACACGTACACATAATTAAAACCCCACACAAATATACAGCTGGGAAAGGGAGCTGGATTTTAATTGGCTTTGGGGAACTTTTCCATTGCCGTGGTATTCCTTCTGGAGCAGATGGGGGTTTCTTCCGGGTTGAATGACTGTGGGTCATTTTGAACTGAAGTATCTCTCTGACCCATTCTGGTCACTTGGAAAACTCTACGCAGACTGTCACGGGGCATCAACACCTCATCAGGGGAGTCTGTGAGTTCTGGGGGCGAGGAAGATGCCAAGGAAAAGTAGTACACAAACAAGTTTCCCAACTTCTATTTTGAATTTAGAAACAGATTTTAAGCTTTGAGTGACAGGCTTGTTTGTTATTCTTTATTTAATTTTAGCTTTACTCTCCAAGGTGTTGCAGATTTAGCATGCTAGGCAGGCACTCCACCATTGAGCTACACGCACCCCTAATGTTTATTTATTAAGTGAAATTTAGTGTTCTTATGTTGCTCAGAGAAGTCTCCACGCCTTCAGTTCAAGCAATCCTCCTGCCTCAACCTCCAAAGTAGCTGGGGATGTTATGCCTAGCATCTTCAGGCATATTAGATACACTGGCTGGCTGGAGGTGAGGAGGACCAGGGAGTCTCCACTGGCCAGAGTGCTCTTGCTGTTAGCACTGTGGCTAGCAGGACAGTTGTTAAAATCACAAGGCTGCATTGTTCTAACTTAATTCTAGCGTTTACCTGGAAACCTTTGCATTCCTTTTTGCTTGGTTTAAGATGAAGTAATACTTTGTAGGCCAGACTGGTGTCCAACTTGCCATCCTCCTGTCTCCAACCCTGAGTACTGGTTATCGGCATATACCATCATTCTCACCGTGTGTGTGTGCGTGTGTGTGTGCGCACATATGTGTGTGACACACTGTATGTGTGGTAGTCAGAGGACAATGTTCAGGAGTCAGTTCTTTCCCTCCGTCATGTGGGGCACGAGGATCAAACTTGGGTCTTCCGGCTCTACGGCAGGCATCTTTACCAGCCCCCATCGTCCATTTTTATTCATGGTACGTTCCCACGCAGGACACCATCTCCTGGAGCTCCTGGTAGCTTTAACCCTTTCTTTCTCTTGTTTTTGGTGACCTGGACAGTTGGAGGGCACACTAGTCTGCTATCTTATAAATCCCAGATTTGTCTAGATAGCTTCCTCTGTGGCTAGACCTAGAGAGCGGGTATGTGAAAAGAGGTTCACAGACAAAGCCCAGGCACAGCACACTCAGGTAGCTCCCATCAGCCCTTACAGGTGAGCCTGATCACCTGGTTCCAGTCCCTTCAGCTTGCTTTTCTGGAAGGATCTTTTGCCATTTGCTCCCCCCCAAAACAGCTCACACACAAAGCTCTACTCCCCACCATGAGGCCTGGGAGACACTTCCCCATTTAATGTTGTCTGTGAGGAAACTTGACCTAACTCATTTCAAAGGAAATATCAGTGACTATTCAGGTTCGAATAGCCATAGTTTATCAGTTAATCTCTCTTAGATAAGAGTTGTTCCCAAACACCCACAGAGAGCATCATCTCATGGCCACGTCCACACAGCTTTTCCCAGAAATCTCAGGGCAGCATGCCAGAACCAGGCCTGGCTTCCAAAGGCCATGCACAGGTGAAGAGCCATGATCTGATGGGTGAATTCTCTCTGTGGTATCAGCGAGTATGCTCTGGGGAACACCGGCAATGGTTTTCTGTTGAGAGGTGGAAAGTATGATGGTAATTGTGCCAGCACTGTTTCCTCCTCATCCTGCCAGAGCACAGAGGCCAGTCTTCCTCATCATGTCTTTGCCCTGTCAGGACAAATTTTTGTCCACTGAGGAAGGTGGGTTGTGTCTTAGGGTGACCAGGAGAAGAGCTGGCACTTTGTGGGCCCCTCTCAGGAGACAGTCCCCTGGTGTTCATAGGGTACATTCTGGTGGCAACCATTGTAAAGAGAAAAACTTTCCTTCCTCCTTATCCTCTTCCTTGGGTCCTCACCAACCAAAGAAGGAAAACAGACCCACCAAGCCAGCCTGCATGCCTGTGGTCACTCCAGACCTTCTGCCTGAGCTCTGCACAGCTGCCCACACCCAAGGCCCTCAGAGACTACAACAGTGAGTGCATGTGGAAGGCATCCCTGAGAGTCCCAACACCACTTGCCCTGGCTCCAAATTGAAATGTCACATCATGCTTCCGGCTCCATTTGCATTAATTGCTCTCTTTATTTTGAAACCATCTGCTTCCTTATCTATTAATCTGTGAGTGTGTGTGTATGTGTGTGCATATGCACACATGTGTGCACTTGTACCACCAAGAACCCTCACCTGTGAGTGGTTGTGTGTACATGTGAGTGCAGGAACATGGAGACCAGAGGCGGCCATTCCGTGTCTTCCTGTGTCTTTCTCCACCTTAATTTTGAGACAAAGTCTCTTACTGAACCTGGAACTCATTGCTTTAATCTAGACTAAGTGACGGTAAGCTTCAGAGGGCTGGGTGTCCCTGTGCCTTCCGCCTCCCCCCACTAGTGCTGGGGTCACAGACATCAACTTCCATGCCTGGCTTTTAGGTGGGTGCAAGGACTCTGTGATCAGGTCCCATTGCTTGCTGTGCCAGCAAGAAATCATCTCCCCAGATCCATTGTTATTTACTTATGGGATTTAACTTAAGCACCCTGGCTCCCTAGGACACCAGCACAGAGCCTGTTTAGGCAAACAAAAAATTAACCCTTTCTCCTGAGCATCATGGTTTTTTTTGTTGTTGTTGTTTTTGTTTTTGTTTTTTTAATTTTAAGCCAGAGCTTAGGGATTAGCAGTTTGGGGCATCATTATTAATTATGTTATTTCTAATTAAGGAAGTTTCTAGGGTCAGGCTTCCTGCCGAAGTTTCTAGGCAGTTTGCCCAAGAAAGGACTTCATTAAGAAGCAAGGCAAACATGAAAACTAGAAGAGTACTCCCAGGGCAGCAGGCATTGCCTGGGGAGCCTAGAGCTGTGATTGCTTAATTTTCTCTCTCAGCCTGACTCCCTTCAGCAGCCCTGGACCCTGGTTATTGTGGGAAAGAGGCCAGTTTTGGAGAAGCCCAATCACAGCTCTCTGGTTCTGAAGAGAGAGGCAGGCTGTCCAGCAGGACGGGAGATCCCCCCGAGAAAGGGCTGCCTGATGAGAGAACAGAGGTTTGGCTGCGAAATTTTTGTCAGCTGCGAGAGTAGATGCCATAAGAGAGAGTGCACTGGCTACAGGTCACACCCTGAGACCCTGCGGGAAGTATGGATGCAGAGTCTTGGGGTCACACATGAAGGACCCACTTTTGCTCCACAGTGGCTCTGCCTTCTTCTGTGGCTTGGAGGTCAGCCCTAGGCTGTGTTATCTTCCACGCCTCCAGCATCTTATCTGCCCATACCTCACTCGAGACAGAGGTAGGCAGGCAGTCCACCTCCCATGTCCTCCTAGGGAAGAGGCAGCATCCTTTTGCACTACTGGCCAAAGTGGTCACAACAGGCTTGCTACAAACACAGTGGCAGTGATGGTGTACACCTGGGAACCATGCCACCTTCCCTGGGTGTGGAGCAATTGAACAGGGTGGGAGTTTTTTTTTTTAATTGAAATTGAAAGATGGCCACCAGGGTGTCCCATGAACATCTGTCTTACAGAAATACCCCTGACTTAACTTTGAGCATGGGGGACATCATTACCCTGGCTGTTCCTGGAAGCCACAGCCTCTTGAAGAACTGCATCAGTCTCCCGATGCAGTGGCCTGACAAACCCAAATCTGGGTTTTGAAAACCAAGTACACCCTGAGAGGAGCCAACACGGGAGACAGGACCAAGCCCTCCAGGAAGAGGCAGTGGACTCAGTCTTAGTCACATGAGGGAAGGGAAAAAAGGAGTCTGTTGCTTTGGCTCTTGGCTTTCAGAATCCCTAGGAGATGGCTGGGCTCCTGGTTGTCCACCTGGGAAGATGGCCGGGGTCTGGCTGGCCACAGGGTTGGCTGGTTCTGAGTTTTCTTTGGCAGACTCATGTGAGTGGATAAGAAGCTGGAAGTCCTGCATTCAACATTTTGCCTGCCTTGAGAACTTCCTTATGGGGTATCAGGGCTTTTCCTCAAGGAGAGAACATTAGAAAGTGACACTGACCTTGCCTCAGGGGACTTCCACTGGTCCGTGCCTCTGGCCTGATCCCTATAAAGGAGGCAGAACTTCTGAACTACATCCAGTTAATGGAACATGATGGGCCTGGATCCCAGCAGTCTGCCCTCAGAGAGTTCTTGGCTACCGTTGAAGAAGCCACCATGCCCGGCGGGGCCCAAGAGAGCATGGCATATCTGGGACCCACACTTGTTCCTCCAGCTGCAAGGAACGCCTTTCAGCAAGCTGGAAAGGAAACCCGAACACCTCAGGTGCAGCCTGGAGAATCCCTGAGCAGATGGTGTGGCTGGAGCTGAGATGAGATGTGTCACAGATTAAAAGATAGTCAGTGCATTTTTCAAGACTCCCTTGTTTGCGGTAGCATGTGGTCTGACAGAGACAGCTAAGGTACCAGCAGCAGCCACTGGGACAGGCTGAGCAATCGTAGCTTCTTGCCAAGAGTGTGGTTCTCCAAGACCAGCACCCACAGTGTCACCTGGGACCTGAAGACTGAATCTTACCACCTGTCTTATGGCAGGTCCCTCAGGAGACTTGGGTGAGTGGGAGACCGTGCCCAGAGGCAGTGACAGGAACTACCTGCTAAGCTGCTGGGCACAGCACAGGGAATCTGTGGGGTCGGAGGATGGAAACCTGAGGAGGGTCCTGCCTTCAGGTGCAGCTGGATCCAGGTGCATTGCAGTTAATTCTCACTGGTGGGCTGAGCCTGAGTGCCCCAGAAGGCAAGACCAGACAGAGGAGAGGTGCTGACAGGATATGGGCAGAAACTGCAGCCAGTGCCTACCCAAGGAAGAGCAGTTGCCATTGCCACCTCTCTTGGCTGAGTGAGCTGAGTACAGGAGAGTTTGGAAACTCCAAGGGCTTCCCAGATGGCGTGTGGCAGAAGAAAAGCTAAATGTACCCAGCCAGCTTCTTAACATTCTGTGTGTGGTTTCCAGGGATGTCCTGGAGCAGGCTAGAGGCAAGGCCACAGTAGAGCCTGGCACAGCCCCTGTCACTGAAGGGTTAGGTCAGAAAGCTACTGGGCGCCTGGCTCCCCACCTACCACATAGGCCTTTTACACCATGTGGACCCTGTGAAGAGCTGGCCTCTGATGGTGTACTTCTTAGGTGGTTGTCTACCCATGCGTGTCCATGCTGCCTTCTTGCTCAGAAGCCTGGCAGACATCTATCTGTGACACACTGACTACAGCCCAGAATCTCAGCAAATGCCAAAGCCACAGCAGCGTCTGTGGAACCTGCTTCCCATCTGGGAAACCCACCACTCTGCTTGCAGCCCCCTCCTCCTCGCCTGCTGATCCTTGTCACTGGAGATCACCTTGCAACACAAGATAAAGGCAGCCCGGTTTTCTTAAAGAGGAGGATCATGAGAGCAGAGCTAAGAAGGCCTCTCCCAGAAATAAGGGCGGGGTGGGGCTGCAGTAAAGTAGCTGCAGACTCACTTCTAAGAGGAAGACAGCTGCCAATTAGTACCAGAGCCTCTTCAGGGCCAGGATGCAGCCCCACACTGAGACACCCACAGACTCCACGGGACTTGAAAGGAGCCTCTTAAAAGCTAAGGAACTCTTTCTTATCTCCATCCCAGGTTCTCTCAGATGTAGCTGCTTTCAGAACCAACAAGGTCGGTTTACAGATGGTCTGTCAAGAAATCACTGGACCTCGGATACAAAAAGACACCTTCGGTTCCAAGGAAAGTGGAATGTTTTCAGGTAGAGGGCAAGCCTGAGGAACTGGCCCTTGCAAAAAAACAAAAACAAAAAACACAACTCTCTGGTGCAGAGTGCAAGGATCTATACTTCCTTCCCTTTATCCCTCTCCATCTCTACCCTTCATTTCCCCATCCTACCAACCCACCCTCACCCATGAGGGCTTGAACAATCCACTGAGAGGTCAGTAAAAGCACCTGTAGGTTCCCGGAATTATGAAGCAGCAAGGGGCACCTCCACAGGCCCACCCACAGGCCAAGGGAGACTCTGGTTTGTCTGCTTACGTGCACACTTCTGGAAGGACCAGAAACACTTTCATTCTTTTATGTCTTTTCCTCCTTAAAGTAGTGGGGAACATGACACACTCCTAGGTAATTCTGGAGCTGTACTTGGATCCAAAGAAATTGCTCTTTAATGAGGAGCCCTCTGTGGTGAAGACATTTACTGCAGAATTAAAATCTGCCCGCTGTGTTTTCCTTGCTCAGGAACATGCATGGGTTCCAAAACACTGTTTACCATGTGGAAGATGGATTGTATCGTTTCCAGCAGCTAATGGCTGCCCCACGTGTGCAGTAGGTTTGTGTTTGTAGGTCTTGGTGCTATGGACTGGCTCAAGGTAAAACAAAGTCTCAACCAGTTTCAAAGCGCACACGGTCTTCAGGAAGGTGACCTTACTTTACAACTCTGATTTTACATATAACACACCTGTAGACAGAAATATCTCCGGTGCCCCCTGAGAACTTTCAAAAGTTGACTCCCATCTGAAAGTAGCATCCACAAAACAATTGTTTGGCTTCATTTTCAGCACCGTGGCTAATTAGTACCGGAGGAGACCTCGGCAAAATCCTTTGCCCGGCTCGCTAGGAAGGATGAGAAGCTCTTCCATAGGCTTTTGTGCTTTCCCATAGCTGCTTGGCGTGACCTCTCATTAGCACGGTCACTGAATGAACGCTGTGTTCCTGGACGGGGTGAGATGGGCCCTCTGCACACATATCTCGATAAGAGGTTAAGCTGATGATGTGGAATTGCTCTGAAAATGAATTTGCTTTTGCCGACACACAGACACGGATGCAGTTTGGGGATTTAGATGGAGCTTTGAGACGCAAATATAAATACTTTGCAAACAGACAGCAGTGCCGGCCCAGCCTTCCCCTCCGCCCGTCTACCTCCTTGCTGTTTCTCTCCTTCCAACACGTTCTCAGCTGTGCACAGCTGTTGCTCTGGTCCAGGGCCGCGTTAGTGTGGTGATGATGTTTCCATGGGCCAGTGTCAGCAGCAGCAGTTCTTGCATTCAAATATTTATACCACTCTCTGGAGAGACGGTTGATGAAGTACAGGGTCTAGAAAATAGATGTTTCTTATGACTTCCAAAATGCTTGGCTAACCCTTGGTCTTGTCATCTCTTGATTTCTTGATTTATTTGTTAAACTTTGGTGAAAGTACACACAAAAACTAATTGGATAGTGGGACTGAAAATGCTGCAGGTGAAGGCAGGAGCAAAAAGCCAGCCCGTGTGGCACTTTTCAGCTTGGCCAGGCAGCTGTATGTGAAGTAGGGTTGGGTTCTCTTTGAAGCACCATATCTGAACATCCCAATGGCCTTCGTTTTAGTGGAAGATATTTTGTGACAATAGCTACTGGTTGACTGTCCTAAGTGTAGTGGCTGGAACCAAACTCGAGTCAGCATAGGCAAGATGGGAAAGCTTTGGTTTCTAAACCTTTCATCTCTGATTGGAGGCACCTTTAGGTCATATAGAATCCAGGGGCTACAGAGATGGATCAACTTGTCTCTACCTCTGAGATCTGCTCAGAGATGTTCAGCCAGGGCTCGTGCCTCTTGGAAGATTTTGTGTGGGTATAGTTGGAAGATGTTGCTGACACTGGCTGTCAGTGAGGGAAGAAGTCTCATGGCTGCTGGACCACTTCGCACATCTGATAGGTGTGCCCACACGGCAAGCCAAGAAAGAATGCCCTGACTTCCTGAGTCTTAGCCCCCAGAGAGCCTGGGCCAGTTAATAACTGCACACAAAGCCTGCAGCACACAGTGAGGTGATTTTGGCAGGAACTGTCCTCTATGTGACCCTGATTTGGGGCGTGAGGACCATCCTAAGAACTGGGTCCAGCTCTTAGGACCATCCTAAGAACTGGGTCCAGCTCTGACAAGTTGCCTCTGGTGGAAGCTGCCGGGTAACCTATGTTCCTGCCTCTTCCTGCATCCATGAAGGAAGCAGGTAAGCACCAAGGTGTCCAGGTCAGACCTTCCTGAGCCTTTGTGTTCTGAAATGCGTACTCTACCTTAAATTGCTTTCCTTCAGGTGACCTTTCTATTATAGTTAGGGCATGAAATTGATTTCTGATTAAATTATGTGTGTCGGTAGGCCATGTTATTTCACTTCAAGATAACACCCAGATTCTTGATGGATCGGTGTACTGTGGGGCAGTTGGGACAAGGGGTGTGGGGACAGGCATCAGATGTCACAGAGGGCACCTGGCTGACAGGGGAAATCAGCCCCCACACCTTTTACATGGTCACAGAAGACTACACATAAACTACAACATGAATTTTTCAAATTAAAAATACATGGATATTGACTGTGCTCCTGAAAAGTGGCCCCAGCAGGGTGTGTGTGTGTGTGTGTGTGTGTGTGTGTGTGTGTGTGTGTGTGTGTGTGTATGTGTGTGTGTGTACACAAGGGACTTCAGTGTGAGACAGAATAAGGATGTTTGCCAGCCCGTCATCTCCAGGGGGCCGGCTGGAAGCTGGAGATCAGTCTGTGAGCTTCCCTCTCAGAACAGATCTGCTCAAGACCGAGAGGAGTCGGAGCTCTGTTTAAGGGCACTCTGTTGAGTGGGCAGTCAGCAGTTTTTACTCAAGGGAAGCCTGTGTTTGGGTTTTCATCGGGCACGTGACAGGCCCACCCACATTGGGGAGGACCCCCTGCTCCACTCTGCCTCCCACTCAAATGACATCTCACCCAGAAACCCTTCACAGACACACCCAGAGTGACACTTGACCAACATCAGTCCTTCCCCATGCTCCTGTCAATCAACACACGGAAGGAAGCGTGGCAACACACAAACCTCGAGGTCCGAAATACGCAGACAGGGGAAGCTCTGGCTACCAACGCCCCTTCAGTTTCATGTGGTTCCCCACCACACGTGCCAGGAGCAGGTCTCTTAATTAGGCTTTTCCTGAAATCTCTTGGGCTTAGTGTCGTAGATATCCTGGGAGCCCAGCTGACATTTTTCGTGATGAAGTGATTTCCAGTCCTGCCTGTGCCTGTCAGGACAAATGTACTGAGAGACACATCTGAGCCACCACAATGAGGGCACCACCGAGAGTCAGAGATGCTCACCTCTGCACCATTAAGGCTCTGCATCTGATCACTGCTCATTAGGGATTTGTGAGGGTTTGCCTGTACCCCTGGTCTCTGCAGAAGGTGCTGGAAACATCCCCAGCTTAATTGTGACAGTCAGCTCCAAACGCTGCTACACATCATCTAGCAAGCAAACTGCCCCCACGTAATTGATAGAAAGAGGACACAAAACTGCATCCCGTTCCGCTTTCTGATCCTCCCATTTCCTTGTAGAATGATGGGCTGCCTCTGCCTTTAGTGACAAGTGGGGATGCCCAGAGAGCCTCTGCCTGAGGCAGACTCTTGTGAGCCCTACAGCCCACTAGTTTTTAAGCATCTTCGGTCAGAGGGCAAGGACCAAATCCCCCACTGTCCTCTCATAAGCAAGGATGACAGCTCCCTCTCCTCTGGAGGCCAGGACTGGGCAGGTGTGTGAAGAGGAGCTCGCAATACAGTGCACCAGCTCAGTGCCATGTCAGAGGAGAGGACACAGCGGACAGACTACTTTGACTTGCAGAACACGGAACGGCTCACCTTTGTAAACCCACCTAAGGGTGTTCAATAGAGCTACTCGTTCACCAGGAGAGATTTAAGACTCATGATTGAATTAGATCATATTAAAAGATTAATGTAGAATTAGATTTAAAAATAGCTTGAAAGGACTTTCACATTAAAAGGAGCTGAGCAGAGATTTAAAAGCAGAATTTGTTCCAAGGTGCATTGCGAGCTGTTTCTTCTTTAATATCAGATTTGACTAAAGGAAAGGAGACATCCTCAGGCTGCACTGCAGGATGCAGAGGATGGTCCCGTGACAAATGAGACAAATGATGCTTGGACAGGCTACCAAAGGCTGCAGGATCTGGTCTGGATGTTTCTTGTTTCTCTTACATGGGGCAAAGTTGCTTGCGCATGGCCTATGTGTGACTCTTGAGGCAGACACACATAGGAAATCTTAGAAACCTGGGACTCAAGCTACACACGCCTTGCTCTCTCTAAATATGCACCTAGGACCCCTCCATCCCCACCAAGGTGCTTACACACACCATTAAAAACAAGACTACCACTTCTCCCCAGAAATTGTTCAGCAAACCCCCAATTCCACACAAACGAGTCCTGGGACATATTTGGGGACTAGAGGGAGGGGACCAATGCAGCATCAAGTGATTTCCTGGCTGTCAACTTGAGCCTCAGTTGAGGATTGCCTTCGTGAGACTGCGTACGTGTCCCTGGGGGTATCTTGTGACTGCTGATCGAAGCAGCAGGGCCCAGGCCACTATGGATGGAACCACCTCGGGGCAGGTGGGCCTGTGCTGTGTAGGGAAGGCGGCTGAGCATGAGCTTGAGATCCTACAGTAAGCAGTGTTCCTCCATGGTCTCTGCATCACTTCCTGCCTTGAGTTCGTGAACTGTTTGCTGTAATGAACTCTTTCCTTCCCAAGGTGTTGGTGTTGGTGTTTATCACAGCAACAGAAAACCAACTAGGACAATGTACATGCAGCATCCAAGTGTGTCCTCTGAAATACTGCCCCACCCACCATCATATCCCTATGCATAACTGTGCACTCATATGACTAAAATCAGATACATCCTGGGAAAAGGACATGATCCGTGAGCAAAAGCTTACATAAGCTCAGCCTGCTAATCAAACCAGAAAGCCACCCACACTGGGCCCCTCAGTCAGCTCCTCCTGATGGACCCAATACTCAAGACTGTCAAGCACTCCAGCTAAGCTGTACCCTTAACCCCTACCCAGCCTATGTTTTTCTTTCGCTTCTGGTTGTGAACCTTGTGCATTCCATCAGTTCTTTAAAGAAGATGCCAAGCACCTGGGAACTCCAGGTCCAGGCAGAGAGCTCAGAAAATAGTCCTGGCTGAGTGCTCACTATGTGGCAGACTCAGACTAGCACTCAGAGGAGGATCAACAAGACTTCCACCACTGTCCTAAAGAGATACCACTGGGGTGGCAGTGGGAACTCCAGACTCTGGCCCAATTCACCCATGACCCTGATCCATCTCCCTCTGCATGCTGCCTTGACGCTAGTATTTCTGTCACATTAACACATGCTAGAGCCATTTGCAAAGAGGGACTCCCAGCAGAGGAATTGCCTGAGTAGGCCAGGTTCTTGGTTAGTGATTGATGTGAGAGGACCCCAAGGCTGGTGGTCCTGGCAGCTGTAAAAAGAAGAAGAAGGAGGAGGAGGAGGAGGCGGCTGACCAAGCCATGGAGGACAAGCCAGTAAGAAGCACACCTCCACTGTCTTCACTTCAGTTCCTGTTTCAGCGTTCTGGCCTTGAGCTCCTGCCCTGACTTCTCTCAGTGATGGACTTTAAGCTGTAAGATAAAATAAACCCTTTCCTCCATCCCCAAGTTGTTTTTGGCCATGGCATTTATCAAAGCAACAGAGACCCTAACAAAGACAAGCCAAAGATTAGAAGGCTCCCACTGCCCCCACCCCCAGGCAATGAAAGGAATGCAGCCCAGGCCTCTAACCTGACCCAGAGTGGCTCTGCCACCTCCCTGCCAGCTCTGACTATGGCTCTGAGCCCCACTCACACTGAACCTGTCTTTTATGACTTTAATCAGAGCACACCTGGACTGCTCAACACTTGCTTGAAGCAAATGCCAGCTCTGTGAGAAACCCAAGAGCAAATTAAGCCTGGAGAAAACAGAAAAAAAAAAGTGGGCGGGGGCGGGGGGATCAACAAAGAGAAGAGTCAAAATCAGACAACTATGAAGTAAGCAATAGAGAAAATTAAAACACAAACAGTGCTTCAAAGGCTACACAAAATTAAACCAGCTATCGAAGAAGATGAGAAGGTATTAAAAAGTGCCAGCATCAGGAATTTGGGAGGGGCCTGCACAGAGACACCGTGGTTATGAAGAGATAAAGGAGTTAGGAAAGAATTAATGCCAGTCAGTTTTAAATACAGATGGAACTGAAGTTAAAACATTTAACTTCTCAAAAGATGCACAGGGCACACAAACACTGCCAGAGATGTGCACTCGCTTCGTCTTAGCCCTTTTACGGACATTAAACATTACCAAGTGCCCCACAAACACTTTCCAATAGTGCAGCCCCCAGTCAAGGGTGGGACCACCAACCCCCTGCCCCTCCTCCCCACCCCCTCCCCCATCCGCAGTCAGGAAACACCCAACAGGGTGGCTTAAAAAGGAGAGAGACTTCATTTGTTACAGTTCTAGATAGTTGTGTCAGAGTCTCTTAAGCCCAAGCACTTGGCCCATGCACTAACCATTGTGAGAGTACAAGCAGCACATGACACAGGGCTGGGGTGTGCAGGAGGTGGAGTCAGCATGGTTGGTACAGGGGGTGTAGGCAGCATGTGATACAGGGGCAGAGAGGTGATCTTTCATTTTTCGTCAGTTAGGAATCAAGAGAGAGTCTAGACTACTACTGAAGGCACCAGTATATTTGGCACAAGATGCTCCAAGACCAAGCTCTCAGGACAAAGGAGATTTATCTGCCCCCAGAGGGACAAAAGTCAGGAAATAAGAGACAATAGCAGGAGATAGAGGATGGAGGAGAAGGAGACAAGAACAAGGAAGCAGGGGCTATTTGTCCCAGAGCGGGGACAAAGGACTGCCTCTGGATGGAGAGGAGACAGCAGATGGCAGTTTATAAAGGTAAGAAGAGAAACCCAGTGTTAGGATGAGGTGTTTAATTTCGACTGGGCTTTGGATTGCTGGACTTTCAACGCTTTGGCATCTGGAACTTGGTGGTCAGCCTCAGGAGGAGGAAGTGGCCAAAAATAAAGGAGTAATCTTGGGTGGTTACTTTTAGGGGTGTAATCTAGTGGGTTTCAGCAAGGCATGCAGAATGCCGGAGAGGAGCAAGATCTGCCAGAGCCATGGTCACCATGCTCAGGTTGGCTGGAGTCCCTTCAACTACAACCTTCACAGGCATACCCCAGTGAGCCGTTTCCTTTAGCCAGGACCCAGCTCCAGAACTTCCCACAGCTTCTCAAAGCTGTTCAGAACCAAATGTTCAGAACATGAGGCCTCTAGGGAATTTCACGTTGAAGCCATGTTATTGGACTGCTGCCAACACTCTGTCATCATCAGGATGTGGTCAGAGCCGGGACTCAATGTGTCCAGCGTCACGTCCCTACTTAGCAGCCTCAGGGGATCAATCTTAGTATCAAAAATGCTACAGGGAATTTTTCTAATTCAGGGATTTCTGGGAAGGTCCATGCAGAGATCTTCTGGCAGGTTTTTTTTAGAATTTGACAAGAGTTGATGAAGTAAAGAGGAGACAGGGACTGAAGAAAGAGGCAGCTGACAGCTCTGTGGGGTTCCATCCTGCACTCCAGTAAAGACCTCACACACACACACTGCTGGGCGGGTCAGCTGTGCTGCCCAAGGAAGATGCCAGGAGGCTTAGCTTTGACCAAGATGTTTCTCCCCAGGAAAGCCTACCTTCTCAAAAGAGATTAAACTGAACCACACACCCAAGGGATTACTTCAACTCTGATCCAAGAGAGATGGGGCATACCTCAGCATCTGCTGTCATCAACAGTCAGAAATCAGCCAATTACAACAGTAAGCTCTTGGTTACAAAGTATTCAAAATGCCATTGATAATGGCATCAGTAAACACTGGAGTCTAAATCTAAACAAATAGATGAGATTGCTGTTTTAAAAACTAGAGATACAGCAGAGGGAAACTCCAGGAGGCCTAAGAAAATGGGGATATATATGACGCATGGAGGGTCTCCACACTTTGGTGCTGACGGCTTCCTGTAGACATATTTCAACCACCCATGAGGGCTGTTTAAAAACTCCAGTATGCTTCCTTATAACTCAATAGTGATGAACACGGGACCATTCACTTGAATGGATCCAAGTGTATCTACTATTTCTGTGATAGCTGTGACAGAAGCAACTTAAGAGAGGAAGGGTTTACCTTGCCTCACAGTTTCAGGATGCAGTCCATCATGGTGGAAAGAGAATGAGGCAGCTGGTCACGCTGCATCTAAGTCAGGGAAGCAGAGAGAGGAGTGCTGGTGCTCAGCTTATTTTCTCCATTTTTTTTCAGTCCAAGACCTGAGCAACAACAGCAACAATAGTAGCAGCAGTAACAATAGTAACAGCAGCAGCGGCAACAGTAGCAATAGGAGCAACAGTAGTAATAGCAGCAGCAACAGTAGCAATAGGAGCAACAATAGTAATAGCAGCAGCAACAGTAGCCATAGCAGCAATAGCAGCAACAATAGTAATAGCAGCAGCAGCAACAGTAACAGCAGCAGCAGCAGCAGCAGCAGCAAGGCCACACTGAGAACCAAGCATGAACCCCTTTGCCCTTCCTGCAGGGTGACCCTAGGGCTGATGCTATACGACATCAGAGGACACCAGAGTCTCTCTACTGCAGCAAGCCTCCACAGGAGCTGTCTGGCAGTTTCAGCATTCTAAGGGGAGCTGTGCATACACTTGCCACTTACTCTTCCTTCCCAGTGTAACTAGAACCAGACCTGTGGCTGTGAGACTCCACCCCTTTGTTTCAGCCGTGGGGGCTCCCTGGGAAAGAAGACATATGGTCTTTCCAGGTTGCCTACTGCTCCAAGTTGCTGCTGCTCTTGGGATGAGATGAGACAGAGCTGAGAGGCAGGACACCTCACACTCCAGAGGGGAGCACTGAGGGGACAGTTAGTTAGACATAGACTTCTCCATTATGTAAACCCATGCATTCTCCTCTCTCCCTCGTAGCAGTGTCTTGCAGCCTCAGAGCCCTGTCTAGTTCAATCACCGGCAACACTGACTGCGGGAGCCTGCTGTCCCGGGTTTGTGTTAAATAGTGTCAACATACTGACTTGCCAGCTCTCTGCCTGGGACAGGGAAGACATGAACACCAGTGGTCTGGGCACTTCCTAATAGGGAACAGTGACAGAGAAGCAGCCCCCGCGGGCCTGAAGAGAAGGATAGACAAGCTCTACCTGGCTTACAGTTTTGCACTCTGCTGTATTACAGGAAGCTGATCCAGCCACCAGGGAGGCTGTGTGGAGACAGCTGCTGTGCTTCCTCCCACCAAATGAGGTTTGACTGCTCGCTTATTTTGGATGACCATCTGGGAGGCAGCCTCAATTCATGGTTTAGCTACATCCTGCCACGAACCAAGTGACTCCATCCGTTTGTACATGTTTGAAGGCTGAGCCCACAGAATCCACAAGCAGACAGTGCACAGCTTCGCCTGGTGGCACAGCCCGCGGGGCTGACACTTCCAAAGCTCATCTTGACAGGAACGGAGCACGAAAACCCAAGAAGCGAGCATCCCCCTTGTTCCTATCTGCAGCTACTCTACCCTCCCTGCTGCCAGGATGTCTTATGGCTGGGTCTTTCCAGCACTCTGCTTCCTGGAAAGTGTCACAGACACCACAGAAGGAACACCACGTTTGCTTCATTTTTAGACAACAGTCACTGAGTCTTGGTGGTGAACTGCCAGTAGCTACCATGCCTTATTTTAATGAGAGACTCTCCCTACAGGACAAAATAGGGTTCCTAGGATTTCTTTAATGATTATGTCTATGTTTTGCATCTCAGAACACTCACCCATGCCGAGGCTGCAACTGAATGGTTGGCATTTGACCCCTCTGAGCTCTACGCTGTCAGAAATATGGATCTCATGCTGCTTCTCAGAAGATGAGAGAAGCTGCGGGTGAAGGCCAGCAGAAGCTCCCTGAGAAGGCTGCCTCCATGGCTCTTCCTATGAGAATTAATGTTGGTTGATGCCTGGGCTCTGCTCTGAGGCTCCCAAGGCCTCTGTGACTTACTCCATATGACCCAAACTAATACCAGAGGGAGTTATGGTGAACATATCCAGAGCTGTGGCAGTGGGTCTGTCTTCCCTGGTCAGAAAGCCCATCCCACAATGCCCTCCTCAATGTCTGACCTTTGAAAGACAAGGCCTCACCCCCACCAGCATGGACTATGCCTTCCCTATGCTGTGGCTCCCAGTAGACATTCCGTGGCCACTCTTGCCCTCAGTGCAAAGCAGTTTTCCATTATTCTCTGCAGACTAGCTGGTAAAGCTTTCCACAACCACTGGCAGATTCCAGAACCAGCATTTAAGATGTGGGTCCTTGCCTGAGATCTTGGCTTCTGACCCACAACACCAGGGGTAACAGAAGTTACCACCTCCATGAGTTGCTGCGATCACAATTATCTATGACCATGGACATCAGCCTTCCTGGCATGGACATGGCCTTGTGGATCCCTGGTCTAGGACACGTGCCATGTGAATTTGGAACCAACTCCTTCAAAGAGGTTTCATCTTTCCATCATGAGAGTCTCCAGGGCAGTTGTGGGCCAGGATCCACGGCTGCAGCAAGGTCGGCTCTGGGGGCAACAGCCAGGCCATTCTGCCATCTAGAGGTGAATGTCACTGGGTCACAAACTCTGAATAATCCCACATGGCCTGGCCTCATCTTGATCATCTAATGCAGGGTCTCATTTCCAGAGTGAATACGAGCACTTGAGCGAGTTCTGCCCTGGTTTTCTTTTTTCTATCCTCAGCTACAGTGTGGAGGCTTCACAAAAATGATGGAATCTGGCACCAGATGTTACAGGCGCTCCTGCTGAGCACCACCCTGTGTCAGCACCACTGTGCAGACAGTGTGACAACACAGCAGAACAATAGCATCAACAAGGTAACGAGGAAGGGCATCCATCCCCAAGGTACTGCTGATGCTCATATTTCTCCAGCTGGCTGACAGTCATCTCCATACCATGGCAAGAGAGGCATGTGCCCTGGTACCCTGTGGGGTTTGTGGAAAGGGAAGAAATAGGAAATAAACAGAAATGAGAAAGTCCACCACGAGGAAGGCATTTGCTTGCAGCAAAGTTGGCAGAGGAGGCAGAAGTAGCACAGAGGGGGAGGGGCAGCAGGAGCACCTATGTCCCCTGTGTTAGTCACTCCCATCAAAGTGGCAAAATAAATAAATAGATTACAGGAACAATTGGCAGGGAAACAGCCACTTCAGCTCCTGATTGTGATGGGGAAGGCATGACAGGAAGCTTGTTCAGCTGCAATGGGATCGATCCTGTAGCAGAGGCTGTTTATGGCCTCAGAGAGCAGAGAGCAAGCTGGAACTAAGGGAAAGTCTTACCTTTAAAAGCTTCCCCATAGTGATCCATTTCCACCAGGGAGGACCCCCCCCCACCTCCTAAAGGTTCCACAGTCTCTCAAACACCTTGGGGACCAAGTTTCATAACATAATCATGTGGGAGACAGTTCAAGTTCAAGTGGTAACACTTTCTACATTCACCTATGGAGTCCACTTATTGCCCAAAAGTGAAGACATCATCTTTCATCTGCCACTAATATTCATTAGTTCATTCCATCCATGCATCCATCCATCCATCCATCGTCCCATCCATCCATCCATTGTTCCGTCCATCCATCTACCATCCCCATCCATCCATCCCTGCCCATCTACCCTTCTATCCATCCATCTATCCATCCATCCATCCATCTATTCATCCATCCACCCATCTATCCATCTATCCATCCTCATCCATCCACCTATCATCCATCCATCCATATATCCATCCCCATCCATCCATCTATCTTTCTATCCACCCATCTATCCATCTGTCCATCCTTCCGTCCATCGCCATCCATTCATCCATCTATCCATCCCCATCTACCTACCCTACCACCCACCTGCCCATTCATCCATCCACCCTGTTAGTAATCAGGCAACAATGCAGGACCCTGAAGGTCCTGATGACGGAGGGAAAACAGGCTACACGTCACCACCACCACCACCACCACCCCGCCCCTGCCGGCAGGACTCAAGCCACGTAAGTCACCTGTGCACCTTAGTGGGCAGTGCAGGTTAGAGGTGAATGGTAGAGCTGTACAGAGGGATGGAATCACACTACACAACAGATCAGATCCACTTAAGAGGTTTAATAGGGACATACAGGAACCATCTCTGGAGACACACATGGAGAGAGAGAGAGAGAGAGAGAGAGAGAGAGAGAGAGAGAGAGAGAGAGAGAGAGAGAGAGAGAGAGGAGAGAAAAGAGAGAAGAGAGGGGGGAGAGGGAGATAGGTAGAGAGGAGTTAGAGAGGTAGAGAAGTCGAGAGAGAGAGAGCCACATGGAGAGTCTGTTCTTTTATATGGCCCTGGGCAGGGCCACACCCCCATGGCAGGTAAGCAGTGACATCACAGGTAGGTGGACTGAAGCTGACTCCTACCACATTCATCCATCCATCCATCCATCCATCACCCTTCTATCCATCCATTCACAATCCATCCTTCCATAGATTCGTCTATCCATCCATCCACACATCCACCCACCCACTCATCTATTCATTCGATCAATACAAATGTCATTGAAGGTGCCTCTTCTCTGCTCCTCTAAACACCGAGACACAGAGGGAAGATCACACAGACTCAAGTCCTGTGGGGTGCTACAGATGTGGACAGAACAGACAGTGACTTTAACAAGAACTATTGAGGATCGAGGTGTGCCGAGCCATGATGGCAGGGACAGGGTTATTTTGTAGGGCCTCCTGGAAAAAGTGGCCTTTAGTCTGAGATAGAATCAGTAGTATTAAGCCAGAAGGAAAAAAAGGAGTACCTACCTGGTCCTGGAAGTTCACTCCCTGCTCAGAGCAGCAGGCAAGATGGGGCTGACATCAGCAACTGTGATGGTGTGCACATCCCTCTAAGCAGAGGCCCAGCCAGTTACACACACCTTTCTGGGCCTTGCCCATCCTCGCAGGATGTGCCTGCAAGACCGTCATCCCAGCTCACATCTTGCAGTGATGTGCTCAGCGGGCAGGGTTGGCACACACGTGGATGTCTCTGTGTACACTGGGTTTGTGTACTGTGTTGGCAGTGTGCCCTGCAAGGCTTCCCAAACCAGAGGTTAACCTCCAGTGTGGAAACCCCAGGAGGTGGTGAAGCCTTGAAATGCAGAAACTGATACAAGGAGGTCAGGCTACCAGGAACTGCTCTCAAGGGGACTGATGTAGCTGCAGCGGTGCCTGATCCTTCTTTGGAGAGAAGGCTGTTATCTGAGAGCAAGCCTGGCCCTCCTCACTTCTCAGCTTCCTGTTTGGCCAAGTGGTCTCCCTCCACGCACTGACACCATGGTGCTGCCCAGTGGAAGCCTCCACAGACACCAAACAGATGGGGCTGCTAAATCTGGACTTCCAGGTTCCCAAACCCTTTGTTAGGCATTACCTAGAAGGTGTTCCTATGGACACAAGCCTGTCCTAGCAGGAAGCAGAAGAGACCAGGGGTGGGAGAAGGCCTCGGAAGAGATGCCTGTCTGTTAGCCTGCTGATGCTGGAGGCTTTTATCTCAAAAGTACAGTGTTTCTGCAAGAAGGTACACATTTTCACATCTATTAAATTGCTTTGCATGAAAGTGTACTTTCCTGGTGCCATGGCAACCCTGATTCTCAATCTGATTTAAATTTTTTACCTAGTGTTGCGAGAGTTAATGTCACTCTCTCTCTCTCTCTCTCTCTCTCTCTCTCTCTCTCTCTCTCTGAAGTCAATGGCTGTGCTAGGCACGTGAAGAACAGTTTTCGGAAAAACTGATAATTATTTCAGGCCAAAAGCCCCGAGCCCCCACCCATGGGTGAGAAGGAACAATCACTCCCACCAGGACTCAGTCGAGTGGTTGATTGGCTTCCCCATCTGTGGGGCAGGAATTACACTAGCCTTACTTCCCAGGGATGTTGGAAGCAGGTTAAAGAGGTTGGCCAGCCTCTGCTGTGGGAAGGGCTCCTGACTGTCATCTGCATCCTCAGCCCTTAACTCCTGGAGCTGATCCACAATGGTGACGTCCGAAGCTGCGACTCCTCTCTATCCCCTGTGGGATCTCTCCAGCTCTGTCACATTCACAGCGTGCCCTCCTCACTGGCATATTCTGAGAAGTTCTGCTCCCACTGAAGCAGGCACGAGTGTCAAGCAGCATCCCACAGTGCATCCTCCTCTCCTTCTCCAGCTTCCTCCCAACAAGCACCACACACGGAGCCTCTGGGGAGGTCCACACTGTCCTCTCCTACACTCTGGAGCTCCTTCCCTAAGGAAGCATGGCCAACCTTGATCTGACTCTTTAACCAGACTCAAAGGATGCTGGGTGGTTCAGTGAGATGAGAGAAAGACATAGGGCTGGATCTGCACACATCAAGCCCCTTTGACAGATGAATCTTGTTTCTCAGACTCATACACACCTTCTAAACCTTGCCCTTTTTTAGTTATCATTATTATGGGAAGTGTGGGTACATGCAATCTAGGCATGTATGTGGAGGTCAGAGGACAACTTTGTGGAGTCATCTCTCTTCTATTTTTATGTGAGCTCTGGGGCAGGGGTCGAACTCATGTCACCAGGTTTGTGCAGCAAGCACCTTTAACTGTGGAGCCATCCTACCAGCCCAGCTATGGTATTTTGAAGGCATCTCACTTCTCTTTGGAAAGTAAAGAAGTCCCAATGGATGAGAGAACACACCAGCCATGCTGTAGTATTTGTCTCTGGCTGGTCAACAGGATCTTCTGTCTGATTTTCTGTCTGTTTGTAATTTCCAAAAGCAGAGGCTTCCGGGCACTGAAGTATCACACAGAGCATCCGAGAACCTCTGGGTGCCAGGGAAGTGGGCCGGGGTCTAAAAGCCTCTGTTTCCGGACTCAGCCAAGGTGGACTCATTTGCTTCTTTCTCCTGAGGCTGACAGCGGCCCACGTCCCACTGGGAGACTGTGCCTTCTGAAGACTCTGACTGCTGCGTTCACATATCACAGACCCTGAAGAGGACAAGCCGCAGCCTGCAATCCAAGCGTGTTCTCCTCTTTTCTCCCCACTGATGAGGCATGGCCTCCTCACCTCCAGGAGCATCTGGCAGGAGGAAGACAGTGCTCACCGGCTGGTGCAGCACAAACCCTGGCAACATGAAGGATGCAATGCAATACAAAGGCCTGCACATGGAGTCCCACCTCCCTGCTAGCTTACAGAGGGCTCTCTTAACATGAACCTCTGTGGCTTTGAGGTACCCAACCCCTCATTTGAGGATCAGGGCAGGAAAGGGACGGTGCAGGCAGAAGGTACGTTTTTGTTTGTTTCTTTGTTTTTTTCTTGCTCACATGCAGCACTCTGAAAATATCTATAAGAATGGAAAGAAAACACGAAGTAAATTAAATTATTTCAATATTAGGGGTGGGGTTCACGAATCTTTACTTACTTGCATGGTCAGAGGTCAATGCCCAGTATCTTTCTTGATCATTCTCCACCTTATTTTTTAAGGCAGGTTCTCTCGTTGAACCTGAAGCTCATTTACTTGGCTAAGATGCTGGGCAGTGAACTCTGTGATCCCCCCTGCCTCGCCTCCCAGTATTGGGGTCACAGACATACACCACCATGCATGGCTTTTACTCGGGAGTTGTGTGTTCAAGACCCAATGCTCGCCTAGAAAGTGTTTTGTCAATATTGACCAGGCCATCTCCAAAGCCTCTAGTTCAGTATTGGGTCCAAAAGCTACAGAGCCCTTGTATGGAGGCAGAGGGAAAACGTGGGTAGCCAATCTGCAGATGCATCCTCCCTTGCAGGCCCCATTGGACCCAGCCCTCCCACCTCCTGTCTCTCAGGTCAGCCTCCGTTCTCTGACTCAGTGTTCCGCTTCATGCAGCTCCTCTCCCAGATCCTGCAGAGCTGGTGACGTCCTGGTGCACCCCTGCCACCCTCCACCCCTCACTTCAAAGAACCCCGTGCAACAAGGCTCTTTCCTCTCCTTAGATCACGTCCTCTGAACCTTCTCCATTCTCCAGAATCAAGCACCTGGGTTCTAACCACGGCCTCCTCACTGCAGCTCCAGACTCGCCCACACACATTTCCCTCCCCCCTCCCCCCGCTTCCCACCCCCCACCCGGTGTCTTATCAGAGAGGCCATGAGGTTGACAGGGTCCAGAGTGTAGAGAAGAAGGTGAACTCTTCCTCATCTGCTTCAAAACAGAGCCATCTCTCAAGTCAGCAAAGTGGGGCTGCAGCCCTGAGCTCCCAGGCACTGGGTCTGCAGGGAACAGTAAGAGACACATTGTCACTGAGACACACTCAGGAACAACTATTAGGGCATGCAGGAGCCACTTGGCAAGCCACATCGGAGGCAGCAGGCAGGTGGATAAAGCCTTGGCTGTCTAGACATGCCCCTACTTAGTATGGAGCACACCTCTGAGATGCACGTGACGTGAGCATAATGGCTCACAAACCTGAACCCTAAAGCCCAAACACCCACTCCGCCATCCCCCCGCCCCACAGTGGTCATCCCCTGCAGCCTATCAGTCAGCAGGATTGGACCTTCCTGTCCATGCTTTGCACAGGAAGACTGGCAGAAGAGCCACAAGGGGAAGGGTCCGACCCCATGGTCCCTTTCTGCCATTTTGAGATAATAAAGTAAAAGAGGGAAGGGATGTATTCAGGTTCATGGCTTCGGAGGTTTGAGTCCGTCATCGGCTGGCTCCATCACTTTGAGCAGAGATGAGGAAGGTTGCCATGGCAACGAGAAGTGCAAAAGAGGAGCGGATAATTTCACGTTGGCCTGAAAGCCAAGAGATCGAGAAAACAAGGAGGAAAGATGAGTGGGGGAGAGGGTGTACTCTGCAGAGCTACTCCATATGAGAGGTCACCTCATCACACACCATCATCTGAAGCCTCTAACTCTTCCCAGGATCCCTTAGAATGCCAATCAATTGCTGGGCCAGCCCACCAATGAGGAAGGAGTGCCCATGATCCAGCAATGTCCAACAGCCCATCTCGCATGACTGCTGCATCGGGGACCAAACGCTCAACATTTAAGCCTCTATGGTGCATGCGGACCCAAGCCACAGCCCAGCCGCCAGGTGTACAGGCCATGTGTCCTCCCTGGGGTCAGGACTCTGTGAAGAATGGTGTTTGGTGGCTTTCATGGGGTGGGGGGGTGGATGGTAACTGGGAGCTGCCATGGATAACAGAGCCTTTGGATCCATTCAAGCAACACAAGGCCAGACAAGGGCACGCTTCCAAAGGGCTGTAGAGAATTGTATTTCCTGAATGGTGATTATCAAACTTGGGGAGCATTTCTGCCCTGAACAGTTATAAAGTGCCCCTAGGGAAGGTGATGTGGGAGGTGAGGACACAGGGGAGCAGTGGACAGGGCCTTCAAGCCACGGACTTTGCCGTAGATTGGTGATCCTCACCTTGTGGGTCATGACCCCTTTGGGGATCATATATCAGGTATACGACAGCTTACATACCAGATACCTAACATTACAATTTATAACAGTAGCAAAATTACAGTTATGAAGTGGCAATGGAATATTTTTATGGTTGGGAGTCACCATGACATGAGGAGCTGTATTAAAGGGTTGAAGCATTAAGAAGGTTCAGATCCACTAGCATAGATGGTGCTCCCCTTGTCATGGTCACAGCCTGGCTCCTCCAGCCACTGTATGAGTGGAGGCAGAAACCACATGGGCAGTGGCTCTGATTGCAAGGAGTCCTCTTACCCCGCGCCATGTGTCCTTCTCCACTGTCAGCTGTTGCTGCATCTCCATGCTCATCCTACCAGCCAAATTAGGTAGTGCCACGAGTTATCTGACACACAAAAGTCATG